>NC_141069.1:55642073-56077073 GCF_041138505.1 Cibotium barometz
TAAGTTGTAGACCACGATGATTCTAGTAGGTTTCACGGGCACAATCCTCAAAAACGTATGCCCTCTTCATGGTGTTTTGAGGTACATATTCATCCTTTTTTTTACACCTTTCTACCGGCTGAAAATTCCACTTTGCTACACACTTTGTGTTTGCGTTTTTGTGGACAATCAACTCCTCCATACTCCTTCTACCTAAGGCTACATTCTCAGCCCTCTTTTGGTGGTTTCTATGGAGTCTATTGGTTCATATATCGGTTGCGTTTTGTGGCTGCATTTTTGCACTATCTTTGTGCATATTTTGGAGATACTTCCTTGGTGTGACAGCCCAACCCATCTATTGGCTGTGTTTTTGGAGGTACGACACTTCTTCCCTTGTGTTTTCCCACCCTCCTCTCCCTATGGGATCTCCGAAGTCCTCTACTCCAAAAGACAAAGACAAACTAAAAGATACTATGAATCCTACATCTCCTACGACGGTTGGGACCAACAACTACTACAACGAAAGTTGGTGCAATTCCTTCTTCATTGGTAGGTGCTTCTACTTTCTCTTTTTCGTCATATCCATTACCTTGTACGGATCCTTTCTCTCTTTTTTCTTTGTCCTTTATACCTTCCTATCCACATACTTCTATGCCCTCTATGGTATATCCCCCTACATCATCTATGCCTTTTATGGCAACTTCATCTACTATGATTCCTCCTTCTACTACTTCCACTACTACTACTCTCCCCACTCAATCATATCAGCCCTTTAACCCATTCACTCAATCTTTGAGCCTTCCAAGTCTTTCCGATTCACAAAAGCTTACCCCAAACAACTACCACACTTGGTCCTTGTTTATGCAACTTCTTTTGGAAAGCGCCGGGGTATGGTCTATAATCACTTCTCCTCATATAGTGCCTTCTCAATATCAAACCTATATGGATGCACGGGCCAAAGCTTTACTTGTGCATGGCATGTCTACATCGGTTGTGTCTCAATTTCTTTCCTACAAGGAGTACGGCTCAACAATTATGGCACGCTATACAAATGCAATATGGAAGACTTTCAACGGTTAAGATGGCTAAGTTGGAAGAAGATTTGGATAAGCTTTCTATCTCCGAATTCGACAACATAGTGGAGAAGCTTGGAGAATTCAATCGAATCAAGCGGCAACTTTAAGAGTTTGGTACATTGATAAGCAATTCGGTCCACAAGCTACTTGGTAAATTGCCTTCTTCTTTTGAATCGTTCAAAGATAACATCTTTCTTCGAGTTCCTTTCCCTTCCTTTGAAGAGACTATGGGTCTTCTTCATGATAAGTGCCTTACTCGCAAAGCAAAACAAAAAGGACTCGGCTTTTGTAAGCCAAGGTAAGGAGAAAGGCAAAGGCAAGGGGAATGATCAACGCAAAGGCTCTAACTCCAATGCTAAAGATTCTTCAACCAAAGGCGACAAGGACAAATCAAAGGATTATTCCAAGGAGTGCACTTTCTGTGGTCGTAGTGGCCATACGGAGGATCGTTGTTTTGCTAAGAAGGCGGCATCCAAGAAGGTAAAAGCTGAACTTGAATCCAAATCTAAGGGTTCTTCTACATCAACATCTTCTCACGACAAAGACAAAGACAAGAAGGAAGATGGTAATGCCAAGGTTCCATATGTTGTTATGTCTTCTACTTCTTCATGTGACACATCACTTGTGGTAATCAAAGATCTTGATACGCATACTGCGGATGAGTGGATTGTCGACAGTGGTGCTACCTCTCACATGACGAATAGTTCTTCCTTATTGGAAAACCATAAGTCTATCTCTTCATTCAGTACACATTGGTGATGCTTCGTCTCTCCTTGTGATTGGTATTAGTGATGTTTCTTTTGGAGATGCTATCTTACATGATGTTTTGCATGTGCCTAAGATGTCTACCAACTTATTTTCTATCTCTAAGGCTACTTCTAAAGGTCTTGGGGTTTACTTTGATGATGAAGTGATTGAAATCATTGATAGACAGTCACTTTCTTGTGTGGCACATGGTTATCAAAATGCTGGACTTTATCTTGGGGTTTACTTTGAAGTGATTGAAATCATTGATAGACAGTCACTTTCTTGTGTGGCACATGGTTATCAAAATGCTGGACTTTATCATATAAGCTCTTTTACAGCACAGTTGCCACCACATGAGTCTCATCTTCATCAATTATTTGCTTCTCCTAAAGCACTTGTTTCTAATGAAGATAGTGATCTATGGCATTTCCGCTTTGGCCATGTTCCTCTTGCTACTTTGCAACATCTTGTCTCACATGACATGGTTACAGGTCTACCAAAGCTTTAGAAACCTCGCCATCACATTTGTTCTTCTTGTGCTCAAGAAAAGCAACATCGGGCTTCTTTTCCAGAGGAGGCTACTCATAGGGCCACACGCATACTTGAGCTTATTCATGCTGATCTTGCAGGACCTATGGAAGTACAATCGCTTGGTGGATCCAAGTATTATATGCTTCTTGTGGATGACTTCTCTCGCAAATCATGGGTTTATTTCTTACCTAAGAAGTCTGATGCTCTTTCTCATTTCAAGGTTTGGCTTGCCCAAATGGAGAATCAAGCAAGTCAAAAGGTATCTTTTATCAGGACTGACAATGGAGGTGAGTTTACAGCATTTGAGGATTTTCTAGCTTCAAAAGGCATACAACGACAAACCACCATACCCTACACTCCTCAGCAGAATGGTGTGGTTGAAAGAAAGAATAGAACGGTGAAGGAAATGGCCCGCTCCCTCTTACATCATGCGAAGCTACCTTCCTCCTTTTGGGGTGAGGCTATAGCTACTTCAGTTTATCTTCTCAATCGCTCTCTTACAAAAGCAGTGGACGGCATGACTCTAGAGGAGGCTTTCATAGGCCACAAGCCTAGTGTTTCTCATTTTCATGTCTTTGGTTGTGTTGCTCATGTGCATGTGCCTTCTTCTAAGAGGAGGACTCTTGATGCTGAGTCCAAACCTATGATATTCACAGGATATGCTTCTCGCTCCAAAGGGTTTCGTTTTTGGGATCCTTCTCGTCTCGTGAGGATATTGTTCTTTCACGTGATGCCATCTTTGATGAGCATGTTTTTGGTCTTGATGAGTTACCACCTTCTACATCTCTCTCAGATCCATTTCCATCTCTTGAGCTTGAGCCTCTCTCATTTCCTACAGTCTCATCCTCATGTACACCATCAGTTCCTACTTCATCCCCTCCATCCATTTCGATTGCGACACCTACTACTTCATTGGATTCTACACGGACTTCTGGTCCTCCAAAATGGGTTCGCTCTCTACTTCAGGATTCAGGTATATCACTTTCAGATGCTCAACAATCTACTACACGTGTCTTACATACACGCCCTTCAGTAAATATTGTCTTGATGTCTCATATTGGTGATGTGTTTGAGCCTGAAACGGTTAAGGAAGCTCTTTCCTTACCACATTGGTGTGAAGCAATGCAAGCAGAGATTTCTTCTATTGAATCTAATAACACATGGCAGTTAGTTCCACGACCTTCACATAAAAAGGTCATTAGTGTTAAGTGGATTTTCAAAGTCAAGTTTCATTCTGATGGTACTCTTGATAAGTACAAGGCACGACTTGTTGCTAAAGGTTATGCTCAAAAAGAAGGTGAAGACTTTGATGAAACTTTTGCTCCTACTGCAGAGATATTCTACTATTCGTGTTGTTTTTGCTCTTGCTTCACACTATGCCTGGCCTATATATCAAATGGATGTTAAATCTGCCTTCTTGAATGGAGATTTAGAGGAGGAAGTTTATGTGGCACAACCTGAAGGTTTTATTGCACAGGGTCATGAACATGATGTGTATTTACAGAAAGCTCTTTATGGTCTTAAGCAAGCTCCCTGAGCTTGGTATCAGAAGATTGACAGTTTTCTCCTTTCTCTACATTTTGAGAGGACTCATGCAGATCCTAATCTTTATGTGCTTATTGTGGATGATGATATATGCATTCTTGTGCCTTATGTGGATGATTTGACACTCACTGGCTCTAATTTGGACCTACTCAAATGGGTTCAAACTCAACTCACAACATTATTTGCCATGACTGATCTTGGACTACACTATTTTCTTGGACTGATCTTGGACTACACTATTTTCTTGGTTTAGAAGTGTGGCAATTTGCTTCTGGCATCTTTCTTTGTCAAAAGAAGTATACTTTAAGGTTGCTTGAGAAATATGGCATGCATGATTGTGCATCACTCACTTGTCCCATGGATCCTAATTCAAAATTATCCAAAGATGATGATTCGCCTGAGGTTGATTCTACAGAGTATCGCCAACTTATTGGTTCTCTACTTTATTTGGTTAACACTCGGCTAGATCTCTCCTATGCTATGAGTATTCTCAGCCAATTCTCTTCACAGCCTCGTCGATCTCATTGGCAGGCAGCTTTGAGGGTTCTTCGATATCTTCATGGAACTCTTGAGTATGGCATTTCTTATGCAGGTGGAGATACACTTATTGGTTACTCAGATTCAGATTGGGCAGGGTGTATTGATACTAGGCGTTCCATGTCAGGCTATTGTTTTATGCTTGGTAAAGGACTTGTTTCTTGGAAATGTCAAAAGTAGCGAATTACTTCTTCTTCATCGACAGAAGTAGAGTACAAGTCATATCTTGATGCCACTTCTGAAGCACTTTGGCTTCAGCAAATTCTGAATCACCTTGGATGTTCATCTACTCCGACACTCATCTACTCAGATTCACAGAGTCCTATTGCTTTAGCCAAAAATCCAGTTATTCGAGGATGATCCAAACACATTGATGTTCATTTTCATTTTATTCGTGATTGGATTTCTGAAGGTCACATTCAGCTTGAGTATTGTCTTACCAAAGATAATGTTGCTGATTTGTTTACTAAGCCTCTTCCTCGACCTACCTTGGGATTATCTTCTTCAACGCGTTGGCGTTGGTCCTCCCATCTGGACCTGAAGAGGAGGTGTTGGATAGGTGTCATCTCCAAATGGTGTCACGCTAGTAGTGGCACACTCTTTAGCCTCTAGGCATTTTTGGGATTTATAGCATTCATTTCCATTTTTTCCTACTTACACATTTTTGGGTGGAGGAAAGGGTGGAGGAACTTTTCTAGAGATCCGTTCATCTTGTGCCTATATATATGAGGCATTGTAGTTCATTTCTAATCAAGTTGGCTAGTGGTTCATTGATGAGTTCTTGAGTACATTGTCTCTTCTCTCATCTCTTCTTTCTCACACCTATTTCACACATATGAATGAGTGAATAAAAAATATTAAGATATTTTTATCTCTCCTCTCTCCTGGATCCAACTGGATCAAAATGGGAGCTAAACTGGTCCAAATCTTGTCCCCAAAGAATGGTCATTTTTATGCATAATGTGAAAAGAGGACTTCCTACCATATTCTAGGATTAGTCATCCTATGTTAAAAGAATAATTCTCATCTTATCCATGGAAAATTTATTTTTAATGTTTATGTATAAATAGTTAATTAGAGAAAAAGAGAAATTTTTAGTAATTTCATTTTTATGATACAGAGGAATTCCCATGATAATGGAGATCCATGTATTTCAATGGAGAAAGAGAAAAATAGGTATATTAAAATAATGAATATTTTTATTTAAAAGTAAAGAAAAATTTTAATTAAATTTATTTTTATGCATGAGTAAATTTAAATGATGAAAGAGGAATTCCCATCATATTTGGAATTCAATCATTTAAATAAAAAAAGTGAAATTCTTAGTATAATGGAATTAATGGATATTTGTGTTTAATTTTTAAGAGAAATTTTAGTTAAAATTATTTTATGCATGAATAAATTTGAATGATGAAAGAGAAATTCCCATCATATTTGGAATTCAATCATTTAAATGAAAAAAGAGGAATTCTTGGTGGAATATTGAATATTTTTATTTAATTTAAAGAGAAATTTTAGATAAATTTATTTTATGATAAAAGAGGAATTCCCATGACATTTGGATTGCACTCATTAAATGAGAAAAAGAGGAATTTTAAGCTTATTTAAAAAAATGGGTAATTGTATTTAATTAAAAGAAGAATTTTTATGATATTTAAGTAGAGAAAGATTTGAATTAATTTTTAATGACAAAAGAGGAATTTTTACCATAATTCCACCTAGGGAATTAAGGTTGAGAAATTAAATGGTAGAAAGAATATCTTTAGAAATTTTATGTGGTTAAATCACTAAATTGGTATTTACCCAAAAATAGATGTTTATCTGAAGAAAATCCTTGTTTAGAACTAAACCGAATAATTAGACTACGAGAGGGACGGACAGTAAACCTATTTGTCCATCTCTCGATCTGAATCAAGCAAAAACTTCGTGACCAATTCTAGTTCCTAAATACAAAGAATAGACTACCGTTGAACTAAACTAGTTTTCCTTTGACCGACATCACCAAGAACCTAGTTGGACAGTTAGACAAATGATGGGTAGATTACCCTGATGAGAGATCAAGGATTCTCATTATGAAATTGGGAATTAAGGAGAAAGGGGTTTTGTGGAACCAATCTCAAACTGGAAATTTTACTTGCATTAGAACCTTTGTTTTTCATTTAAAGGACTGTTTTACGCCAGAATGCTGGAGGAAGCATTTGGCATGTGTTTTACTAAGAGGAGGTTCGTTGTGCAAGGGGAGTCGTCGAGGGACGTCGCTCGCGGCAAAGCCTGCCGAGGTCTTGGACCAGCCTCAGTACGGTTAAAATGGCATGCTTTTGGTACGATGGGCGAGGACCGACGAAGTGGTCCCTAAGTGAAGTGCTAGGACACCTAAGTAAGATCCTAGAGGGTTCTGACTAGGTGATGCACGGGCTCGCGGTTGCTAGGACACCCATGCATGCATCGAGGAAGATTCGGATGGACTAAAAAGAATGACTTTTGTGAATCAAATTTTGATATTGGATCTCGTTGGTTGGCCAGCTGGTCTAGAGGACACATTTTGTAATACAACGGACTCAAAATTTTGGAGGATGATCATCAGTCATATTATGGTTTCCATTGAAGGATTGTTTTAAAGACAGTCGAATCTATTATAAATGGCAATTTTATATCGAGTATGTACGTGGTATGCCTACTTTAAATTTTGCTTGAAAGCCGGCTAGGGGGCCTGGGAACTCTTTTTCTCGGTACCCGGGTAAAACATAACCAAATCTTTATAAAGGAATCCCACCAATACAGTGGTCAGCGGCGGCGGGTGGTTGGCTAACCCATGGGCCAGTTGGGGTTAGGCTGGATCGGGGGATTCCTGCGAAACATTTAAGATACGATTAGTTACGTTAGTTAGATTAAGTCCTGAGAAGACCCTTGTTATGTGGGAGGGAATCAGTGGGTTGTGCCTTGGTAAAGGAAGAAAAAAGCGGTGATTCTATGGACCAAGTGCAAGTCTCTTCTTTGATCTGACGATGTGACTTCAGGTTCAGTCGGATCAGTTTAACTAGTTAAGACTTTGACTCGTTAGATTAATTTCCCCGTTAGAAGATTTTCCCATGGTGAAATCGCCCGTGCCTTCCGGGCGAAGGAAGTTTTTTCGGGCTCAGTTTCGGAGGAACCGCTGGGCTAGTCTCTTGTCCGGACATCCGCGGGCGAGGTCCCGAGTGTGGATCCCTGCCCCACATAGGAGGCTGACGCTGCTTCCGCCGGCGCCTTCGGAGAGGGCACCGCGGAGGGAGGGGCGGGGGTCTCACAGTTGGTATCAGAGCTTTGTTGAAAGCTAATAAGGTATCAAAAATTTGTAATAAAAACTCAGAAAGACCATTTACATATTGTATTTTCATTCCTTTAGCTTCATTTAATATGAAGATTTTTAATCAAAGAGTTTGATTTTATAGATGGAAGTTCCACACTGGTGTTCCCGATCTCACCCAGTCACAAGACATGATTACGTTCGCCTTCGAGCATCTCATCTCTTCCGCTTCTACAACTCGAACGAGCCAAGCCAGACTCGTAAGCCATTTCGAGGATCTATATTTCCTTTACCCAGTAGAGAGACGGCAGCATAAGTGGTTTTTGCAGGGCAGTTGTAAGGTCCCTCCCAAGCCATGTATGTATGTGTCTCTTTTAATATAGATTTCAATAAGAAAAGAGAGTGTAATTAGAGAAGAGTGAGACAAGGCTAGAAACATTAGGAAAGTGTTAGAATAAAAATATTAGCTCCAAAAATCCTAAAAGAAATAAGAACATAAGAATAGTTCTATTAAGAGATAAGTATTCCCAAAAATAGAATTTCGAGTTTTGGTGATAAGAGGTCATATTTAGAGTACCTTTACACATTTAGAGTCCATGCATACTAAAAATGTGGAAAAACAATGCATTTCTAAAGATGGCGCATTTGTGGCTATATACAGACGTTTTTGCCTATTCTTCGCGCGATGGCTTGTAGACCAGATGCCTTCCCGTTCTTTTGACTGGTTATATAACCATAATGTGAGTTTTTATCAGAGAGTTATGGCCAAAACAATTTGCTATTTCTGTCAGAGTCTCTACACAGAGAAAACTGTGAGACGACAGCAAGTAGCCTCAAGGTAATCCTAGAGTTTGAGATGTATATATCCCTTCATTCTTATCTAATATCTTAGAAAAAAATCTTAGATTGCTATGGTCTTTCGGAGGAAGAGACCAAAACTCCATAGCTTTTCATTTAGAGAAAGAATAGTATCCCGTAGCCCTGTAAGAGAAGAAGGCTATTTTGCTATAGACCTTAGAAGGAGAGAAGAGTCAGAGTACAAGTAAGAGGAGACAAAGCTTGGGGATGATTGGATGATCTCAATCTTAAGAGAAGGTATTAGAAGACTCTATTCTCATATGTCAAGTTCTAAAGCTCTTGTTAACGAGCAAAGGCAACCATAAACGACAAATTTCTATAAGGTATATATATATTTTGTTTTTCAATTATATATCATTCTTAGGGGTTGAGGTATGGCCCCGGCTTCTCTATTGATTGTTAATAGTGATCTATTTGATTGATTTACTATTTAAAGTTTGTATTCTTTTAAACAACATCATATGCCTTAATAAAGAACGTCTTATCGTCGCAATCTCAAGTTGAAATGCTAAAATCTGTGTGAGAAAAGGATTGTTTTCTTAAGAAAGTAACATGGATTCTAGTCCTATGGTTTAGTTGCGTAAATGGGTTATAATCTTGGTTAAATTAAAATACAAGTATAACTTCTCCCTGCCTTGACGCGCTGCCCCGTTCTTGTGCTTGTATAGCCGGACGGCGGAGACGTTAGTAAGGCCCGGAGTTGGCCCATGGTATCCCTCATACCATTGGGAAAATGAGATTTGTCGATTGAGGCGAGTGATTGTGATGCTGCCTAGTTCTGAGGGCCCAGGCTAGTGCGGTGAATTAGCCCACCCTAGTGCGCAGACATCCCTCTGAGGAGCGGGAGGATTGAGCGATGGAGCCTGAGAGGGCGACAGGCCGGCTTGAGTCCTCGCCAGCGACGGCCGACGATGAGGTGTATGGTCCCGTAGGGTTTTGCCCAGCATGTGGAAGGCCGAATTCTAGATCATCGGCGGTATAAAGGAAAAGAATAAGAGAGCCGGTTTGGCTTGTATGAAATTGATTCATGTTTAAACTTTATTTTTATAAATCTTATCTTTGGTATGATTGTATTGTAGAAAAAGGCTGTTTTAATAAACCTTGTGAAAAGGGCCTTAATTAAGGAACATGTTTATTTATGTCAAACAGTGTGGTAGGATTAATTAGAAAACAAATTGACACGTGAGTAGGGTGGAAAATGGGAGGATGGAATGCCCCGACGGCACCATCCTACGGATGGGTGGACCCGATTAGTTGGGTAGCTTTCCAACAGTCTAAGTGAAAGCCCTACACTAGATAATTAGGTTCTTGGGTAACTCTATTCTAGAAGACTAGGTCAGTGGAAGCTGTGCCTTGCATGGATGAAGAAAAAAGCGTTGCCTCTAGAAATAAGTCTAGTAGTTGTCCAATTTATGATAATTTATCCTATGGGTGATTTGACTTTTAGAAGACCACGCTCCCCCTGCGGGATAGAACTGGGTCTTACCTATGAATCGTATCCTTGAATCTCTACATGGTCAAGGTGTCGATGAGTAGGAAATTTTCTCCAAGATAAGACTTAGTGGACTATCTTAAGTGTTTTTCCTATTTTTGGAAGGGGGAAACCTTACAAGTGGTATCAGAGCCGACCTTCGTTCCTAGGATTTGTTTTTCAAACGTTAACCATCAAGGGATTAAACAAGTGATTGTTTATCATATGAGGACGAATCAATCATCTCTACTGGCCATAGAAGTGATTTGAATATCCTCACATGTTGAGACAATCATCCTATGAAATTGTG
Source organism: Cibotium barometz (assembly GCF_041138505.1). Lineage (NCBI taxonomy): Eukaryota > Viridiplantae > Streptophyta > Polypodiopsida > Cyatheales > Cibotiaceae > Cibotium > Cibotium barometz. The sequence continues at coordinate 55,652,414 of NC_141069.1, forward strand.
CTCGTATCTTGGGGGTGCACACGCAAGATATTTGTACAATAAATTTGAGAAATAAGATTGGGGAGAAAACCTTTTGTGAGGAAAAATATAGGGCGATCAAATTAAGAAAATAGTGAGAGACTGAATGACTAGAAGAATAGATCGAAACTTTGTTTAGAGAAATTTTCAGGATATATCTCATTAAATTGCATATTATAAATTATTAAGATTATAACTCTATTAAGATTTGAATAGTTGACGTGTGAATGCCATCCATTGGATGCTTTACACTAGGACGATCATCCAAGATCTTGAACCCATCTCACATAAACATGGGTCTAACTTTGGATGTGTAATTCCCACAGGATCATGCTCTTAGATGTGTTAATCCAAAGATACTAGATGTGTAATTTTCAGAAAACTAATCATCTCATACGTGTTAATTCTAATAATCTTTGGATGTGCCAATCCCAAGGCACCAGATGTGTAATTCTCAAAAAATGAAGATCTCAGATATATTAATCCAGAGTGTCTTATATGTGGCACTATGATAAGTATTTGATAGTTTTGAACTTTTAATGGATATAATGAAAGAAGCAAGCTCACCCTTTCTCGCATTTAAAAATCGTAAGAAATGCCAAATTAGTTGGAAGCACTGTTGTCAATCTAACCCACTAGAACCAAAATCAATTTATGAGATGCCATGAAATTACACCTTCATGAAAGGTTTTGTCCTCCAGGATTTCGAGAGGATAAAATGAATGAATTTTTTTGGAGCTAACCCAAGAAAGGAAGACCCTAAAAGAATACCACCAAACTTTTCCAATTCGCTCTAGAGATGGATGAGGTAACTCTTCTCCATCGATTCATTTGGAAGCTTAATCTACCTTTGAATAACCTCATCAAGAATGTAAAACCATCCTCTATTTCAGAAGCCATAATTATAGCCAGAGACTATGATAAAGTTTTTTTATATAGAAAGTGTCAAGAATGACATGAGTCCTTCCATGTTAATCAAGAAGAGGTCTCCTAATTCAAGAGGAACGTCAAGCCCACCACTGGCTACAAGGAATCATGAGCTAGAGTAAAAATTAGGCCAAGAAAAAAGGATAGCTGGGTTAAAGATAATCGAATTCAACAAGTATTTCTATGAGTAAATAGAAGAGGATTGGTGCAAGATTCATGTGAAGTAATGTATATGATGAATAGAGGTATTCTACAAGACGATACTAAGATTATGAAATTGCTATCATAGGTTAGATTGCATAAAGAATTGATTCCCTTACATTTTTCCATGATAATTTGTTAAGTACCATATTACATGGAGGTATAGAATAAGGAATTCGAAGGTTCATATCATATGAGAGGTATATGGATGCATGAACTTTAGAATAATAAAGACCTTTTGGAGGCACAACAAAACGAGCCAAGCACATGAAATAAATGAATCTTTAAGAATAATATTTAGATAAAAGAAGATTTTTACCTAGTGGGGACACCACTTTGAAAGAGACAGGAGGATTTACTTAGATACTACCCCAGCTCACGAGATGAGGACATCTCGAATCTTCTAAGTGGGGGAGATTGTAAGGTCCCTCCCAAGCCATGTATGTATGTGTCTCTTTTAATATAGATTTCAATAAGAAAAGAGAGTGTAATTAGAGAAGAGTGAGACAAACATTAGGAAAGTGTTAGAATAAAAATATTAGCTTCAAAAATCCTAAAAGAAATAAGAACATAAGAATAGTTCTATTAAGAGATAAGTATTCCCAAAAATAGAATTTCGAGTTTTGGTGATAAGAGGTCATATTTAGAGTACTTTTACACATTTAGAGTCCATGCATACTAAAAATGTGGAAAAACAATGCGTTTCTAAAGATGGCGCATTTGTGGCTATATACAAACGTTTTTGCCTATTCTGTCCACGATGGCTTGTAGACCAGATGCCTTCCCGTTCTTTTGACTGGTTATATAACCATATTCTGAGTTTTTATCAGAGAGTTATGGCCGAAACAATTTGCTATTTCTGTCAGGGTCTCTACACAGAGAAAACTGTGAGAAGACAGCAAGTAGCCTTGAGGTAATCCTAGAGTTTGAGATATATATATCCCTTCATTCTTATCTAATATCTTAGAAAAAAAGCTTAGATTGCTATGGTCTTTCGGAAGAAGAGACCAAAACTCCATAGCTTTTCATTTAGAGAAAGAACAATATCTCGTAGCCCTGTAAGAGAAGAAGGCTATTTTGCCATAGACCTTAGAAGGAGAGAAGAGTCACAGTACAAGTAAGAGGAGACAAAGCTTGGGGATGATTGGATGATCTCAATCTTAAGAGAAGGTATTAGAAGACTCTATTCTTATATGTCAAGTTCTAAAGCTCTTGTTTAACGAGCAAAGGCAACGATAAACGATAAATTTCTATAAGGTATATACATATTTTGTTTTTCAATTATATATCATTCTTAGGGGTTGAGGTATGGCCCCGGCTTCTCTATTGATTGTTAATAGTGATCTATTTGATTGATTTACTATTTAAAGTTTGTATTCTTTTAAACAACATCATATGCCTTAATAAAGAATGTCTTATCGTCGCAATCTCAAGTTGAAATGCTAAAATCTGTGTGAGAAAAGGATTGTTTTCTTAAGAAGGTAACATGGATTCTAGTCCTATGGTTTAGTTGAGTAAATGGGTTGTTATCTTGGTTAAATTAAAATACAAAGTATAACTTCTCCCTGCCTTGATGCTGCCCCGTTCTTGTGCTTGTATAGCTGGACGACAGAGACGTTAGTAAGGCCCGGAGTTGGCCCATGGTATCCCTCATACCATTGGGAGAATGAGGTTCGCCGATTGAGGCGAGTGATTGTGATGCTGCCTAGTTCTAAGGGCCCAGGCTAGTGCAGTGAATTAGCCCAGCCTAGTGTGCAGACATCCCTCTGAGGAGCGGGAGGATCGAGCGATGGAGCCTGAGAGGGCGACAGGCTAGCTTGAGTCCTCACTAGTGGCCGACGATGAGGTGTATGGTCCCGTAGGATTTTGCCCAGCATGTAGAGGCTGGAAGGTCGAATTCTAGATCATCGGCGGTATAAAGGAAAAGAATAAGAGAGCCGGTTTGGCTTGTATGAAATTGATTCATGTTTAAACTTTGTTTTTATAAATCTTGTCTTTGGTATGATTGCATTGTAGAAAAAGGCTGTTTTAACAAACCTTGTGAAAAGGGCCTTAATTAAGGAACATGTTTATTTATGTCAAACAGTGTGGTAGGATTAATTAGAAAACAAATTGACGCGTGAGTAGGGTGGAAAGTGGGAGGATGGAATGCCCCGACGGCACCATCCTACGAATGGGTGGACCCGATTAGTCGGGTAGCTTTCCAACAGATTAAGTGAAAGCCCTACACTAGATAATTAGGTTCTTGGGTAACTCTATTCTAGAAGACTAGGTCAGTGGTGGTAGCTGTGCCTTGCATGGATGAGGAAAAAAGCGTTGCCTCTAGAAATCAAGTCTAGTAGTTGCCCAATTTATGGTAAATTATCCTATGGGTGATTTGACTTTTAGAAGACCACGCTCCCTCTGCGGGATAGAACTGGGTCTTACCTATGAATCGTATCCTTGAATCTCTACATGGTCAAGGTGTCGATGAGTAGGAAATTTTCTCCAAGATAAGACTTAGTGGACTATCTTAAGTGTTTCCCCTATTTTTGGAAGGGGGAAACCTTACAGCAGTATGTCCACGCCTCTTTGCGATGCTGAGGCAGAATCTCTCATTAACCACCATGATTTTGATGAGGCTGAAAGTGATACATGGTGTTATTTTATATCACTTAAGGCCTTAAAATTTTAGACTTTCCTACCAAATCTACAGACTCCTTAGTCGCTTTATTCTTAAGGAGAAGATAGTAGCTCCCTTGGCAGTAAGGGAACATTTGTATCAGGGTATGTCTATAGCCCAGTATCATCGTCTTATGCGTCTCCCAAGGAGATTTTGACTTCTGGAGCCGAGCTGCTCTATGTACATATTGCAACCTTTCTATAAATAAAGATATGTTTTGTGGAAAAATTCCTTGTTGTATAAGTGATTGTTTATTGAGATGAATTGATGAAGTAAAATTTGTTACCAGACATATGTCATAGATCTCCAATAAGATCATTTATCTTGTTTAAGAAATTATTTTTCGAACCTCTTAAGTCTTAGGATCTCATGGACGATATCAAAATAAAAATTTAATAATATATCATTTTTGGCAGAATCATGAGGCGAGGAAACCATGGCCATCAGCCAGACCCTCTCTCTGAAGAAGAAGAAGAGCTTGACCCCGACGTTCGCAAGGCTTTTCACGGAACTCAGCTCTAGGACCCTTCAAGGAGAAGGGGAGAACTTGGGCAAGGCTGTGGAGAAATGGGTGGAAGCTATGGAAGAGTATTTTGATGTCACAGGCTAAAAGACAACATTCAATACTCGTTATGGGCATTATGAGTTCACAGTCATGCCATTTGGATTGACTAATGCCCCATTTAATCGTCTTATGCAAGATATTCTCAGAGAATACTTGGATGATTTTGTTCTTGTCTTCTTTGACGATATCTTGGTATACTCAAAGAATGCTGCAGATCATGAAGATCATGTGCGCAAGGTGCTGGAAATCCTAAGGAAACACCAACTCTTTGCAAAAAAGAGCAAGTGTTCTTTTTCTGTCGACCAGGTGGAATACTTGGGATTCATAGTATCAAAAGATAGGATTTCTCCTGACCCTGCAAAGATCCGAGCAGTCGTAGAATGGCCAGAACCCAAGACGGTAAAGGAAGTCAGAGGATTCCTAGGATTGACCAGATGGTATAGGATCTTTATACCTAGGTATGCTCAGATAGCATCCCCTTTAACTAACCTTCTCAAGAAAAGTACACTTTTTCAGTGGACTGCGATGTGCCTTTGATAAACTGAAGACAGCCTTAGTAACCAACCATGTCCTTAAGTTACCAGATTTTACGAAACCCTTTGAGGTGGTTACTGATGCCAGTGGGTTTGCCTTAGGCGGTGCTCTTATGCAGGAAGGTCATGTAGTGGCCTATGAATCTAAAAAACTCAGAACACATGAGAGAAATTATGCCGTCCATGACTTGGAGTTACTCTCAGTAGTTTATGCTCTGAAGTTGTGGAGACATTATCTTTTGGGACAAAGGTTCACCTTGATGACAGATCATCAAAGTCTGAAGTGGATCTTCACCCCCAAAGGGATCTCAACATGTGTCAAAGGAGGTGGATGCAGACCCTACAAGAATTCGATTTTGAAATTAAGTATTGACCAGGGAAAGAAAATGTGGTGGCAGATGCGCTCAGCAAAAAAGCCTCCTTGCTTGCAATTATAGTGGTGTCAAATCCATTGATTAGTGAAGCAAAGGAGAAAATCATGCAGGATAAATTATTTGCCCCTATTACTACCCTTCTGATGAAGGAAAGCAAGGCTCCTCAGGAAATGAGTCGAGTTCTTGGGTACAAATTGGATGAAGGATACATGTATTATAATAATCGACTATGTATTCCCATGATGAGGAAATAAAGGGAAGAATTCTGAGAGAAGCCCGTGATAGCCTGATAGATAGCTGGTTGGACATCCAGGGTTTATAAAAACCTATCTCTATGAAGAAAAGCTTCTTCTGGCCAGGACTCAAAAAGGATGTACTTGATCATGTGCGAAAATGCCTAATGTGTCAGAGAGTCAAGGCAGAGAGAGTTAAGATGCCAGGAAAACTACAACGTCTAGACATTCCACAAATGAAGTGGGAATGTATCAGTATGGACTTTGTCACTGGATTACCTTCAGTGCAATCAGGTTACAACTCCATTTTTGTGGTAGTTGACAGGCTAACCAATGTTGCCCATCCAATTCCAGTGAAAGAAACATACACTGTAGTGGATGTTGCCAAAGTTTTCTTTAAAGAGATCTTCAGATTGCATGGCTTACCCCCAGGAGGATAGTAAGTGACAGAGATCCCAAATTCACATCGAAATTCTGGACTGCATTCTTCGAAGCAGTAGGAACTTTCTTGGATCTCAGCACACCCTATCACCCCGAAACAGATGGCCAGACTAAAAGAGTGAACCAGGTAATAGAAGATATCCTTCGGTCATGCTGCGGCGGCGGCAAGGAACCCAAGAAGTGGTTAAGCCATTTGCATTTGGTCAAATTTGCTTACAATGCTTCTTATCATCAAAGCATTGGGACGAGTCCTTTCAAAGCTTTGTATGGGCAAGATTGCCTTACATCGTTAACTTGGTCTGACCCATTGATCAGAGTCAAAATATCCAGATAAATGCTTGATGACATGGACCAACAAATACAATCAATTCGTAAAGATATAAAGGTAGCCCAAGATACGCAAAAGCAGTATGCAGATAAAAAGAGATCAGAGAGAGTTTGAAGAATCAGATATGGTTCTTCATTCGAGTACGACCAAAGAGAAGTTCCTTATCCTTAGGAAAGTACAAGAATCTCTCTCCCTGATACTGTGGGCCATATGCTGTTATAAAGAAAGTGGGCGATCTAGCCTACAAACTTCTTCTACCTCCCCATCTCAAGGTACATAATGTATTCCATGTAAGTTTGCTTAAGAAATATGTACCCAGCCCGAGTCCCGTGCTTGATGAACAATGGATTTCTCCGACCCAAGGCCAGATGGTACTCCAACCAGAAGAAATCCTTGATGTTTGGGAGAAGATTCTCAGGAGCAGAGTCCTCAAGTAAAGTGGAAGTTCTTCCCTCTAGAAGACGCCACCTCGGAGAAAAAGAAGAGCTCGTGAAAGATTACCCCCACTTTGTGAGATGAGGACATCTCGTGTTTTTCAACTGGGAGAGGATGTAAGATTCCTCCTCAACCTGAATAATGAATAAGCTTTACTTCAATCCCCTGTAATCATTCCCTATTTCTGAATATAAGAAAATATTATTTTCCTTGTTTTGCCTAGAGAGATGAAAAATTCTAGAGAGTGGTAATTCAATATTAAGATATTTTTGGATAAACAAATTCTCCTAATATCAAAAATATATTTTCCTGAAATAGAAAATCAAAATAAATTTTCCAAGGTGCATTAGGAATCAATTAAAGACGATTTAAAAGACCTTAGCCTAAGGGTCAAGATTTTCTGAAAATTTTGGATTATGGTCCAATTAAGGTTCCTATGGGCCAATAAGATTAATCCAAGTGTTGGGATGAGATAAATTCAATGAACAAAAAAAAATACCCAAAAATGAATAAATGTCCACATAAGATGAAGAGTTGACTGAGTACAAGGTTTATTAGTTAAAAACTATGAGATATTACTAAAAAAAGAGATATTTTGGTATAATGATACATTTTTGATACCTTGGTAAGTAGGGGGGAGACTTCAAGGAAGTGCCTATTTCACACATGTGAATGAGTTTTAAAATAAAAAATATTAAGATATTTTTATCTCTCCTCTCTCCTGGATCAAACTAGATCAAAATGGGAGCTAAATTGGTCCAAATCTTGTCCAAATCCAGCCAAACTGAACCTAGAAATTCTAGAACTTAGTTGAACTCAGTTAGTGGCGTCCCTCACTTATAAATAAACCCTTATTCTTTTATATTCTCATCTCTGAACTAGACCATGCTAGTATTACATTAGAATAAGCATATTTTCTACTATCCCCTAAAAATCCTCTACAATTTGGAGAGATTGGAGTGTCTCTCTCTCTTCAACCTTCCTTGGAGCTTTCCTCTCAACATACTAACCAATTGATTGGTTGAGGGCTTCTTCTAAGACTAGAGAAGCAAGCAAAACAAGAGGTAAGATGTGATTTTATGGTTTTTTCTCTACTATTCTAAATGTTTTTCACTTCTCAACCCCTCTCAAGCTTGAGAAGTATTCAAATGAATGGTTTTTCAATGCAAATGAAGTTCTCTAATGAATTCTAATGATTCATCACAAAAAGATTATCTTTATGCTTAATTTAGGATGTTTTTTAAATATATATCTCTCTCCCCCAAAGAATGGCCATTCCTATGACCAATTCTCTATTCAAATGATGCTTCTCATGGAGCAATTCTTAATTCTAAAATCAAACTCTATGCTAGTTAAGCTAGAGGTCATAGAAATGGTTTTTTAATGCTTTTATGTTACATAAATTATGATGAACTTATGATTTAGATCCACAAATTGGATTTAGATCTATTGATAGTTAATCTATCATAATTGTATTACTAAGTTTTATTCTTTTCAAAAATATTAAAAATTATCAGTAATAATAGCAAAGCTATGGGGTAAAATTTTTAGAAATTAATACATAAGTCATTTTTATGCATAATGTGAAAAGAGGACTTCCTACCATATTCTAGGATTAGTCATCCTATGTTAAAAGAATAATTCTCATCATATCCATGGAAAATTAATTTTTAATGTTTATGCATAAAAAGTTAATTAGAGAAAAAGAGAAATTTTTAGTAATTTTAATTTTATAATAAAAGAGAAATTCCCATGATAATGCAGATCCATGTATTTCAATGGAGAAAGAGAAAGATAGGTATATTAAAATAATGAATATTTTTATTTAAAATTAAAGAGAAATTTTAGTTAAATTTATTTTTATGCATGAATAAATTTAAATGATGAAAGAGAAATTTCCATCATATTTGGAATTCAATCATTTAAATAAAAAAAAGTGAAATTCTTAGTATAATGAAATTAATGGATATTTGTAATTAATTTTTAAGAGAAATTTTAGTTAAAATTATTTTATGCATGAATAAATTTGAATGATGAAAGAGAAATTCCCATCATATTTGGAATTCAATCATTTACATGGAAAAAGATGAATTCTTAGTATATTTGGAATATTGAATATTTTTATTTAATTTAAAGAAGATTTTATGATAAAAGAGGAATTCCCATGACATTTGGATTGCACTCATTAAATGAGAAAAAGAGGAATTTTAAGCTTATTTAAAAAATGGATAATTGTATTTAATTAAAAGAAAATTTTTTATGATATTTTAGTAAAGAAAGATTTGAATTAATTTTTAATGACAAAAGAGGAATTTTCACCATAATTCCACCTAGGGAATTAAGGTTGAGAAATTAAATGGTAGAAAGAATATCTTTAGATATTTTATATGGTTAAATCACTAAATTGGTATTTACCCAAAAATAGATGTGTATATGAAGAAAATCCTTGTAAGAACTAAACCGAATGATTAGACTACGAGAGGAACGGACAGTAAACCTACTTGTCCATCTCTCGATCTGAATCAAGCAAAAACTTTGTGACCAATTCCAGTTCCTAAATACAAAGAATAGACTACCGTTGAACTAAACTAGTTTTCCTTTGATCGAAATCACCAAGAATCTAGTTGGACAGTTAGACAAATAATGGGTAGATTACCCTGAGATGAGAGATCAAGGATTCTCGTTATGAAATTGGAAATTAAGGAAAAAGGGGTTTTGTGGAACCAATCTCAAACTTTTAATTTTAAAGGACTGTTTTACACCAGAATGCTGGAGGAAGCATTTTGCATGTGTTTTACTAAGAGGAGGTTTGTTGTAATAACAGCTGGCCGGGAGTCGTCGAGGGACGTCGCTCGCGGCAAAGCCTGTCGAGGTCTTGACCAGTCTCAGTACGGTTAAAATGGTGCGCTTCCAGTACGATGGGTGAGGACCGACGAAGTGGTCCCTAAGTGAAGTGCTAGGACACCTAAGTAGGATCCTAGAGGGTTCTGACCAGGTGATGCACGGGCTCGCGGTTGCTAGGATACCCATGTGTGCATCGAGGAAGATTCGGATGGACTAAAAAGAATGACTTTTGTGAATCAAATTTTGATATTGGATCTCGTTGGTTGGCCAGCTGGTCTTCAACAGAGAGTCTAGAGGACACATTTTGTAATACAATGGACTCAGAATTTTGGAGGATGATGATCAGTAATATTATGGTTTTCATTGAAGGATTTTTTTAAAGACAGTCGAATTTGTTATAAATGGCAATTTCATATCGGCGTGTGTACGTGGTATGCCTGCTTTAAATTTTGCTTGAAAGCTGACTAGGGGGCCTGGGAACTCTTTTTCTCGATACTCGGGCAAAGCATAACCAAATCTTTATAAAGGAATCCCACCAATACAGTGGTCGGGTGGTTAGCTAACCCATGGGCTAGGGTGGATCGGGGGATTCCTGTGCGAAACAATTAAGATACGATTAGTTACGTTAGTTAGATTAAGTCCTGAGAAGACCGTTGTTCTGTGGGAGGGAATCAATGGCTGTGCCTCGGTAAAGGAGGAAAAAATCAGTGATTCTATGGACCAAGTGCAAGTCTCTTCTTTGATCTGACCATGTGACTTCAGGTTCGGTCGGATTAGTTTAACTAGTTAAAACTTTGACTCGTTAGATTAATTCCCCTGTTAGAAGATTTTCCAATGGCAGAATCGCCCGTGCCTTTCGGGCGAGGGAAGTTTTTTTGGGCTCGATATCAGAGGAACTGCCAGGCTAGTCTCTTGTCCGGACATCCGCGATGGCGGGCGAGGTCCCGAGTGTAGATCCCCGCCCCGCACGGGAGACTGACGCTGCTTCTATCGCCACAGTGCCCCTTGGAGGGGGCACCGCAGAGGGGGGGCGGGGGTCTCACAATGCCACACCTCTCATAATCATGACCAAATAAGGAGGCATCATAGTTGTACTATATATTATCTCTCCCATCCCAAACATGTAAAAGATTAATGAATTATAGCTTATTGATGGATATGAAATGATTGAGCAAAAGAATCTGCACTCTTGGTCTGTCAGTTTAGACAGCAAACCTCGGATGATCAGGAACTACCCCAAATTTTAGAATCGGATCCGAAAGCTTGGACACAGACTATGAATTTGGAACTTCGACTCGACGTAGATGTTAGCTTGGCTTAATTTGGCTTCAAACTCTGGAAGGGAGATCTTCCGATGAGACTTCTGACTTGCACTCGGATTTCTGACACCGACTACTAGAATGACTTTGGTGTAGATGCTCTTGCACCACCTGGCTTGGACTCGTGGGCTTTGTCAGATCGGCACTCAAACACTTTGATCTAGCTCTCGACATCTACTCGGATGAGATCGGATTTCGTCTTAAATCTTGGCTTAGTCGGATCTACCTTAGAACATTGACATTGATCCGAAAATCCTCAAGATCTTTGTTGTATAGCTCAAGGCTTTGTTGTCTATGTAGAATCAGACAGGCTTCAGTTCAATAATGCACAAACTAAGGAGTTAGCAGTGCAGGATAGCAAAGAGTCTTTGATGTTGTATGTCAATGAAATTAGGGAAGCCTAAGGGTTAGGAAGAGTCAGCATGGCCAGAAAAATAAGAGAGATTATGATTCTCAGTCAAGGAAGTGCAGAGCCGGCTGGGACGGAATCAGTTAGCTTAATCAATTTCCATCAAGAACCATCAGGTTGGAGTCAACAAAAGATCTGCGGAGCCTAAGGAAAGTGTCTAGGAAGCTTCTAGGGTTGAGAGATTGAGGTTAATTGGGTCTAGAGAACAACAAGAGAGCTAGGAGGACGCATTTCGGAGGGGAATCTATGTCAGGCATCTGAAACAGTTTACAGTTTAGCAAGGTTAGAGTAGCATCACAGCAGGGAGTCAGCTAAGGAAAGCTGATAGGTTTTATGAGGTTCCATGGAAAGTATTTGAGATTTGCTGATGTTGGAAGGCATTTTGAGAGCCAGGTGGATACATTTCTGATTGGGATCAACGGCAGAGGAAGCGTCAGATTTAGGCTGCAGTCAGAATTTAGTTAGCTATGTGTTAGCTAGGAGAGGTACAGGTCAACTGGATATGTCAACTAAAGTCAGCTGAGTTTTTTAGGTGGAAGATTAGGGCTGTCAAAGGTCTGTGCTAACTAGGGAGAAAAGTTAAAGATATCAGAAGGGAGTTGAAGTGTCCAGAGGAGTAAGCTAGAGGGCTAAGGATAGGTGCAATGCAGATTGGTGCCCTTGGAGCTGGGATCTTCGTGTCTCTGAGTTCTGATCCTTTTGTGTTTTCTTCTTGTGTGCCTTGCTAATGGTGTAGTAGAGGCCATCACCCAGCCACCTCACATGCTTTGGTGCCCCCACTGAGGAGCAGAAGGCTCTTGCTTAGGGATTTGATTGACAGGTTGGAAACCACTTGTAGACCAACTCAAGATCTATGGCTGGTTTTGCTTATGATTTTTTCAGTGGAGAAAAGGGAGAGGATTTCTCTCAATTCTTGAGGAGAAAAGGGAGAGGATGTCTCTCAGTTCTTGAGGAGGGTTGAGCTGACAGAATTGAGAAACAATAGAGATGATGATGTGTATAAAGCCCGGATGATAGGATTGCTACTAGAGGGAGCAATGGTATGAAGATGTGCTGACAGAGGAACAAAGGGGTAATTGGGATTATTTGAGAAATGCATTAATGAGGAAGTATGGGAGGACTGAAATCCCAAAGGCATTGTGGAAGGAACTCAGTAGGCTATACCAAGGGGAGGAAGAAGAGATTGTTGTTTTTATAAATAGGTTTGAAGGAGTTTGGAGGAAGATTGTGAGGGTATTGTTGAAATTACAACAATGTGATGAGCTATGGTGGATCAAATGCTAGAATCAACATCATTAACAAAGTGATTAACAAATAATTAAGATGTGATTAGTGAGTAATTAACAAAGTAATTAGCAAATAATTAAGATGTGAGTAATTAGTGATTAGTGAGTAATTAACAAAGTGATTAGTAAATAATTAAGATGTGATTAGTGAGTAATTAAGATGTGATTAATAAATAATTAAGATGAGTAATTAATAAATAGCTTAAAATTAAGATGTGATTAGTGAGTAATTAAGATGTGATTAACAAATAGCTTAATGTAGGCATGGATAATAAAAAACCAGCAAATTCTCATTAGGCAAATGCCTCAATTTATAGAGTTTACATCCAAGCGTCTAATCCCACTGATTTCTCCTTGATTCACTCCACCTCTTTTGCTTGATTCTCTCCACCTCTTCACTTTTCCCAGAATATCTCCCAGAATATCTCCACACTTCCTAAATCTTCTCATGCTACCCTTTATTCTCTCCCAGTAGATTCTTCTCACAGGTTCTCTCACATTTATAGATTCTCTTTTACAGCCTCTTACCAAGGGCTTGTTCCCGCACACACCCTATTCACTTGTATATTTCAACACCTCCCCTCAAGTGAATACTCCTAGAACACCTAGACTCTATACCAAGTTTCCCTCTTACTTGATAGTTCGCGCAACCAGTGCCTAGCACACCTCCCCTCAAGTTAACTTAGCACACCTGGACCCTGTACCAAGTTTTTCTTTTACTTGATAGCCCACGACCAGTGCCTCAAGTCCCTAAACTCATAGTCCTTGACACTCTCTCTCTCTATGTGTCCAAGGCTTACTACAAGTGCCCGCGACCTTGACTAAAGTGCTCACACATACATCTACCGCATGGCCTACATCATCGGTGGCTCAGAGGTGGTTTTACTTTGTTGGGGCAGGTTACATTGGGTTGTGGGGTCTCTCTCTCTCTCTCTCTCTCTCTCTCTCTCTCTCTCTCTCTCTCTCTCTCTCTCTCTCTCTCTCTCTCTCTCTCTCTCTCTCTCAGAAAAGATGATCCGACTCCTCTTCCTTAGGAGCCTCCATGAAGTTTGCCGATGTCGTTCCTTCTCCACTGGGTTTGCTGTAGCAGTCTCTTGCCATGTGTCCTGGCTTTCCATAGTTGTGGCAAGTGAAGGTCCTTCCTCCTACTCTGCCTCTTCCTCGTCCTCGTCCTCGTCCTCGAGAGAATCCTCCTTGGGTGAAGAATGCTTTTTTCTTCTCCTGCTGTTGAGTCGAGCCATTTCTTATCTTTGCCTCTGCTCTCTTGCTCTAGTAGAGCTCCTTCTATCTCGTGTAGCTTCAATTCAGGTACATTCTTTAGTGTTGCTACAATGTTTTCATATTCACCTTTGTCCACACTCTTCAGAAGCATTGCTAGGGCCTCATCATCTTCTACCTTTTTGCCAATAGCTGCCAGTTGTTGCTTAATGCTTTTATATATGTTCAAGTGTGTGATTAAAGGTTTACTTTCCTTCATACCCAATTTGTAGAATTGCATTAACAGATTTATCTTTGAATTTTTAGCTTGTGTGCCAAATAATTTATTGAGTTCATCCCATTCATCTTTTGCCCATTGTATCCCTGTGATGTGATGTGATGAATGATTTCATCATTTAAACTGAGTGCAATAAGTCCCAATGCTTTTTCATTCCTACTCTTCCACTCATTTTCCCCTCTCACCTCTGGGCATTCATCTCTTTCCTCAACTAGCCCCCACAGATTTTTCCTCATGAGCAAATCCATGGTTTTTGTCTGCCATGTGTAAAACTGCTCCCCATTAAATTTGGCTATTTCTTGTGCTGTACTCATGATAATGTGAAGGGGGTCTTACCTCTTGATCCAATTTCAAGATTCAAGGGCAGTGTTGTCTACCCTTTTACAACTCAATCTGGTGTTTAAGAGATGATTACAACAGCATAAAATCACTTTACATCAAGGGTAACTAATTTGTACGGAATGGTTGGAGTATAAACCATCTCCGAATTGCAATCTGAAGTTATAGGGATCTGTATCAGATACCTAATGGTTAATTTGAACCCTCAATTGCACCAAAATATAGTGATTAGCATTGATTAATCATTGATTAGTAAATTAATCCTCTATTTTGTGTGCGAAAAACAGAGAATGCGGGGAGTCCAGATCTGATGCCTTCAAATGAGCTCAAATGCTTTCAAGGCCATCAATAGCAATTAGTCTAGTAGAGGATTAAGCCAAGAAACACAAGATTTGACCAAACATTGAATGCTTAATCTCTGTTTTACCAAAGTCACCTGCTGCTGTGCAGATTTGATGAAGAGCTTGGATCTCACTGTAGACTTGATCAAATTGAATTCTGACTTCACCAGCTTGTAGAGCATGCTTGAAAACACTTGGGTCTAAGAGGAATTAGACCCATTTGATTGGATGAAGTAGAGATCTGAGTTTTTCTCCCAGAAACAGGCGCCTACAAAAAACGCGATTTCTCCTGCATTCGTCGGCGGTTTTGCACTTCTTTCTTGATGGGCTAGATCGTGGAGATGCTGGCTATGTTGGGCTAGAAGGGTTTGGGCTAATTTTAAGTGTGCAAGGAGATGGAGCTCCTCCATTGGCTGGGGGTGCAGAGACTAGTTGAAAAAAGAGGGAAATTTTATAATTAGCTACTAATCCTAATTAGTAAAATGATTAGCAAGATAATGGGCTCACAAATTGATGGATTCTAGGCTAGGCTCTGATACCATGTTGAAATTACAGCAATGTGATGAGCTATGGTGGATCAAATGCTAGAATCAACATTATTAAAAACAAAGTGATTAGCAAATAATAAAGATGTGATTAGTGAGTAATTCACAAATAGCTTAATGTAGGCATGGATAATCAAAGACCAACAAATTCTCATTAGGCCAATGCCTCAATTTATAGAGTTTACATCCAAGCATCTAATCCCACTGATTTCTCCTTGATTTACTCCACCTCTTTTGCTTGATTCTCTCCACCTCTTCACTTTTCCCAAAATATCTCCACACTTCCTAAATCTTCTCATGCTACCCTTTATTCTCTCCCAGTAGATTCTTCTCACCTTTTCATAGGTTCTCTCACATTTACAGATTCTCTTTTATAGCCTCTAACCAAGGGCTTGTTCCTGCACACACCCTATTCACTTGTATATTTCAGCAGATTTCTTGAAGAAGGGAATATTTGTGGGTGTGTTGCATTAGAGCATCAAAGAGAAGGTCCAACTCAAAGACCCTAATACCTATGGTGAGGTAGTAAGGCTGGCATTAGAACAGTGGAGGAAAAAGATGAGGAAGCAGGAGCTGGCAAGAAAAGAGAGGGAAGCAAGCAAGCCTGTGATGGCAGCTTTGTAAGTAAACTTGCATGTGCATAGGGAAGCTTATGTGGAAACTCCAAGGATTGAGGAACGAGGTAAAGAGCAGAATGGATTACATCAAGAAATTCAAAGGTTGAATGAATAGGTTGGGAGTTTAAATCTTACTGTGCTGGAGGTTCTTGGAGGTGATTGGAATCAGCAGGTGCAACCCTAGGGTCAACATGATAATGTGAATATGAATGGAGCTCTCATGGAAGACGAAGAGTTCTCTGATGACACTGATGATGTAGATCTGGATCAGAGTCTATTGGAAATAGAGGTGGGAGTCCCATGTATTGGTATTCAGGAAACCTTGGAGCTGAATGCTAAGATGCATATTGAGGAAATTGAGACAGATTTGAAGGTTAATCTAAAGGAAGAAAGCAATGTGGAGCAATCTGGATGTGTTCTAAAGGCGACAGGAAACCCAATGGATGTTGAGGATGATGTTTGTGGTTAAGCAGAGCTAGAGGATGATTCTTTATATTTAGTTGGTACCTTCCTTGATGCGATTGATGTTGACTATTTAGTTGAAGTTGATAATGGGAATGGGGCTATAGAAGATGTTGAGTAGTTAGATGTGGGGTATTATGCAGGTATCCAGTTTGATGAATGTAATATGCTTGGTTGTGTCCTGCGTGATGCAAAACATTTGAAGAATATGTAAAGTTTGGATAATGTGAAGGATGAGTATGGTGTTGATCTTTATGTAGATGCAGTTTTGTAGGGAGAGGAATGTGATGAAAAAATTTACAACTCTGTGTTGGAAAAAAATTACCTTATGTATGTGAATGTTTTTGGTAATATACTTGAATATGGTCTGGATGAAAAGCTATTTGATTGTAAGGATGAGTTTGGGAAGGGAGACAATGCTTTACAAAGGCAAGGTATAGGTGGATGTGCTCTATGGTTGCAAAGTGGAGTTTTTAATGAAGGCCTAATGAAGCCATGTAGAGTTGAAGAGAATTCTGAATCTTGTGGTGAATTAAGATTATCAATGAATGAAGGGAATGGAAAAGGAGCTGACAGGTGGTCTATTTGGATTGTGCTATTTGATGGAAGCAAGGATTTGATGTTATATGCAGAATCTTTGTAGGTATTTGATTCAAGAGGGTGGATCACTTCAATTGAAAGGTTGTGAAATATGGAATTGCACCCTTTTGATCCAAGATGGAATTCCACGGCCTTTCAATTCAATTGAAAGGCTACGGAAGATGGAATTGCACCCTTTTGATCCAAGTGGAAGGGTCAGATATGCAAAGCACACAAGAGTGTAGTGAAAACATCAATGTTTTCACCTAGGGGGTGGGCAATATGTGAGGAGAATCTTAAGCCTCTCCCGAGCATGGTGTATAAGAGAATGCAATGTACATATGATGATGTGTAGTCAATAGGTGGCAAAAATGAAATGTGGCATACGAGGAAATAAGCACAGGTTCCAAAAACAAAAATAGAATGTGTACGGGTGATCAACACAGATGGGCAATCAAACAATCCAAAAGAATGAAGGCGATGAAGGGATCATGAAGTACACAATTGGGAAGTTTTCAAGATATAGACGAAGAGAGGATAGCTGGAGTGACTACTAGGGAGAGAAAGTGAGTACGCTGTAGCAATGGAGGAGTGGACTCCTGCAGGTCGGTTTGATTTCTGGAAGGTTGGAGACTTGAGACCCTGCAAAATTTCAAAGGTTGTAGATAGAAGGACAATGCAATGTAAGAGGGATGGGATGTATCAAAGTAGAGGAAGAGATGAAGACCAGAGAGCTTGCTAGGAGGTGTGTTCCCTATAACTTCTGAGTAGCCCCTCTGTTAGATATCATTCTATGCATAAAATCAATCTTAATGAGAATAACGCTTTTGAGATAAAAATAAATCCTTTATGCATCTTTCTTTGCATCATAAAATTAAATTCAGTGAAAACAACACTTTTATACTAAAAATTTCCATTATGCATCTTTCTATGCATAGAAATTAAATTCAATGAAAACAACACTTTTATAATAAAAATTTCCATTATGCATCTTTCTATACATAGAAATTAATTTTAATAATTAATATCAGTGATATCCATGCATATTCATAGGTGAATATGTACATGGAGTAAATTAGAATATTTCTTTTAGAATGCATAAACGGTGGAAATTACTCTTTTGGAATAATATAAAAATGAACTTTCTTTTCCACAAAATTTTAGAAAATTTTGCTAGAAGTTTAATTAATCTTTTTGTTAAACATTCTAAGATAAAGAAGGGCTGAATTGTAAGGAAGAGAAGGGGATGGCCTTTTCATCAAGGCATAGCATCAGAATTTACTTTAATCAACTAAAACAAACAAGAAGATCAAGAAAACCATACATTTAAAATTAAAAGTAAGAATAATTTAGCTTACATAAAGTCAAGTAAGCTTTCCTTTGGCTTGAGGGATTGAGGGTTCTACTCTTGTTTGAAGCAAGAGTAGCCACCATTTACTTTGGAGAGGATTAAGTAAAAAATAATTGAATTATCAAGAAAACTCAATGTAATTGGCTTTGGGTAGGAGTAGAGTAATAGTGCATAAACACTATTAACCTTTTACAAAGGGGGAGGCTCCTATTTATAGGAAAAAGTGAGCCTCTAACCAAGCAAACTGATTCTAGAATTTTCCAAATCAGTTTGGTCCAATTTTGACCATTTTTAGGTCAGTTTAGGTTACTTTTTGGATCTAGTTGAAACACGAGAGAGGAGAGATGAAAATATCTCATTATTTTTTAGTTTAAAACTCGAGTCTCAATTTAGGGATCCATCAGTCCAGCCTAACCCCATCCAGTCCCATGGGATAGCCAACCGCCCAACCATTGTAGTGATGGGATCCAATTAGGAATTTGGTTAGGTTTTGTCTCGGGTTATACCAGGGAAAAGAGTTCCCAAGCCCCCTAGCCAGATATTCATGCAAACTTAAAACTAGTCACACCACTTACACACCCAATATGGAATTGCCTTTTTCACAGATTCAACTATCTTTAAAATAATCATTTAATGAAATGATAGTGTCACTAATCATAATACTCCAAAATCTCTGGTTTCGAATCATTCCTTCATCGATGTACCTATGGTATCATTGGCAACCAGAACGCTCACCACCTGTCCACTCAGGGGCCTTTTCGATGGTTTCTAGCTCATAGTACTCGGCAATATATTCACATATCAAACTGGAATCTCTGTTGAAGATCAGCAAGATCAACCAACAGATCCATATAAAAGAACCATGGACTCATCCGTTGAGGACCAGTAAGGTCAATCACCCAGATCCATGCCCGAATTCAGAAAACAACTCTTACTCCTTGTTGCAATATCTTCCACAACGCATGTGTGGGTATCTTCAGTGACCCAGAGCCCGAGCACCGTATGGTCAGCACTCTCTAGGATCCTTCGCAGCAGTGACCTAGCGCTTCACTCATAGGCCGCTTCCTTGGTCCCTTATCCACCGTACCGGAAGCTCACCATTTTAATCGAACCGAGGCTGGTCAAGACCTCGACCGACCTTGCTACATGAGACGTCCTCCATTGACTCTCCGTCAATTGTTGCAACTTAACAGATTAGGTCTCCACCACGACCTCATTCACAAGATGGTTAAATGCTTCCCCAGCATTCTTGACATGAAACAATCATTTAAAAACAGGTCATAAATACAGTTTCTAAAATGAACTCTCGTCTTTCCACATTAATCCACATTATTTTAATCACATCCATTTCATAAGAATTCCCATTCTCATCCGATCATATCATTTTCATCTCATCACATCTTTCCTCATTTATGCTCATCAGATCTCATCCACTCGCATCTACCCATCTCCACATCTCATCACATCACATTCATTCACATCTCATCCATTCATAACTACCCCGATCCACATCACATCCATTTTACCTCACATCTCAATCATTCACATATATCCCGATTCACATGATATCACATCTCATCCACTCGCATCTACCCATCTCCACATCTCATCACATCACATTCATTCACATCTCATCCATTCATAACTACCCCGATCCACATCATATCACATCACATCCATTGTACCTCACATCTCAATCATCCACATATATCCTGATTCACATGACATCACATCTCATTTATTCACATCCTGATTCACATCACATTCACTCATATCCATCACATTCATTCTCATCACCATCCCATCACATACATAACATCACATCACATCTATCCACATCATATCTCATTCATACACATCTCATCTCATTCATCCACATCCATCCAATCGTTCACAAGTATGATTACCCATATCTATTCATACATTCATATCTATCACTTCACATCCACATATATTCATGTCACATCACAATCTTTCACATACACATCCACATCACTTTCTTTCACATACACATCCACATCCATTCTTTCACATACATCCACATCCATTCTTCTCATACATATCCACATCCATTCTTTCACATACATCCACATCCATTCTTCACATACATCCACTTCCATTCTTTCACATACATCCACATCCATTCTTCACATACATAACCACATTCATTCTTTCACATATACATTCATATCCATTCTTCACATATACATTCACATCCATTCTTCACATACATAACCACATCCATTCTTCACTTATACATTCACATCCATTTTCATCACATATCATCCACTCATATCCCATATCATTCATTTACATGCTGATCTACATGACATCACATCTCATTCATTCATTCACATCTATTTGATTCACATCACATCTCATTACATCTATTCACCTCACATCCATTCATCCATTCATTCACACCTATCTGATTCTCATCACATCTCATTACATCTATTCACCTCACATCTTATCACCTCTATTCACATCACATCCATCCATCCATCCATCCATTCACACCTATCTGATTCTCATCACATCTCATTACATCTATACATCTCATCACCTCTATTCACATCACATCCATCCATTCATTCACACCTATCTGTGATTCTCATCACATCTCATTACATCTATACATCTCATCACCTCTATTCACATCACATCCATCCATCCATTCATTCATTCACACCTATCTGATTCTCATCACATCTCATTACATCTATTCATAGAATTTAAACTTAGAATTTAAGAGAATTCTAATTTTGATATAAAGATTCTTTACGCATCTGTTTATGCATAAAAATCAACTTCAGTGCGAATAACACTTTTATAAAAATCCTTTTATGCATCTATTTATTATTAAAAATCAACTTTAATGAGAATAACACTTTTGAGATAAAAATAAATCCTTATACATCTTTCTATGCATTAAAAAAATTTTAATGAGAATAACGCTTTTGAGATAAACATAAATCCTTTATGCTTCTTTCTATGCATAAAATCAATTTTTATGAGAGTAACGCTTTTGAGATAAACATAAATCCTTTATGCATCTTTCTATGCATAAAATCAATTTTAATGAGAATAACGCTTTTGAGATAAAAAGTAAATCCTTTATGGCATCTTTATATGCATAAAAAAAATTTAATGAGAATAACGCTTTTGAGATAAAAATAAATCCTTTATGCATCTTTCTATGCATAAAATCAATTTTAATGAGAATAACGCTTTTGAGATAAAAATAAATCCTTTATGCATCTTTCTATGCATCAATTTTAATGAGAATAACGCTTTTGAGATAAAAATAAATCCGTTATGCATCTTTCTATGCATAAAATCAATTTTAATAAGAATAACGCTTTTGAAATAAAAATAAATCCTTTATGCATCTTTCTTTGCATAAAATTAAATTTAATGAAAACAACACTTTTATAATAAAAATTTCCATTATGCATCAGCTCCCGTTAGCGCTAAACCTCCTGGCGCCTTGCTTCCCTTGTATTCCCGGCCTACAGTTGACGTTCCCCAGCTATCGTCACCCACCTGCAACCAACCTCAACAAAACACAAAGCGAAATCCTCTGCAGCAAAATAGCGTGCTCACCAACCTACTCTGCCGGTTCTCCTCCTAGTTGGCACCAGCCTCCGCCTTCCACTAAAACAGAGACCCAACTCTCCCTCTCTTAGACGGCAGCCACTTCAGGTCGGTCCAAGCAAAAAAAAACTCAAAGCTATTCCTTTGACTCCTCTGTAAGTCACCAGTCATCACAGCCCCAAAGCTTGTTCTTTAACTAGGCTGCCACCCTTTGAAATCTTTGGTCTGTGCAGACCAGAGGCCACCTCTGTCTAAGTGGCCACCTCTGTCTAAGTGGCCACCTCTTCTCGCTTCAGCTCCTCACTTCGCCTGCATGCTGCACTCCAGCTACGCTCACAAACAAGGCCACCTTCTCTCTTGCGCCCCTCTATCTTCGCATGTTACACCTGAACCAAAACCGTCTTCTAGGCCTGCAGCTTCAGTAGCTCACCCCAAGGCGGCTCCTCTGCACGCCTTCGCCATCTCAATACCAAGAAAAAACGGCCACCGTCCCTCTACTTGCTCTGTCCGCTCTCCGGAGAGGCCTTCCTGCTACGCCTAGCCACACACCACCAGTGCTCCTCTTGCCTGCTTGTGTTTGCACATGCCTAGAGCTCCGTCTGCTAGGCGGCTCCCTCAGAATGACCAGGCCCCCTCTCCCAACTTCACACCGCGAACTCCTTTTCACCCAGCCCGCCGACTGGACTTCTTCGCCAACCTTCTCTTCACGTGCTAGAAGCAGCGCTGGCATCCAAACAAGTAGCCATGTGGCTATTGTTTTATTGGCACATTAATCATTATTTTTTTATTTAAAAAGCCTAAGAGATGGCCACCCTATTCCTTCCTTTTCACACCAATTTAAAGGCAACCTTAGCCACATCAATATTCAATTTCCCTCCATGCTTCCACACCTTCAAATATAGCCTGCGAAATCCCACTCATTTCTTGGGACGCGCACACATTCAGAGCTACCAAACAGCTGATACCACCTCAGTAACCCACATTCCAGACAAACCTGTACATGCTCACAGCAAAACCGTCCACCCTGTACATCTGCCAAGGCATCCCCGGGCAAAACTCTCCACACGCCATGCATTCCATATGTACACAGGCACAGGGACTTCTGCTAGCCCTCGGAATCTGCTTCAAAACACCAAGCTCACATGAAAACCATGTACACAAACATGAACAAAAAAAAAGCCCTGTTACGCGTAAAGGCATATATACATCATGTACACTGTGGCACTTAATCCCATGCATCTAGATTTGCATTTAATGGCCTCACATGCATGGTTTCACACCATAGACGTGCCATGGCATGACAACGTGAACCAACTCTAGTACTTCATGCCATGAAATGGTCACAATCCCTCCCCCTATCTCAAAATGACATGGCATTCCCAATTAAGCTGGCCCCCGGTGTACTGACGGCTAAACTATAGGTACTTTTTCTTTCCCATTTTTTTGTGCAATTTTCTTCGACCTCCTCCATGCAACCTGCTTCATTCAATCTTCATTGTTCTTCATTGCCTGATTGGGTTGCGTTCATGTCGGTGTGTGTCAATACCTCCTTGCTTGCAATTGTCACTCTCAGGTAGAAGCACATTATCCACCTTCATTTGTATGAATAAAATCATTATTGATATCAATTGATTTCATATGTTGCTTTCCATCTCTTTTGTTTGATTCATATCTTCTCAATCGATTGAATATGTGACTTCCCCTTTCTTTTTTGGTTGTTTTTCACACTCCATTGCATGTAGAATTGTTCATCCTTGCCAAATTGAATAGCTTTTAAACCCGTGAAATAGCAGACTACTATTTCATGAGGTTCACATCGACCCCTCGAGAGGAATAATACTGCACCGAACCCTTGCAATTAGTTGTGCATAACACATATACCACTAACCCCTCTTCTCCACTAATAATCATGACCCACCTAACCTTGCACTCTCACGAATTAACAATCTGCTACCTCACCGCTTAAGCACCTCACGTGCTAAGCCTTTCACATGTTAACATCTCACGGCTTATGCACCTCGGCTTATGCACCTCACTTGCTAAGCCTTTCACGTGTTAACATCTCACAGCTTAAGCATCTCATGTGATAAGCCTCTCATGAATTAACAATCTTTTTGGAGGATGCTGTAGTCAAAGACAAGTTGGAAAAGGTGGGCCTTGGACAAATGGCAGAGATCCTTCCTCGCACCATCAACACAAACTTATGTGCGGAGTATTTGAAGACTTATGATAAATCCACCAAGAGAGGTACAATAACAAAGGCAGATGGTACAACTGAGCAGGTACTCATCACTCAAATCACACCAATCTAAGGTGTGTACCCCTATCTCCTCAGCCATGTAGCTAACCTTTAAGTTCTAGAAGACACACAGAGAGAATAGGTACCCCCCAGGCTGTAGCACCCCTGGAACCATCTCGTCTCATTTCTAAAGAGTTGCAACAAGGATAAGCAATCTTAAAGGAAACTAAAGAGTTGTTACAAGAGCTGAAGAAGGGTAAGAGGACCAAAAACAAGAAATTTTAGATAAATTTATTTTATGCACCATAATTCTACGTAGAAAATTAGGGTTGATAATTAAATTGGTAGAAAGAATATTCTTAGATATTTTATGTGAAGAAATTACCAAATTGATATTTTACCCAAAATTAGATTAATGGAAGAAGAGTATTTTTATAAAAATCCGATATTCTCATATAGAACCATTTCTTAATCTATTATGGTTAGGAAGGAATTCCTTACAGTTAGAAGTTCAGTAGATTTTTATCTGAAGAAAATCCTTAGGAATCAAAGTTAGAAGTAAACCGAATAATTTTGGTTAGACCACGACTGTGAGAGGGGCAGCCAATAAACTACTTGACCATCTCTTGAATCTGAATCAAGCAAAAACCTCGTGATGACCGATTCTAATTCTTGACACAAAGAATAGACTACCGTTGAATTAGCATAGTTTTTCCTTAACCGAAATCACCAAGAATCTAGTTGGAAATTCAGTCAAATGATGGATAGATTACCCTAATAACAGATCAATGATTCTCATTAAAAAAATCTAGATTAAGGAAAAAGGATTTTGTGGAACCAATCTCGAGCCGAGAATTCTACTTGCATAGAACCTCTGTTTTCTTTTAAAGGACTGTTTTATGCCGGAGTGCTGGAGGAAGCATTTGGTATGTGTTTAACTAAGGAGAGACTCGTTGTTGCAACAGCTGGCGGGGAGTCGTCGAGGGACGTCGCTCACGGCAAAGCCTGCCGAGGTCTTGACTAGCCTCGGATGGTTAAAATGGTGCACGATGGGCAAGGATCGACGAAGCGGTCCCTGAGCGAAGCGCTAGGAAACCTAAGTAGGATCTAAAGAGTTCTAACTAGGTGATGCATGGGCTCGCGGTTCTTATAGGACACCCATGCATACGTCAAGGAAGATACGGATGAACCAAAAGAATGACTTTTGTGAATGTATTTTTTATATTGGATCTCATTGGTTGACCATCTGGTCTTCAACGGGGAGTCCGGATGATATATTTTGTAAAACAATGGACTCAATATTTTGGAGGATTATGATCAGTAATACTATGATTTCATTGAAAGATTGTTTTAAAGACAACCGAATCTGTTAAAATAGCAATTTTATATTGGGTGTGTAAGTGGTATGACTACCTTGAATTTTGCTTTGAAATGCCGGGGCTAGGGGACTTGGGAACTCTTTTCCTCAGTACACCCAGGCAAAACAGAACCAAATTTTTATAAAGGAATCCCACCAATACAGTGGTTGGGTGGTTGTCTAACCCATGGGCCGGTTAAGCTTGATCGAGAAATTTCTACGATACAAATAGTTACGATTAAGTTACGTTAGTTAGATTAAGTCCTAGAGGACTCTTATTCTGTGGGAGGGAATCAACGGTTGTACCTCGCTGCTGCTAAAGGAGGAAAAAAGCGATGATTCTATGGACCAAGTGCAAGTCTCTTCTTTGATCTAACCATGTGACTTTTGGGTTCAGTTAGATCAATTTGGTTAGTTAAGACTTTGACTTGTTAGATCAATTCTCCCGTTAGATGATTTTCCTGGTGGAATCGCCCGTGCCCTTCGGGCGCGAGGGAAGTTTTTTCAAGTTTATTTTCGGAGGAACCGCCGGGCTAGTCTCCTGTCCAGATATCCGTGGGTGGGCGAGGCCCCGAGTGTGGATCCTTGCCCCGCATGAGAGGCTGACGCTGCTTCTGCCACCATGGCCGTCGAAGGGGGCATCGCGGAGGGGGTAGGGATCTCACAGCAAGTATCAGAGATTTGTTGAAAGCTAATAAGGAAAAATGAATTCTTATCAGAAATTTATAATAAAAACTCAAAAAGAGCATTTATGTATTGTATTTTCATTCCTTAAGCTTCATTAATGAAGATTTTTAATTAAAGAATTTGGTTTTATAGATGGAAGTTTCACTCTTATCCGGTATTCTCGATCTCACCCAGTCTCACAAGATATAACTGCTTTCGCCTTCGAGCATCTCATCTCTTCCGCTATAACTCAAACGAGCCGAGCTAGACTCGCAAGCCATTTCGAGGATTTATATTTCCCAAACCCAGAGACGGCAGCACAAGTGGTTTGCAGGGCAGTATGTCCACGCCTCTTGCGACCAGCACGTGATGCTGAGGGAAAATATCTCGTTGGCCATAAAGAAATGTTTTGTGGAAAAATTCCCTGTTGTATAAGTGATTGTTTATTATATGACGAATTGATGAAGCAAAATCTGCTACTCGGACATATATCATAGATCTCCAATAAGATCTTTTATCTTGTTTAAGAAATTACTTTCCGAACCTCTTAAGTCTTAGGATCTCGTTGATGAAATCAAAATAAAATTTTAATAATGTATCATTTTTGGCAGAATTATGAGGTGAGGGAACCATGGCCGAGAGCCACATCCTCTCACTAATGAGGAAGAGCTTGACCTCGACGTTTGCAAGGCTCTTCACAGAACTCAACCAGGACCCTTCCAAGGTGAAGGGGAGAACTTGGGAGAGGCTATGGAGAACTTGGGAGAGGCTATGGAGAAGTGGGTTGAGGCCATGGAGGAATATTTTGATGTCACCGGGATACAACAAGAGGAGCAAAATGGCTCTCGCTAGGCTGAAGATTATGGAAACAGCCAGGGTGGCATGGAGAAACCATTGCGATACCAACTATCTGGATAGGAATACCTAGTCCTAGAATGATCTCAAAGCTTATCTAAGGAAGAGATTTTGTCCCCCCACATTTTTAGAAACCAAGATGAATGAATTCTTAGAGCTAAACAAGGGGAGAAAAACTATTGAAGAATATCACCAGGCATTTGCTCTTCTCCTCAAGTACTCACCACTAGACGAAGAGCAACTTATGGCCAGGCATTTGCTCTTCTCCTCAAGTACTCACCACCACTAGACGAAGAGCAACTTATGGCCAGGTTCATTCGGGGAATGAACCAACCTTTAGACACCCTAGTCAAGAATGCCAAGCCAGTTTCCATGGCTAAAGCTATAAGAATGGCGAAGGACTTTGCCAAAGCCAGTTCCCTCATCCTTCAAGAGATTCCAGACACCCGGATGTTCTTCCACCCTTTTGCCTCCAAAGAGACACCAAGGTCCCAACCAGGATCTAGAGTGAAGAAGTTTCAAGAATGAAGGAAGACCTTTTCCAAGCTCTTTCTCAGGAACTTTGGCTCTTTCAAGAATGCAGAGGGAAGAGCTTCGAAGTGAGAACAGGTGCTTCGGATGTCAGGGGTTTGGGCACCAGCTTAAGGATTGCCCATCTCCTTCTGTGGGCCAAGGAAGCCAGGGTCCCAGAATTCAGAGACAGACTCCTTCGTATAAGTCCACCAATCAGGGTCCCCCGTGCCAAAATCAGGGCAACCCCAGAAGAGTGCCAGCTCAGCCTGCAGCCTCCATGCAAAGCAGTCTTCGAACTAGCTCCCAGAATTAGGGTAACCAAAGAGAGAGAGTTCCACTTCAGAATGCAGCACAGCCAGAGCCGTCACTATAGCTGAGGAAATGGAGGAAGAAAAAGGACAGATCTATGCCGCAATTGAGTATCAGGGAAAGAATCGTCACTTTTCAGTCCTCTAGACTCCAGCAGAATACCAGGGTAAGCAATTCAAGCTTTTGATTGATTCAGGTAGTACTCATTCTTTTATTTCCCCACCAGGATGTCTGCATAAGTTAGTCCTAAATCAAAAATCAAGGAAACCTATGCAAGTGGAATTGACCACCAGTGGAAAGATTCTTTTCACACACCTTGAGATAGACCTTATTCAGTTTAGTCTAGATGGGAACGTAACAGATTGCCAGTTCAGAGTCCTACCCTTTGGAATCTATGATGGAATCCTTGGAATGGACTGGCTCCATAAGAACCAGGTTTACATTCATTGTCACAATGGAACCATCTCTTTCCTTGACCTTCACAGGAATAAAGTTCAAGGAACTTGAATTTCCGGATCCCCAGTGCTACAATTAGTCAAGGCTTCTAAATTGTTAAAAGGGCTCAGAAAGAGGCAAGCTATTTATGTCATCGTTAAGATGAATCTAGTAGATATAAAATGCAAGGCTAAAGAACCAGAGTGGTTAAGTGAGTATGTAGATGTGTTCCCAGAAGAGCTGACTGAGATGCCTCTGTCTCGCGAAGTAGATCATGAGATCGAGTTAAAGCCCGGAGCTCTGTGTAGCCCAGCATGCATACAAAATGCCAGTCCCTGAAGCCATAGAACTTAAGGAATAGTTAAGATAACTATTAGAGCAGGGATTCGTCAAACCCAGTGTCTCACCTTGGGGTATGCCCATTCTCTTTCAAAAGAAGAAAGATGGAAGATGGAATGTTAAGACTCTGTATTGTGACTACAGAGGATTGAATCAATTAACAATTAAAAATAAGTATCCTATCTTGAGGATTGATGACCTTCTGGATCGGTTAAGTGGGACCCAAATGTTCACAAAGATAGATCTCAAATTCGGGTACTACCAGATCAGAATCAAGAAACAGGACATCCCAAAGACAGCATTCAATACTCACTATGGGCATTATGAGTTCACAGTCATGCCGTTTGGATTCACTAATGCCCCGCCAACATTTATTTTGACAGACTAACCAAAGTTGCCCATCTAATTCTAGTGAAAGAAACATACACTACAGTGGATGCTGCCAGAGTTTTCCTTAAAGAGATCTTGAGATTGCATGGATTACCTAGGAGGATAGTAAGTGACAGAGATCCCAAGTTCACATCGAAATTTTGGACTGCAATCTTTGAAGCAGTAGGAACTTTCTTGGATCTCAGTACAGCCTATCACCCCGAAACAGATGGCCAGACTGAAAGAGTGAATCAGGTAATAGAAGATATCCTTCGGTCATGCTGTGGTAGGGAACCCAAGAAGTGGTTAAGCCATTTGCATCTGGTTGAATTTGCTTACAATGCTTCTTATCATCGAAGCATTGGGCTGAACCCTTTCAAAGCTCCATATGGACAAGATTGCCTTACATCATTGACTTGGTCCGGCCCATTAATCAAAGTCAAAATGTCTAGACAAATGCTTGATGACATGGACCAGCAAATGCAATCAATCCGTAAAGATATTCAGGCAGCCCAAGATAGGCAGTATGACCAAAAATAATTTCCTTATCTTTAGGGAAGTACAAGAAGCTCTCTCCCAGATACTGTGGACCGTATACTGTTATAAAGAAAGTAGGCGATCTAGCTTATAAGCTTCTTTTGCCTCCCCATCTTAAGGTACATAATGTATTCCATGTTAGTTTTCTTAAGAAATATGTACCCAGCCCGAGTCACATGCTTGATGATGAATAATTGATTTCTCCAACTCAAGGCCAGATGGTACTCCAGCCTGAAGAAATCCTTGATGTTCGGGAGAAGGTTCTCAGGAGCAGAGTCCTCAGAGAATTTTTAGTCAAGTGGAAGTTCTTCCCTCTAGAAGACGCCACTTGGGAGAAAGAAGAAGAGATGGTAAAATATTACCCCCACTTTGCGAGATGAGGACATCTCACATTTTTCAAGTGGGAGAGGATGTAAGATTCCTCCTCAGCCTGAATAATGAATAAGATTTTATCGCAATCCCCTGTAATCATTCCCTATTTCAGAATGCAAGAAAATATTATTTTTCCTTGTTTTTGCCTAGGAAAATTTCTAGAGAGGGGTAATTCAATATTGAGATATTTTTGGATATAAAAATTCTCTTAATATCTAAAATATATTTTCCTAAAACAGAAGTTCAAAATAAATTCTCCAATGTGCATTAGGAATCAATTAAAAATAATATAAGGGGCCTTAGCCTAAGGGTCTAGATTTTTAGAAATTTCTGGATTATGGTCCAATTAAGGTTCCCATGTGCCAATAGGATTAATCCAAGTGTTGGGATTAGATAAATCCATAGAATAAAAGAAAATACCCAAAAATGAGCAAATACTCATATAAGATGAAGAGTTGACTGAGTACAAGGTTTACTAGTTAAAAATTAAGAGATATTACTAAAAAAAAGAGATATTTTGAAGAAATGATGGATTTTTGACACCTTGGTAAGGAGGGGGGACCTTTGAGGTAGGCGCCTCCTTCACATGTGTGGAAGGGTTTTTAATTCAAAAAAATTATGATATTTTTATCTCTCCTCTCTCCTGGATCAAAACGGGAGCCAAACTGGTCCAAATCTTGTCCAAATTGAGTCAAACTGAAGCTAGAAAATTCTAGAACCCAGTTGGACTTAGTTAGTGGCCTCCCTCACCTATAAATAGACCCTCATTCCTTTGTATTCTCATCTGTGAGCTATACCATGCCAGTATTACATTAAAATAATCATATTTTCTATTATCCCTTAAAAATCCTCTACTTTTGGGGAGCTTGGAGCTTCTCTCTCTTTTCAACAACTCTTGGAGCTCTCTTCTCCACTTGCTAAACCAATTGATTGGTTTGGGGCTTCACTTCTAGAAAAAGAAGCAAGCTAATCCTTGAGATAAGAATGAATTTTATGGTTTTTTGTTAATATTCTCAAATGACTTCTCTTCTCAACCCCTCCCAAGCTTGAGAAGTTTCTAATTTGTTGTTTTAAATTCAAACCAAGCTTTCCCTAAGAATTTTAATGTGTAATCAAGAAAAAGTTAATCTTTATGCTTAATTAGAATGCTTTCTTATGTATATCTCTCTCTCAAAAATAATAGTCATTCCTATGGCTAATTCTTTAGCAAAAGAATGCTTCTCATTGATAAATTCTTAATTCAAAACCAAACTCTAAGCTTGTTAAACTAGAGAATAAGAAAATGATATTTTTATGCTTTTATGTTAACAAAAAAATGGTTAATTCTTTTAGATTATTTATAAGTAGTTAAAAACTACTTTAATTGATTCTAAATGAGAAAGAGATAATCCTATCAATTTGGGAAAAGAGAAAAAATGAAAATAGCTTAATCTAGTAGAATAATCATAATTAAGTTTATGATTATGGGTTAAAATTATGATTTAAATTCATAGTTTAGATTTAAGCTTAAGAATAGATCTTCTATCATATTTGCATTACAATGTTTTATTCTTTTAAGAAAAAAATTAAAAATTATGAGTAATAGCAGCGAAGCTATGGTAAATTTGTTTAAAAATAATACATATCTTATTTTTATGCATAATACTAAAAGAGGACTTCCTACCATATTCTAGGATTGGACATCCTATGCAAAAAGAATGATTTTCATCATATTCATGTGAAATAAATTTTAGTATTTATGCATGAATATTTAATAATAAAAAATATTTTTGGTAAATTTATTTTTATGCAAAAAAGAGAAATTCTCATGATAATTGAGATCCAAGTAATTAAATAGTAAAAGAGGAATTTTTAGCATATTTAAAATAATGGATATTTTTTTTTAATTTAAAAAAGATAAATTTATTTTATGCATAAGAAATTTTTAAATGATAAAAGAGGAATTCCCATGTCATTTAGAATTCAATCATTTAAATGCAAAAAGAGAGATTTTAAGCATATTTAAAAAAATGGATATTTGTATTTAATTTAAAAGAAGAAGTTTTATGGTATTTTAAGTAGAGAAAGGTTTAAATTAAATTTTAGTGACAAAAGAGAAATTTTCACCATAATTCCACCTAGAAAATTAGGATTGATAATTAAATTAGTAAAAAGAATATTCTTAGATATTTTATGTGGATAAATCACCAAATTGATATTTACCCAAAATTAGATTAATGGAAGAAGAGTATTTTTATAAAAACTTGATATTCTTATATAGAACCATTTCTTAATCTATTATGGTTAGGAAGGAATGAAATTCATAAAGTGGAATTTTCCTTACAGTTAGAAGTTCAGTAGATTTTTATCTGAAGAAAATCCATAGGAATCAAAGTTAGAAGTAAACCGAATAATTTTGGTTAGACCACGACTGTGAGAGGGGCGGCCAGTAAACTACTTGCCCATCTCTCAAATCTGAATCAAGCAAATACCTCGTGACCAATTCCAATTCTTGACACAAAGAATAGACTACCGTTGAATTAGCATAGTTTTCCCTTAACCGAAATCACCAAGAATCTAGTTGGAAATTTAGTTAAATGATGGGTAGATTACCTTGATGAGATGATTGGACGCTGTGTCTCCCCATGATCCTAGTGGTTTCAGAAATAAAGTCGTGTGATAAACGAGTGACAGGTGTACGTAAAGCTTTCCATACAATTTCAAAAGGTGCCTTTCTAGTGAGGAAGCACCTAGTCTTGTTGATGTGATGAAGTAGAAGAACTTCAACTTGGGACCATGAGACCACTACTACTCGCACCACAGGTACTGTATATAATAGATATCTTTTGACCTTCAAAAAGCACCTAGTCTTGTTGATGTGATGAAGTAGAAGAACTTCAACTTGGGGCTATTATTGACCATGAGACCACTACTACTCGCACCATAGGTACTGTATATAATAGATATCTTTTGACCTTCAAAAAGCATCCTTGCAAAAATGTGAAATAGATGCCTGGGCAGTTTTTCCGCACCTATCCCCACATCATACAATCTTACTTTCAAACATAGGCCGGTTGTTATGATGCAACTGAGGACACTTGCTATCAGGGGCAAGAGGGATGTCACGGTTTGTCCATCCATCCTTTTGTGGTTAATTGGGGATGCCTAATTACCACTATGTTCAAAGCATGGCACTTGGGTGATTCCAAATATTCCATGTGTAGGACATATGAAATTAGGGATAGCTGGAACTAAGTATGGATTTTTTAGTTATGTGCTATCGTGGACTTGTTGCATGTGTTGCTAACTCGTAGTGTGTTTGAATGGACAACCTTGTAGGTTGGTGAGTTTGGCGTGATGGCGGCGATATGGTGTGAGCTATTATCGGGATGGTTTCTCATTTTGATATTTTTGCCATAGTGTTTACTACGAGGTTTTGTATTTAGCCACCCATTTTGATGTATTCACCTATTGAGCCCGCCCAGTTTTGTTATATTGGGCGTGGATTTATTTATTTACACGTAAATTAGCCCTTGGGGTTCTTTTGTAAAAATCATTTAGTGTTTCGATAGAAACACTTTAGCTAAGCTTGTGTTAAAAGCAACCCCCATTTTTGTAAAGGGCAAGCCCATGCATAAGCGTGCATCTATTTTTGGCTTATGGGGTATTTTGAATTAATAAAGCATAAGAAGTGGAAGGAAGCCAATACTTCTTGAGGGGGGGTAGATTGCACCCAATGATTCTCTCTTGGCCATTTGTGCTATGTTATGTTTTATGATTATTTATTAGTTTTTCGGTTATGGTAATTTAATTGAAGAGATGAACCAGTTGGTTTTTGGTTGGACGGTGTGTCTCCCCATGATCCTAGTGGTTTCAGAAATAAAGTCGTGTGATAAACGAGTGATAGGAGTACGTAAAGCTTTTCCATGCAAAATTTCAAAACGTGCCTTTCCAGTGAGGAAGCACCTAGCCTTGTTGACCAAGTAGAAGAACTTCAACCTGAGGCTATTATTGACCATGAGACCACTACTACTCGCACAGGTAATGTATATAATAGATATCTTTTGACCTTCAAAAATCATCCTCAATCACGAAAATGCAAAATTGATGTGCCTAAGCGGTTTTTCCGCGCCTATCCCGACACCCAAGCTTTATTAGTGTTAATCTTTCATCATTTTGAGAGCACTTAGGTTGCATCCACCTTAGCTTAGTGTTTTGCATTCTCACATTTGTTCACGACTACAATGAAACATACTCTGAAACTGCTCAACCTTGCTCTAAGAGGAAACTCCCCCTCGAGATAGTCTATCCACCATGGGCACAATATCCAAGTGTCCTTACCCTATCGCTCATCGATCCACTCCTCAGGGTACAATCCCATCTCCTCTATCTCGGAGTGCACCCATGCATCTAAAGGGTGCTTGGAAATATATATCCAGATACACACACAACTTCTCCCACCACCTAATACAGAAACATTATAATTCTCTAACAAAACGATAAAATAAAAAAAACAAAATTCTCCACCACCTAATATGATAAAATAACAATAATAGTATTGTGGCATGCTACTACAGCGTCGTGCCATGCACGACAAGTGCGGTTGTTGGTCAGGATCCAGGGTGGCATGCATTTTCCCTTTCCACCTTACGAACACCTTTTCAAAGTGAGTCTCTTGAAAGCTTTGAGGGCATCCGTGATACCTACCCAGAGTCTAGTGTGGCTCTCTTCTTGTGCATGCCAGCTACTACGATGGATGAGCTCGCCTCCAACTTTGCATATAGTTGTAGCATGTAATTAGTCAATTGCAACCAGTTTACATGCCAATGTATCCACACAAAAAACGTCATGTGTCGGATGGAGAAATATGGGCATCCCTCATTACAAAGTCACCACCCGCTAATATGTTACGAGCCTACATTTCCTACATTGTGAACCAGCGTTGTGTGTCTACCTACATATGAAAGAAAACTTTAATGCGTTGTTGGGATAACAAGAAAGCAAAACACCTCTATAGCAATGTCTCCCAAAAGTGCTCAAGACACAAGATCAGCACCACAAATCACAACATACAATCCTCCATGAACCATGAGGACTCAAAGAAATGATCTCTTGGGAGTTTACTAGCACACGCCCACCCGAAAGATCACTCCATACACCCAGAAAGCACCTGTCTTGACATGGAATTACGACACATGTCTACCAATGCACTTGAAGGCAAGAGCTTCCTCTTCAGCAATTCAACACTCCAAGTCATCCACTTCGAACATATCTCTCATAATTTGTGTACATATGGAGGTAGCGCCCACTACACGGAATTACACCAAAGCTGCCATAAACTGTAGCAAAATTGACGACAAGGAGATGTTGTCCTGTGTTGACACTTCTCTATCTCTCTTCTGACTTATCTAGATTGACTTCTACCTTAGAATTCTGATGCAGAATTCTACTTCCAAAACCTTTACAGAAACAAACCTTTCCCTCTGTGTCCTACACACTCTCCCTAGCCTTCAGACTACCTCACCATGCAAAGATACCACACAATTGGCTCTCTAATGCCTACTGTTGATCCACAGATGCCTCCGAATGACTATCCTCTCAAGGTTGAAAAAATATGACTCATTTGAAGCATACTCTCTTTTCTTTGGGTTAGCTGACATACTCAAGCTCTCAAAACATTCAAACCCAACCAATATCCATCACTACATGCCCTCAACTGACAGTAACTGATATCTTTCTTCCTCAGTAACACCTTATGTCCACTAGCCTTTTTATTGCTAACTGCTAATAGTCTAGATTCTTAGCGCTGACTCATACACACTTCTCTCAAGTTTAAACAGGTCAGAGAAAGCCTTTTGTATCATATTTTGAAGCTCAGCTGACACCAAATGACCCTGTACCCTTTCTCAATAGATTCTAATTCAGAATCTGGTCTCTAGTCATCAAACGGGTTCACTCAAGGGTTCAACCCTCATGTATTCCATGAAAACACCACACATATCATAGCTAAACATCAAAGTAGAAAACTGACACAACTGACATAAGCCCCTCTCTGTCTTCTTCATATACAAAATCATTGTAGTGTCTCAACCATGAGACATGGGAAAAATCAGACAAGAAGAAACTTCATGAAAAACTCAAAGAACATCCATAGATAGACCTTGATGATAGTACTTCAAAACCCCATCTTCAGTGGCCACTGTCGAAGAAGAAATCAAACTAGATCATGTATCTAACAGAGGAGATGCTTTGAGAACCCTCAGACATACTATCCAACATCCAACCCTCTCTCTACTTTGATCCACGAACTACTCTTCTCAAGTTACGCTGGTCATCACTGTCCATTGAAAAGAACTGCAGGAACTCTAGCCTGCATGCATCAATTAGGCGCACAAACCTGCAGGAGACTCGTAACTGCAACCTTACCTCTGATGATCTCTTTTGCCCATCCTCGTGTGTCCCCTAAAAAACATCTTTTTTCGCCTTCGTAGAGCCGATGCCGCCTTCGCCTTCTTTTTAGAACCTTGCTCCACCCTGTCTCCTCGTGGTCGCCATATACCTTCTATTTTGAATTGCACGCCTGCGCCTTTTCTCTTGGTTGCCACGGGCCTTTTTCACCATCCTGGATTGACCATGCATCACCATTTATACATTGTTTTTTGCCTTTGCATTGTGTTTGTGAGGGATTTATTCTGCTCTTCACATATAGCCCTCCTGGATCAAAGGGGAACAACAAAATGTTCCAAAACTACTTAACTGCACTGATCCAACTGCCCGGATCAACAACCTGCAGCCTATCTTCAAACTGGAACTGTGCCTTTCCCTTCGCAACTAGCTGCATCATCCAAGCGCACTTACCATCTAGCTCTCCTCCTGTCTCTCCATCCTTATCAACCCTCCTTTGCTCACATGCTTCAAAACATTTGCACTCATCTCTTCCCCTATCACACCCCTATACATGTTTCCACTCGATACATCTCCATCATCATAAAAAACTTTCCCAACTAGACCATCTTGAGCTCCATCAAACAAAGAGCCCAAATCAAACACTTGCTCAGCATTCTGCATCTCTTGGTCAACATCCACAAACTCTTTATTCTCCAACCTGCTCACGGCATTCAAAACCTGATTATCTCCCACGCATTTTTTCAGCATTCTCCTGAGCATCAAATAGCTCACCATCATCCATATCTAGATACTTTTCAAACAAATCATGGACACCTTCCAAGGTGTCATCCCACAGCAGATCCTCAACACTATCTACATCACAACCCATATACTCATGTGTACATGGGTTCTAAATAAGGTTTGTAAAACCCAAAAAAAAAAACTAACCATCATACTTTCATCCGCTTATGCACACATATATACAATAGGTACAAAATGCTGAGTTTTTTTTCCAAAATGCGCGTGACATAGTTTGCCACACCCCAAGTTGATCATTCATGGTCAGCAGAGCAGAAAAGAGAAGTTGTAAGTCCATCGATGAAGTATCACTTCCCTCCTCATGATCAGAAAACACATCAGAATTTTCTTCATCTTTAACCACGGACATCAACCTTGTAAAGTACTTTTTCAACCTGTATCCATTCACACGCGATTTATGTGGAGTGCCATCTAAATCAGCAAGGAGATACGTACCATTTGGAAATCTGTTCATTACCATGAAAGGACCTTGCCATTTGATTTGAAACTTCTTTTGAAAAGTTTTATCAAGCTTACTATTATAACGAAGAACTATATCACCTTTTTTGATGTCTTTATCCTTCACTTTAGCATTTGCCTTTGCTTGACTAGTCTTCAATACCTGCTCATAGTGTTCAAGGGCAAGCACTCTATCTAATTGCACGCGCTGAAGATACAAAAGCCTTTCTTTGAACTCATCATAACCTTTCTCTTGAAGCTCACACATCAGCCTTAATGCCGGAATCTCTACTTCAATGGGAAGCAAAGCTTCTCTACCAAACACCAAGTGAAAAGGAGAGAAACTAGTACCTGACTTGATTGCAGTCCTATAAGCCCATAGAGCACAAGGTAGTTCTAAATCCCAAGTCTTCACATGATTCTTTGTCATCTTTGTAAGCATTCTAATGAGCTCTCCATTGAACCTTTCTTTCATACCATTGCATTGAGGATAGTATGGAGTAGTGTACCTGCGATGTATATGAAGTTTCTCACATAGAAAGTTCACAAGCTCTCCTCCGAAACCTGGACCTCTGTCAGAAAGTAGCTCCAAAGGCATGCCAAATTTACAACAAATGTCTTCATAAACAAATTTGGAAACATCTTTACTTGTAACATGCTTCACGCCTTTAGCTTCAGCCCATCTAGAAAGATAGTCAACAGCAGTGAGTATGTAACATTTACCTCTACCTGTCATGGGCAATGGGCCAATTGCATCAATACCCCACTTCTCAAAGACATCATAAGCCAAAATAGTGCCTCTAATTTCTGATTTTAGCACCCTACTTGCCATGCTTTGACATTCCTTGCAAGACTTACACCAATGATGAACATCACGTTATATACTTGGCCATACATACCCCTCCTGTAAGATCTTATGTAGGGTGATTTTTGAAGCAAAATGGCCGCCACAAGAACCTTCATGATTTTCCTCCAAGATTCTATAAATTTCCTCTTTCCAAGGCACCCTTCTCATGACAAGATCAGCTCCCCTCATAAACAAAGTATCTCCAAGAAGCACATACCTTTTAGCACGTCGAATAAAGGCGTATTTCTTTGATGACTCCAAACTTGCTGGAAGCATACCTGTTTGAAGAAATTCCTCTTCCTTATCCAAGGTTTCCCTTCCCAAATAAAGAGGAGAATCAGCCCTAATCACATACAATTGCTCTATCATAGTTTGAGCTGCACCATGTGCTTCTTCATTCTGACTTCTGTCAATATGCCTCAAACTCCATGCTTCAAAACGCTTAAGCAAACTCTTCACTCGAAAACACAAAATTTTAAGCCTCTGATTTTTACTCTGCCACACCCCAAGTACTTGCTTTACTACCAAAAGTGCATCACCTCTTACCCTTACACGGCGTATCCCAAGATGTAGACAAAAGTGGAGACCTTTCTCCAAAGTAGCATACTCTGCTTCATTATTGCTTTGTGCCATAATCTTCAAACCTCTCTTAGTTACCAAAATGCCTTTTGGATCATAGATTACAATCCCCCCTGAAGCTTCACTATGGCTTTTCCTGTAAGAACCATCAAAAAATAATGTAAAAGCATCATCTATGTCTGGGGCTTCTATGTGCCGCTTCTTCACGATATCCTCCTTGATGAGAAGAGGACTTTCTTTGTATGTAAGCAAATCAGCCAAAGTAGCTCTTGTACTTTCCTCAACAAGAAAAGAAAACTGAAATTCCTGTAGCTCCACAATCCACTTCATAAGCCTCTTTGACAAGTTAGAGCTATTCACCAATTGTGGCAATAGAGTGTAGCTTGTGAGAAAAGTGAATGGTTTTGGAAGAAGGTAATGCCTAAACCTTCTACAAGCATAAACCACACTCACCATAATAAGCTCCACTTCTGTATAGCTTCTCTCTGTCTCCATCTTTACCCTGCTAGCACAATAAACCGGTCTCATATAGTGAGAATCTTTACCTTGTTGAAGAAGCATAGCTCCAATAGCATCCTCACCCACTGTTGGATTAACATAAAATTCTTTATCCCAATTAGGAGCTTGCATGGCTGAAAGAGAACCAAGAACTTCCTTGACGCTTTGAAAAACCTCTTCACATTCACTTGTCCACTCTAGAGGATCCAACTTTGCCACTTGTTGTAGAGGATAAAGAATTTGAGAAGATAAAGGAATAAACCTTGACATATACTTCACCTTTTGTATAAATGTAGACAATTGCTTTGTATCCTTGGGTGATGATAAGAGAACCAAAGCCTTGACTTTATCAGGATCCGCTTCAATTCCATTTTCTGAAATCATATGACCCAAAAACTTCACTCTTGGTTGTGCAATATGACACTTCTTTGGATTCAATTGACCGCCACTTTCATCATATCTTCCAAATGCCAACTCAAGCTTTGAGCAATGATCTTTCCTGGAACTATAGACACAAAAATCATCAATAAGATCCTTCACAAACTTTCCAAGGAAAGGAAGGAACACCTTGTTGACACATCTTTGATACCAAGGACAACCATTCATGAGTCCAAAAGGGAGAACCCGATAGCAAAAACATCCCCATGGAGTGATAAATGTGGTCTTCTTTTGATCTTCAAGAGATAAAGAAAGCTGAAAATATCCTCAGAATCCATCACATACACTATACCTCTCATGCCCTGTAACTGCCAATATGTCATCAATAAAAGGAAGAGGATATGGATCCCTCTTCATTGCTGCATTAAGTGGCTTATAATCCACACAAATCCTCCATTTACCATCCTTCTTTGGTGTAACAACCACAGGACTTACCCAATCTGTAATACTCACAGGACAGATGAAGCTGGCTTTAAGAAGCTTGTCTACCTCTTCTTTAAGAGCATCAAGTTGTACCTGTCCCATCCTTCTTAACTTTTGACATATGGGCTGAGCCCCTTCCTTGAGTGGAATGTGAATATCCTCTCCCTTAAAACCTCTAATTTCCTCATAAGAAGTGATAAACAAATCAGGGAACTGCTCTAGCATATGTAAGTACTCACCTCTCTCATGACTAGTCAAATCCGCAGATAACATGCTTTCGAGAAGCTCCTTCTTCACATGAGGTTGAACTTTGGGTTGCATCAGCCCTTCAATTTGCTCATAAGGACCAGAAGTGCCTTCATCATCCATAAGGTAGATAGCTTTATAATTCATTTTCCCTTCTTCTTCAAGAAACAAGGAGGAGACATCCACATCACTTTCGTAGCTAGAGTTTGATTCACTTTCTTCATCCCTTGAATCTTCTTCATCACTTGAATATTCTTCATCATCACCTTCATCAAATTCAGCACCCAAAGGTTGCTTACTTGCCATGTCAAAGCTCTTCTTATCACCCCTTTTGTTGTAGAGGGTTATGGTACCATGTCCCCAATCTTGTATGGCTTTAGTTGCTTGCAACCATGGTCTTCCAAGTATAAGAGGAAAAGCACCAATACCTGCGGGCATGACATGGCAATTGACCAATGTTTTGACATCAAAAACATCCACCTCCAAGTCCTTTACGATGCCCAAACACTTCACCCTTGCTTGGTTGGCTAGCTTGATGCGAAAACCTGATTTCTTCACAACATTGAGACCTAGCTTTGTCACACATGCTTGAGTAATAACACATACCTGAGCACCACCATCAATGTAAGCCTCTCCAATGCTTTGCTTCCTATGCCATGCATCCACAGTAGGGCATATGTCAGGTAATTCACTAAAAGAGAGAACTCTCACTGATCCCCTAGTAGGCTCTTTCTTCATAGGGTTGACAACCTGCTTCCATTGCTTCTTTAATCTTGGGCAAAGTTGCATGAGTTGACCAAAGGTAATATCCACCTTTCTACTCACCAAATCAGCTCTCAAATTATAATTTGATTGCCCCTCTCCCAATGGCAAGTCTCCTGTATCATAGTGCCGCCTAGGTCTCCTCTTCTTCTTTTCTTTGGTTTCACCCTGCTTTCCTTTCTTATGGCTGGGACCTGGATCACTAGCCTCTTGCTCTCTTGTAGCCCTCTTACCCATGGGCATAACCATTGCTTCCGAATCAGCCCTAGCTTTCTCCAAACGAATCACATCTACAACTTTAGTCTTACCCTTCTCTTCAGCTGTCAAACCACTTGGTCCTGCTTCTCCTTTGATTTCAATACCATAATCATGGGAACGTGAAGGAACCTGTGATGGAAGAGGGAACATATCACCACCCATTCTCTTTGGCTTATCACATTGAGGACTCTTATGACCAATTTCTCCACAATTGTAGCATTGAGGAATCTCACCCCTTCCATATGTGCCTCTTCCTCTATCATTTGTTCCTGCTTCATAACTTCCATAACCCCGACCATAACCATAACCTTGACCTCTCCCACCTCCCATCATATGGACACTAAGATTCTTCATGAGACCAACCACTTCTTGCATATCCCTGTGAAGAACATCAGAAGCTCTCGAAGGGGCACCACATACTCCTTGAGAAGCCTGTATACCATTCCCAATCATTGACTCTTTTATAGGTACTTGTGGTAGATCCATAGCCCTCACTTCAACCTTAGGGTCCACTTTAATTCCAAGCTGATGTAAACGTTGCATCTTCCACTCTTTATTTTTTGCCACTTCAACTGCTTCATCAAATGTCTTTGGTTGCTTTAATTCCACCTTCAAGCGTAGACTAGCCTTCAAACTTCTAAGAAACCTGTTCTTCTTCAACATAATAGGAGGGTTTTCAGCACCTAAAGCCACACACCATCTCTCCCATAACTCATTAAATTTCTTCACATAAGCATCCACGCTTTGGTCTTCACCTTGAACAAGACTTTGAATGGAATGCCATACCTTATCAGGGTCTTCTACCCTCCGAAAACGTTCCAAGAAAACCTGTCGTGCTCCATCATAAGTAACCACTTGAGGTGGCTGAGATGTTTGTACAAAAGCTTGATATTCCCTAAGCCAAGCTCTAGCTTCATCCTTAAGACAAAAAAAGAAGATTCTCAACACAACTGCAGGGTCCTGCCTATCAGCAAGTAAACATTGGAACTCCATGTCTTCAATAAACTTTTCAGCGTTCTCATCTTCATGTCCATGAAACTCGGGAAAATTTGTCGCCATCTTTGACAAAACCTGTAAACCCAAGGTCACTTGAAAGCGTTCCTCAGTGGGGGCACCAAAACACTGTTGGGATAACAAGAAAGCAAAACACCTCTATAGCAATGTCTCCCAAAAGTGCTCAAGACACAAGATCAGCACCACAAATCACAACATACAATCCTCCATGAACCATGAGGACTCAAAGAAATGATCTCTTGGGAGTTTACTAGCACACGCCCACCCGAAAGATCACTCCATACACCCAGAAAGCACCTGTCTTGACATGGAATTACGACACATGTCTACCAATGCACTTGAAGGCAAGAGCTTCCTCTTCAGCAATTCAACACTCCAAGTCATCCACTTCGAACATATCTCTCATAATTTGTGTACATATGGAGGTAGCGCCCACTACACGGAATTACACCAAAGCTGCCATAAACTATAGCAAAATTGACGACAAGGAGATGTTGTCCTGTGTTGACACTTCTCTATCTCTCTTCTGACTTATCTAGACTGACTTCTACCTTAGAATTCTGATGCATAATTCTACTTCCAAAACCTTTACAGAAACAAACCTTTCCCTCTGTGTCCTACACACTCTCCCTAGCCTTCAGCAGACTACCTCACCATGCAAAGATACCACACAATTGGCTCTCTAATGCCTACTATTGATCCACAGATGCCTCCGAATGACTATCCTCTCAAGGTTGAAAAAATTTGACTCATTTGAAGCATACTCTCTTTTCTTTGGGTTAGCTGACATACTCAAGCTCTCAAAACATTCAAACCCAACCAATATCCATCACTACATGCCCTCAACTGACAGTAACTGATATCTTTTTTCCTCAGTAACACCTTATGTCCACTAGCCTTTTTATTGCTAACTGCTAATAGTCTAGATTCTTAGCGCTGACTCATACACACTTCTCTCAAGTTTAAACAGGTCAGAGAAAGCCTTTTGTATCATATTTTGAAGCTCAGCTGACACCAAATGACCCTGTACCCTTTCTCAATAGATTCTAATTCAGAATCTGGTCTCTAGTCATCAAACGAGTTCACTCAAGGGTTCAACCCTCATGTATTCCATGAAAACACTACACATATCATAGCTAA
This sequence comes from Cibotium barometz, assembly GCF_041138505.1. Classification (NCBI taxonomy): domain Eukaryota; kingdom Viridiplantae; phylum Streptophyta; class Polypodiopsida; order Cyatheales; family Cibotiaceae; genus Cibotium; species Cibotium barometz. Next base: position 55,696,134 of record NC_141069.1, read on the forward strand.
ACATCAAAGTAGAAAACTGACACAACTGACATAAGCCCCTCTCTGTCTTCTTCATATACAAAATCATTGTAGTGTCTCAACCATGAGACATGGGAAAAATCAGACAAGAAGAAACTTCATGAAAAACTCAAAGAACATCCATAGATAGACCTTGACGATAGTACTTCAAAACCCCATCTTCAGTGGCCACTGTCGAAGAAGAAATCAAACTAGATCATGTATCTAACAGAGGAGATGCTTTGAGAACCCTCAGACATACTATCCAACATCCAACCCTCTCTCTACTTTGATCCACGAACTACTCTTCTCAAGTTACGCTGGTCATCACTGTCCATTGAAAAGAACTGCAGGAACTCTAGCCTGCATGCATCAATTAGGCGCACAAACCTGCAGGAGACTCGTAACTGCAACCTTACCTCTGATGATCTCTTTTGCCCATCCTCGTGTGTCCCCTAAAAATCATCTTTTTTCGCCTTCGTAGAGCCGATGCCGGCTCCACCCTGTCTCCTCGTGGTCGCCATATACCTTCTATTTTGAATTGCACGCCTGCGCCTTTTCTCTTGGTTGCCACGGGCCTTTTTCACCATCCTGGATTGACCATGCATCACCATTTATACATTGTTTTTTGCCTTTGCATTGTGTTTGTGAGGGATTTATTCTGCTCTTCACATATAGCCCTCCTGGATCAAAGGGGAACAACAAAATGTTTCAAAACTACTTAACTGCACTGATCCAACTGCCCAGATCAACAACCTGCAGCCTGTCTTCAAACTGCAACTGTGCCTTTCCCTTCGCAACTAGCTGCATCATCCAAGCGCACTTACCATCTAGCTCTCCTCCTGTCTCTCCATCCTTATCAACCCTCCTTTGCTCACATGCTTCAAAACATTTGCACTCATCTCTTCCCCTATCACACCCCTATACATGTTTCCACTCGATACATCTCCATCATCATAAAAAACTTTCCCAACTAGACCATCTTGAGCTCCATCAAACAAAGAGCCCAAATCAAACACTTGCTCAGCATTCTGCATCTCTTGGTCAACATCCACAAACTCTTTATTCTCCAACCTGCTCACGGCATTCAAAACCTGATTATCTCCCACGCATTTTTTCAGCATTCTCCTGAGCATCAAATAGCTCACCATCATCCATATCTAGATACTTTTCAAACAAATCATGGACACCTTCCAAGGTGTCATCCCACAGCAGATCCTCAACACTATCTACATCACAACCCATATACTCATGTGCACATGGGTTCTAAATAAGGTTTGTAAAACCCTAAAAAAAAAAACTAACCATCATACTTTCATCCGCTTATGCACACATATATACAATAGGTACAAAAAGCTGAGTTTTTTTCCAAAATGCGCGTGACAGCATCAAGAGAATTAGAGATCTTACTTTACATTTAGAATATGTGCCTGAGCAATCTCTGCTAGCTTAGGAGTAGTAAATCTGCTAGCCTTTTCACTCCAACCCTGGTAGGAAATCACTTTCTTAAAAAACTCTTTGCCACAGTTAGGGTTGGCAATTTGTGCTACCAGCTCATGTCTCCTCTTTCCAAATAGCACCTCCGTCTCTCCGTCTCCTTTAGGGCATCTTTATAAATTTTGTTGTATGTTTTTGTATTTAGAATGTATTCTCTACTCCCTCACTCAGGCAAGCCACTGACCTTGGCTTGGTATGTGGCATCGTGTCGGTGTCCGGTGAAGACCTAGCATTTGCATGGTTTCAGACCACCTAGTCGGCTCCGAAAGGAGATGCGACTAATGCAGCTGTGCCCAATGCAATAAGCTAACACTAATGCGTTATGCCACCAATCTCCCTAGGCTAAGAGAGTTAGTCATGCCAACACAGAGGTCAGTTCCTGCATATGTCATGATTCCTGACGTGACTCCTGATCCTATTTCCAGATAGGAGTCGTGTCCAAATAAGAATGACTCTGAGTGTAAATCCCAGTGAAAGTGTGCTTAAGTCATACAAGGAATCAAGCAAACTTATACATTACAAAAAATGGAGAATTGCACAGATAAATCACTTGTATCACTAGATCAGATGCTTAGCCCGAAGTACAAGGCCGTATCACACTCTCAGTTGTCTTCTCTACTCTCTTCTCTATCATGTATCTCCCATCCCTTGATAATTCCCCTTCTCCCATTTACATCTGCGCGGGTACTACCCGTTGGAAAAATTCAGTTATTACAAGGTTGTTACAAGAAAGAAGATTCATGTCCCGAGAGTTTGTTGCCCAAACAGATATACTAGGCAGCAAGTCTAGTGGCAAGGCTGGGCGACGGCCGACTGGATGACCCCCAACATATCAAACTTAGAGTGTAATGCATTTCTATTTTAGAAACATATTTTGAAATCAAAACATGGCTTTATTATAGTCCGAGTATGAGGCGCACACATACCTTTAACACCAATTGAGAGAAGAGAGACATGGGAAGCTTTAGCCACCACTGCACAATCTCCTTCCCATCTTCTAAGAAGAATCTATGTTTTAGCAATGGTGGGTCAAGTTCTCGTGAGTGCAAAGTTCTTACAAGAACAAGGACCTCACTTGTCATTCTATGGATTGCAAGCAATAGTAAATACTGGGTCCCAAGAGTTGCATGTCCCTCTAAAGCCAACCTCTAGAGGAGTTCTATATAGTTGAGAAGTCTCTTTCAGCCAATTACTCCGCAATAATTGATGCTTCATTAAACTCAAACCCACGATCAATAGCCATCTAAGATAGCTTGCCTAGAGGACTTCCAACTCAATCTAATGTGATAGATTTATGCAACCCCTTACAAGATAATAACAAAACTGGTGCATCAACCTCATCCACTATTGTAAGAGGAGATGGTAAGAGTATTTTGGAATACCTTTGGAGCATGAAGAAGGGAAACACATTAACAAAGATTTTGTTGAATGTCAAAGAGGTTATCAAAGTCATGGAGATTCCTAGGTAATATAATGGTGATATTTCATTTGAGTTCCCACCAACCATGGGAACACATGTAGGAATGGACTCTATGGAGCATAAGTATGATCCCCAGTAGTGGTCAAAGCTGCAAACCTCCAAAATTTCCTTCCGTGGAGTGTGTCGGGGGAAGCCATTGCCTAGTTTGAAGTATGTGAATAAGCTTTGCCTGCGCTTAAAGAACCACTGGGTCTCAAATACATCACATTTTATTGGAAGTGTGCTAAAGGCACCGACCACCACTAGAGAGGAGTGTAGCAATGCGTCTGGAAAGATCCTCTGCCATTACTGCTCAATGCAAGCAATTTGTTATCTTCATCGCTAGGTACAAAAAGCAATAGGCCTAAGGCACTCGCCAACTCCTTTAAAGCCGCCCTCGGTGGGAGGCCAATTATGTCAACCCATACAAGGCATGCCTCCCTTAGACTTCTATTCACATCGAATGTCGGATCAAACGGCATGGCATGCATCAGTTTTGAACCCATGAATAGTGGGGCTTTTGCGAAGAGGTCAATCACTATTTGTCCTTTAGTGAATAAGATGTTGAAGTACCCTTTCCCCAAGTAAAATATTTGAGAGACGACTCTTTTTGTGAAACACCTCTTCTTTCCCTTTCTTTCTTATTTTATTTTATGGGGAATAGGTTAGTTTAATCGAAAAGGTCGTTACTACTGTAGAAGCAATCCTTTGGTGTGTTAATAGTCAGTTCATGGTGTAGGGGAGCAAGGTAGGAGTGAGTACGTGAATGTGCAGGTCGTGAAAAGGTCAGGCATGAAAAGGTCAGTTTCATGAAAAGGTGTGGCCGTGAAAAGGTGTGTCCGTGTGAAAAGGTATAGCCGCCCGTGAAAGTGTATGGCCGTGAAAAGGTCAGCTTCCGTGAAAAGATGTGTATGTGAAAAGGTACGACCGTGAAAAGGTATGACCATGAAAAGGTCAGTTTCTGTGAAAGGTGTATGGCCGTGAAAAGGTGTGGCTGTGAAAACACGGGCCATGAAAAGGTCAGTTTCTGTGAAAGGTGTATGGTCGTTGAAAACACAAGCCGTGAAAAGGTGTGGCCGTGAAAAGGTCGGTTTTCGTGAAAGGTGTATGGCCGTGAAAAGGTCAATTTTTGTCAAAAGGTGTGTCTGTGAAAAGGTGCAACCGTGAAAAGGTATGGCCGTGAAAAGGTATGGCCGTGAAAAGGTCAATTTCCATGAAAGGTGTATGGCCATGAAAGTGTATGGCCGTGAAAAGGTGTGGCCGTGAAAGGTGTATGGTCATGAAAACATAGGCCGTGAAAAGGTCAGTTTTCGTGAAAAGGTGTGGCCGTGAAAAGATGTGGCAGTGAAAATGCAGATTTTGTGAAACTACAGGTTGTATTTTTAATCGTTTGATTATGATTCTTTGGTGTACGATTGTTAAGTTTATTGAATGATTCATACGTGAAGGGCTACAAGTCGTTTTTACCAATTAATGTGTATTTTCTCAATATGTGACGATTCTTGGAAGAAAGTAAAACAAAACAAAAACATAACAAAAAAGAAAAGAAAAGAAGACGATCAACCTCCCACCTTGAAGGGGATAGTCGAGAAGGTTGTAAGGAGAAGGCGAGCTCGGGAGATGCACATTGAAGCGATTTGAAAACGATCAGACAACGCACACAATGCAAAATGACTAAAAGAGGAAAGAAAAACGAATTTATAATGCAGCCCTCGGATAGGTGGCTATCTTAATGAAGAATTCCATGTGGTGCTGCGTAATTGGCCCATGAAAAATTACCATTTCACACCGTGAACCTTTGTAATTTTGTTCACGACGTGGCCTTGTTCACAGCGTGAACGTTTTTCTGCAGTTTCACGTGGAATGCATAAGATCTAATACTTCTTATTTTTTTCCCTATATGCTTAAGCAATCAAACATGCACATGATGAGTGATGATACTTTGCTTACCTCGTACCCATTTGTGCAATCATTGGATACCTTTTGTTTTATTGCCCCATGAGAACCAAGGGGTCACCTGGGCATTTTTTGGTGCAATCATTGGATACCTTTTGTTTTATTGCCATGAGAACCAAGGGGTCACCTCCTGGGCACTTTTGGGCATTTGTTGGTGCAGTCATTTTAGTTCCATGTGGGAGTTTTTTATTGTGCCTTCCACCCAATTGAACAATGTTGTCACTATGCCTGGTTGTGGAGGGCTTCTATATACATCTCCTTGCTGAACTGCTTTATTTTTACCTTTAGGTTCCTTGTTCAGACTTGTAGCTAGAGTGGGTACTTTCATTGCTTTGGCAATTCCCAACCCATTTGGCTGAGTTTTCTTTATCATCCACACAAGGGTTGGCGTGGTTCTTGCTTGAGTTAGGAGTTGATGTTGCACGCTCTTACCACCCTCTTTTTGATGATTCAAACTGTTTGTGTTATTGGCCCCACTGAGTGGGGTTTGGGTACCCATATTGTTGTATTGCCTTGATAGTATCCTTGTGCTCGTAGTAAATCCCTTTGAACCCATTACTTATGGAATCCTTGTGCTCGTAGTAAATCCCTTTGAACCCATTACTTATGGAATCCTTGAGGTCTCTTCGGATGCTTGAAGTCCTGCCAATCGGTTCGAGGCAGCAAGGTCTGACTTTTGAATTGTTTTTAGGTTCTTTTTGGGGTCTTTATATCATTCATGGTGTCCTTCTTGTCTGGTTGATCTTTAAGTTTATTCTTGGGCACCCACTTCTGTGTACACTTAGATGTTGGGTATTGTGTGGGCAAGCTTCACGGAACAACAGATGCTTGTTCTATTCTTTGAGGTGTTGCCACTGCACTCATTGTTTGTGTATCAGGTATGATATGCTTCCCTTTGTTTGCCAGGCCCCATAAGGGTATGGACATGACTTCTTTGCTCGTGCTTAACAATGTTTTTCTTTCCCCCCATTGGATATTGCATTTACTTGTACACATCCAAGATCGTCCTAGAATCATTTCTTCTTCCATGGAACTTGCAGGCATGACAACACCTTCCCGACCAAGGAATTATTTCTGATGGAGATGCTTACATTTAAAAATCCTTTGGCTTTTGTGGTTATCAAGTGAACACTACGAACTTGTGCATCAGTGGGTTCAAGGTGTGATCTATCTAATGCTAACCAAGTGTCATATGAGATCAAGTTATGACTTGACCCCGTTATCTATTAATGCAATCCTTGTTGCATGGCCTTTAGTTGTAAGTAGGTCCCACCTTGAGTCGTGCTGGCTCAATGTTTAGTTCCCCTTTGTCCAACAGAGTTAGAGAAGCCATGTTGACATGTATTAGTCTTTTGTGTTGTAATTGTTGGGCTTTGGCCTCCCTAGCCTTAGCCTCTTCTTGAGCTTGCTGAATTTTTTCTTTTGTAAGCTATTTTTGCTTAGAGATGTTCTTATAAGAGCATCTCTTAGGTCAATGGTTCAAAGTATTTTTTTAATTTACTTCCATTGACATAACCCTCCATCTGGACGCCATCAATTGTCTCAATTCGAACAGACCCCTGAGGTGTGATGTCCAATACTTGGAATGGTCCCAGGCCTCGGTATTTGAGTTTCTTTTTCCTGGCGCTTCCGACACCATACATGAGGACAAGGTCCCCCGTTTCCAGTTCTTTTTATTTAAGATTTTTGTCGAACCAATGTTTCCTGCGTAGTTTTTCAACCATGAGTCCATGTGATGCTATCGTTTGGTCTCATCAAGCTTCTCTAAGTCAATTAGCCTTTCAGCTAATGCATTCTCTGTTAGACGCTCTTGTACAGAAATCCTTAAGCTTGGGACTAGGTATTCCATGGGCATAACTGCTTCCACAAGCTAGACACGAAAGGGAGTGTAACCCATCTCTACCTTATATGATGTTCGATAGGCCCATAGGGCTACTGTCAGCTTATGGCCCTAGTCTGTTCGACTTGCTTCCAAGGTTTTTGTCAAGATAGTACACAAAATCTTGTTTGTACTCTCTGCTTAACCATTGGCCTGTGGATAATAAGGTGATGATTTTTGATAGATCACTAAGAATCCCACAAGTAAATGATCAATCACCTCATTGATAAAATGTGAGTCACGATCACTAACCAATTCTAATGGGTAGCCGAACCTCAAGATGATTTGCTCGTATAAAAATTTTACAATTGTTCATGCATCAGCTCTCTTTGAGAGGCTCTGGCTTTTGCCCATTTTGTGAAATAGTCCGTGGCCACGATCACATATCAGGCTTGGGATGGATGTGCCAGTGGACTAATAGGTCCCACAAAATCTTAAAGCACTTTTCAAGCTATGATTTCTCCAGCAAAATACCCGCCTGCTATCCCTGAATGAGCTTCTTCCAATATGGTGACAAACTCATCTTCTCTAACTCATCTTCTTAGCACATTATCTTTTCCTAGCTTATATAGCTCTCCTGCAAATAATCAGTTTTGATAAGGTGCAGCATGCTTGATAAGCCACCGCATCTTATCTTTGTTCAAAGGTATTTCCTGCGAAAAACCATAAGCTAGATACTTTGAGATTTCTTCACTCCATTCGGGTACCATATCAAACTTAAATAAACAAGCATCATGGAGATCATTATCAACATGAGTGTTGGTTCCCCATTTGGAATTCTTGACATGTGATCGGCTAACACATGTTGTGTTCCCTTTCGTACCATGACTATAAAGTCGAATTCCAACAACAATAACAACCATCGTGCAATTCTTCCCGTGGTGCAAGGTTTATTTACTAGAGGTATAATAAGGCTTGATGATCCACGAAAAAAATGAATTTTTTGGCCGAGGTAATGTCGATATTTCTTGACGACGTAAACCATGGCCAATCCTTCTCTTTCTGTGGTAGTGTAATTCACCTCTGCATCATTCAGGTGACGACTAGCGAAGCAGACTAGATAGTCCGATTTGAACTCACCATGCCAGGCTAGTACACAACCAATAGCAAAATTTGATGCATCAATATGCACGTGAAATATGAGAGCCCAATTGGGGGGTCATAGAATTGGCGCGCTTGCCAACGCTTGCTTCAGTCATATACTTCCTGACATACTTCCTGACATTCATTAGTCCACTCAAAGACAATGAGGAGCTTATACAAGGGTCTGGCTATTTCAGCATAAAAAATTATGAAGCGGCGATAATACCCCACATGGCCCATAAATCTTTGCACACCCTTGTAGTTGGTAGGCAGTGGCAGCTCCAATATCAGCTTGACCTTGCTTTCGTCCGTGGATACACCATTCTTTGAGACAATGTGTCCCAATATCACTCCATGCTTGACCCAAAATTGACACTTCAAGGGGTTCAAGGATATACGATATAATCGACGTTGCTCGAACACTTTCCTCAAACATGCCAGATGGTATGCCCATCGAGCGTGTGCACACAGATTATCAATGAATACCTCCAACCACTTTTGTAAGTAGTCCTTGAAAGCTATGCACATCAACTGTTGAAAGGTCGATGGGACGTTTGTGAGGCCGAACGACATAACCTTGTATACAAATGTCCCCCACATTGTATTGAAAGCTGTCTTCTGCTGGTCCTCTTAAGCTATGGACACCTGATTGTAACTAGAGAATCCATCCAAGAAGCTATAAGCTTCTCTCCCAGCCACTCTTTCCAAAACATGTTATGTATAAGGTAGTGGATAATGGTCTTTCCTAGTGGCTACGTTGACCTTTTTAAGATCAACACATACCCTAAGTTTTCCATTCTTTTTTGGCACTATCACGGTTGGTGACAACCAATCCGTATGTTCAATTTCATAGATGAAATCCGGAGCAATGAGCTTGTCAATTTCCTCCTTTACAATTGCCGCATACTTAGGATTCATCTAGTATGGTTTTTGCCTGGTTGGTCTCAACCCTTCCATGATTGGAATCGTATGTTGTACTACCTCAGGTGGTACCCCCTTTATCTCTTTGTAATTCCAAGCGAAACAATCCTTAAATTCCTTAAGGAGAGCAATGAGCTCATCTTCTTCAGCAGCAGTCGAAGTCAAGTCCTTAGCACAATGTATACGAGTCGAGCTTCTTCCCCTGGTCTTGTAATATCCACTTCCTTGACTTCTGCCAGGCCATCGTATGATGTGGACATCCCATCCTCTTTCACCCTTGTTGCCGTCAGTCGGCGGACCACTTTCCATTCGCCACCCAATAGTATAGGTTTTGAAGTGGTGGGGAAGAATATTTGACCCGTCTTAGCCTCACTTTCTATATCCAGTCTTATTCGGGGGGTGTCGGCATTCGACAACCTAGAATTCGACGGTTGGATAGGCACTTCTTGTTGTGGACCGAGTCCAGCGCTGGTTGATGGACCCATGCTCTCGCAGATTGCGCTTCTTTGTCATGACTGGTTTTTTGGAGATCAAAAAATCCCTGGGTGATATCAATGATACCACTGGACCTGGTTGGGAAGGGTGGTTTCTCCTCTTTCCCAAACCCAACGTATCTCAACCCTTCTTCTACGGACTCTTCGCTACTACTTTCAATGGTGGTCAGGTTTCTTAAAACACTTTGGTGTGTGCTTGCGGAATGTCCTGATTCCACATTTCTTTGATAGGAAGATCCTGGGTGATTCAATGCACTATCGTCAGGTGTTGTCTCTTTGATGAGTTTTCCAGATCTTAAGTGCATGTATGGAAATAATGAATCCTATGCAATGGGAAATTCCAAGAGAATGGAAGAAATAAAGGTGTTTCCACGCCAAAAATGTTATGGGGGCTACCACACCTCCAAGAGGAAACTCTACACATTCACCTAAAGGATGAGCACTAGATCACAACTGTCATAGGGCACTTACCAATGCTTCAAACTTGAGTCCCTTGAGGCCTCCAAGCTCGCTTGTTAAGCTCTAACCTCCAAGATCCACCTCCATGCTGTCACCATAGAGTTGCTCGCACCATAATCACTCTCTCTCTCACTCTCTCACACAAGCATAAAAGAGGAACAATGCTAAAATGCTCTCTCTCACTCTCTCACACAAGCATGAATCACACAAGCATAAAAGAGGAACAATGCTAGAATGCTCTCTCTCCTTCAATCTCTCTCAAGACACAAGGGAGAGCTCTCTATAGCACAAAGGGGATTGTGTCTTTTCATTATGAGAAAATGCCTTATATACATTTGGCCCTTATTCACACTTGGGCACCCAAAACTTACTTACTAGGCCTTGGGTGGCCAATATCTCATAATGTACAACTTTTATAGTGCCATTTTCATGACCCTTATTAATGTCCTCAGTTGGAGGATCATGTTTGTTAATCCAAAATGGGATTAACACTTGGTCCTCTCCCTATGTGCTTGCCTTGAGAGTAAGAGACTACCTTAGTGTTTTACAAACTTACATTGCCATATTGGTAGTACATGCATAAAGAGAAATCTTGCATCCATATCCTTCTCCTGCAAGCTAACTACCATGCTTGCTTTTTGCTAGGTTTATTCTTGGGATATTTGGACCATTATTACTTCTCTCTTTTATTATCGTGACTGAACCCCAATGTGCTATGTGCACCTCCCACAAGCTCAACCAAGAGTCCATTGTTGACATATTCCTATCCATCATATGACCATTACGCCACCATTAACATATCAATCGAGCCTCTACTCACTAGTAGGAGCCATGCACCACTTCTCGCACATTGTTTTATCCTCTCCTTTAAGATATAGCGCACACATACTTTGTTATGTGGGCAACCATGCTTTGCTCCCAATGAAATAGGCAAGATCTCTCCTTATCTATCAGGACGTTATTTTTTCCACCATTGAAAACATGTTGAACTGCATTCTAGTTACCTTGAGCATCATCTACCATGAAACCAAAGAAATCTGCCCTTTCATGTGGCAGATGATTCTCAAGGTAACTAGAATGCAGTTCAACATGGCAGATGATGCTCAAGGTAACTAGAATGCCGTTCAACATGTTTTCAATGGTGGAAAAAATAACCCAAGATTAAGCTTGGCAACAAAGAACCTCAGTGGTGGCTGCGTTTTACTACGCATGGTCATCGGTTATTGCCGTGGAAGAGAGGTGTCTTTCAAGCTGTGAATGAGCGATCATCTCCTTCAAGTCTTCAACACTCAAACAAATATGCATGGAGTAAGGATGTTGTTATGCCTTTGAATGCCATTGAGATAAAAGCATTGTATGATGGCATTTTCAACTCTTTGAACATGATTTCAAGCCGTTTGAAATTTCTCTTCAAGCTATTTGGACACCATGGATTAAAGTTTTTAATTGCCAATGCTCCAAACATTTGCATGCTACATGCAATGGTGGTATGCCCATGATATTTGGAAGCTTTTGCATGGCCATTATATCTACCATTGAGGTGATTTTGGAATGCATTACATGAGCTCTTACTTAGCATTAAGCTAGCATCACACTTTTGGTGGTCATTGAGCCATTGGAACTTCTACTTGCCATTTGGTTGATAGCTTGCTCATTGATGAGGGCTATGGAGTAAAGGCAAAGGGCTAAAGTGATATACATGAAAACAGTGAGGTGTGGTTCCATATTGTTACCAAATACTATCCTAAAGCAAGCACATGCATGTGTCTACATGAGCCAATGATTGCATTGATCTTGGGAGTTCCAACTTGAAGCTAATCCTTGCAATTCATTTGCCTTATGACTCACATGATGTTGGATGTTATTTTTGTGGTGATTTGGTGTATCAGAGCTACTTTGGATGATTGGGGGAAAGCATGAGTACATGCTCTTTGTAATAATGGATAAAATGAAAATAGCATGAGTCATGCTAAACACATTGTAAGTGCTCCTACCTTATCTTTTTGAAGCTACATCCACATACATCTCACTTGTACTCTCACTTCAATTCCTAGTATCTAGTATGCTTGTGAGGGTACCTCGGGCATTGGAGGAGAGGCCCGGGGGAGCATGGCATGAACTCTCCTTGTCATAAGTGCTTTTGGAAAAGCGGTGAGGAGGGGGATTAGGTACTTGGATGTGAAGACTTGGCCCCAACTTGTGCCTAGATTTGAACTAGGTTCGAGGGTAGGAAGGCTTGGCTGGGAAATTGGCAAGCATAAAGCGCTCCTTCGACACACACTCGACTATATTGCAAGCATGCTGAGGCTATGGAAGCCAAATGTCACTTGATTGAGCATGCCATGGATACTTGATAGTGGTCGAAGCATAAGAGTTGTATGAGTAAGTGTATGCTTTTGATAGTTAGGGCATTATATCATGATTGGACGTTGGGCAAGTGCTTATGGATTTTGATTGAGATTTGGTCCAAATTGCGGGGAGATTATGGTAAAAATTTTGTGATTTTCCTGCACTTTGCGGTGTGTACAAAAGTGCAATTTAGTCCCAATCCGTTCGAGATCTCTCAAGGACCTGTGGAGTTTTAAAAGGGCATTTTAAGGCAAACCTAACAAGCCATCAAGTGGTTGATTCAGACACCATCTCAGGGTGCAAAGGGGACAGTATGGTTAGATTAAAAACCTTAATTTAGTCAAAAATAGTGCGGACTGAATTAAAGGTGTTTACATAGCCTAAGAGCACTACCTAAGAGCTTCCAGATGAGCCAACAAGTTCCCAATTCTGTTACCGTTTGGATGATCAACCTCACATAGTTGACTTTTAGCTAAAAGTCAAAACAGAGAGGTATAGGGGTGCTCAAAGAGGTGATTCAGGATGATAGGAGTGTTCCTCCTGTCAAGGCGAATGCGACAAACTAAAGAACTCCCAATTTGGTTGCCATTTTCTATACTAACCCCTTGGTAGTATGGGAAATCGAGGAAGGCCATCGAGATCTCAAGCACAAGTGCTTGTGGAAGACAACCAAGCTCATGATGATGCCAATGAAGTGGTTCGTGAGATGATGACATGGTACAAGTGGATGATGCTCCATTAGGTGAGAATCCACATTCCATTGTTGAATATGGGAAAAGTTCAAGGGCTATGGAACAAGAAAGGGTACCTCTACATGACATTAGTGGGCAAATAGTGAATGAAGGAATGCCGCACACTAGTGGACATGATCAAATCTCATTGGGGAACATCACTTTGGATATGTTAAGGATTTCTCTCACCGATGCAATCAAGGATGCTCAAAGGGATGCCCAAAAGAGGTGCTCTACATTAGTAGTGAGATTGTGCGTCAAGGCAATGAGAATGCCAAGTTAATGCATCAAATGGTGGACAAGTTGGATGAAAGGTTTCCAACTCTTGAAGACTGGATTTTAGGTGTACAAAGTGGTGTGAACAGGTTTGATCATGCACCAAATCCACATGGGAATCTTGGTGGTATGCAAGGAAAGTCAAATATGCCTTCGAGAGAGACCATTAAAGTGGGCATGTTCCGGGTTTTAGGTTTGGAAGGCAGCCCATAGTTTTGGATCCCTAGGAAGGCTCTTCACAATGTAGTTGGAGATGGGATATACCACACAATACCCATGGACGTTCTACATTGGAATCACCAAGAGCTAAAGATGTGAAAGACAAGATTATACATCCCAAGTTCAAAGGGGTGAACACAACCACCAAGGAATTGGAGGAATGGACTAGCAAGATGGAGATGTACTTTGCATTATATCCCCATAAGGAAGACAAAGTACAAATTTACCGTGCTACATTTGGAAGATTATGCCCATTCATGGTGGCGGTTTACTCAACATGAGGGTTTGCATTTTGATACTTGGGAGGCATTCAAAGATGCCATGTTTCAAAACTTCACATCGGTGGGACAATGGTATGACTTGGAGCAAAAGGGAAGTTTCATCAAGGAATATAGCAACAAATTTAGAAAGCTTTCCATGTTTGTTGGAGGAATGAATGAGTATAACAAAATGGTAAAGTACATACATGGATAGTAATCCTCACTTGGAGCTGATGTGAAGGCTCAAAGACCTCAAACTTTGCAAGATGCCATGTATTATACGGAGGTCTTTGAATCTAAGTATAAGGGGGTGTGTTGCAAAAATGGATGGAATACGGGATCAACTAAGCCATCTACTTTCAGCCCAAATGCAGTAAAAATGGCCAACTTCTACCTCTTCAACACCTTATGTACCTCGTGCAAGCTTCACTCTAACTTCTACTCCCATACAACGATATCCTAGTGTGTATGGACAGCCAAGGAATGTGAAATGGAGTGGTTCTACGGCCAAACCTCCTCTCAAGAGTAATGCTAAATCTTCTTCCCTTCAAGGTAAAGTGATTAAGCAATTGTCACAAGAAGCGGAGATGGAGGAGAAGAGGAAGAAAGGGGTTTGCTTCCTTTGCAATGAGAAATGGAGTCCCGAGCATAAAAAGGTTTGCAAGGCAAAGGAGGTGAGAGCTAACATGATCTTCGACGTGGTTGAAGATGAAGAGGCACCATTGGATTATGTGGATGAGGCTGAATTTCAAGATTGTGCAAATGAGGATAGAAAAGCCTACTCTTGACCCTTCTCAAGAGTTTCCATTTGATCTAGGTGGAGAGGACTAGTAGAAGTTGAAACAAAAGAAAGGACAGCCATGCTTTATGCCATTTCACAAGAAGCTAAAGCGAGATGCAAAGGTTCCAACACTTTGAGGCTTGTGGGGAAGATTGGGGACAGATCCATTTATATACTTGTTGTTTCGGGGAGCACACATAGTTTTGTGAACTCTAAATCAATTGAAACTATGCCCAATAGAGATGATGAAGCCTCTAAATGTGGAGGTTGCAAATGGACAGCATGAGCTAAGCAAGAGTTGGGTTGTAACAAGGATTTATTTGTCTTTCGATTATGCCTATGATGCCCGTTTGATTGTGCTTGATATGGGTCCCATTAATGTGGTGCTTGGATGTGATTGGTTGCACACTTTGGGCAGGTTCTCAATGGATTTTAAGCACATGAAAATGTGGTTTATGCATAAAGGCAAAGAGCTATGCTTGGATGGAATTTGTAGCCATGCTTTAACCTTGGTGCCCATGAAGCAAATGAAGAGAGAGTTGAAGAGTTTATGCCTTGTTTACATGCTATAACTCACTCATCAAGAAGAGGACAATGGGCTGCAAATGCATGATAAAGAGATGGATGCCTTGTTGCAAGAGTACAAAGATGTGTTTGAGGCACCTAAATGCTTGCCACACCTACTAGAGAAGTTGACCATGCCATAGAGCTTGAGAAGGATGCAAAACCAGTCAATAAGCCTCCTTATAATCTTTCAAAGGTTGAGCGGGAAGAGGTGGCAAAGCAAGTGGAAGAGCTTTTAGAAATGGGATTCATACAACCAAGCCAATCACCTTTCGCCTCACCGATTTTGTTGGTGAAGAAGAAGGATGGATTTTATAGAATGTGCATCGATTATAGGGATCTCAACAAGATCACTATAAAGAATTGATATCCCATTCCAAGGATTGATGATTTACTTGATGAATTGAAAGGAGAAAAATACTTCTCCAAGATAGATCTCGTCTGGGTATCATCAAATAAGGATGAAAGATGGTGATGAGTTTAAGATGGCATTCTGAATTGAACGGGGTCTATTTCAATTCATGGTTATGCCTTTTGGATTATCAAATGCCCCGGCCACATTTCAAGCTCTCATGAATAAAGTTTTGAAGCCATTCCTCTACAAATCAGTTTTGGTCTTCTTTGATGACATACTTGTGTATAGCAAGTCAAGGGAAGAGCACTTGATGCATGTGGAGCAAGTGTTGAAGGTATTGAGAGAGCACAAGTTGTTTGCCAAGCAAAGCAAGTGCACCATTATGTCACAAGAAGTGGAATACTTGGGTCACATTGTGAGAAATGATGGTATTAAGATGGATCCCAAGAAGGTACAATGCGTGAAAGAGTGGCCTACACCATTAACATCCTTTTATAGGAGGTTTATATGCCATTATGCTCACATGGCAGCCCCACTTATTGCTAGGCTTAAGAAGGAAGCATTTTTTTGGGATGCCGTGGCCAATAAGAGCTCAAGCAAGCACTCGTTTCCCAGTAATGAAATCCATGGCTATGTGGGTCCACTTTCCTTCCGGAATAGGCAATGGTTGTAACAATCCTCCTGGCAATTGATTTGGATCCTTGTCTTGTTGGCAAGGCAAACACTTTTGCACATAGTCATGCACATTCTTCCAAAGTCCTTTCCAAAAGAAACTCTTCCATATCTTATCATAGGTCTTGAACACTCCCAAATGACCCGCCATTGGGGAAGAGTGCATCTCTTGTAGGATTTTCGACTTGAAGGATGAGTGAGGAACCAAATAGACCTTTCCTTTTGTACCAAAGAAACCCATTGTGCACCTCAAAATGTGGATATTCATCACATAACCCTTGCTGTAATTTCTGAAACATTGGACCAGCCATGTCATCCACCAAATACTCCTCTTGTATCTCATGAATCCAATCATAATGCACCTCCGAAATAGCATGTATAGTGCAAGCCCACATCCTAGAAAGTGCATCCGCCACACAACATTATCCTTTCCCACCGTGTAAGAGATCTCAAAATCATAATTTTGCAAGGTAGCAAGCTATCTCTTTTGCTTGGGAGAAAGGTTTTGTTGGGTGAGTAAAAATTGGAGTACTCGCTCTATGATCGGTCCTTACTTTGAAATGCCCACCATACAAATAGTGATGCCACTTCTTTATGGCATGCAAAATGGCCAACATTTCTTGATCATAAACATGAAGCTCCCTCTCCTTCTCGGTGAGCTTTCTACTTTCATAAGCAACTACCCCATGATCTTGATATAGCACGGCACCTCTCCCACTTGCATCAGCCAGTATAGTGAAAGGCTACTAAGCAAGGGTGGAATAGCATCTATGTGGTAGTGGATAGATTAACAAAGGCGGCTCATTTCATACCCACAAAGGTGCAATATAGAGCTTCTATGGTGGCTCAACAATTTATGGAGCATGTGTTTAGGTTGCATGGAATGCCTAAGCAAGTGGTGAGTGATAGGGATGTCAAGTTCATGAGCCATTTTTGGAAGTGTCTTTGATTCCATTGGGACCACACTCACTCCAAGTATAGCCTATCATCCGCAAACGGATGGCTAAACCGAGAGGGTGAACAAGTGGCTCGAAATCTATTTGAGACACTATTGTTATGACACCCAATCTTCATGGGATAGATGGCTGCACTTAGCTGAATTTTGCCATAACAATACCTATCACATGAGTATTGGTATGTCTCTATTTGAAGCCATGTATGGGTATAAGGTGCATGTACCTTCCATTGCACTCAATGAGAAAAAGGTGAATCCTCAAGCCAAAGAGGAGATTGAGAAGATGTGTGCAATATTGCAAAGGTGCAAGGATAACATGGCCAAGGCACAAATCCAAATGAAGCAATATGCTGATAAATTGAGGAAGCATGTGGAGTTCAAGGAAGGGGATTATGTATTCCTAAGAATCCCTAAGTCAAGGTATGCTTTTTTGAAGGGAGACACCAATACAAAGCTTGCTCATCACTTTTATGGACCATATAAGGTGTTGAGAAGAATTGGTGAAGTAGCCTATCAATTGTTATTATCTTCTACCCCACAAGGATCCACAATGTGTTTCATGTATCACATTTGAAAAGTAGGCTCATGGGCATGGATATGGCCGGCGGACAAGTATGAGACCCAACATTAATGAGTGTGAAAAGGTGGGCAAGTATATAAGTGAATATTATAACTAGGGGCATTGATTACTTTTTGACTAATCAAATCATATTTTCTTAGATCTCTATGCTTCTATGGCTATGGTGGTACTCCCTTGAGTGCATGTGGTACTCCATCATGAGTGCATTCTCTTTCGTTCTCTCTCCATCATTACATTGTGGATTGTCCAGGATGGAGACTAACTAGTATTTAGAATGCCAGGTTCAGCTGAAGAGGAAGACAACAAACTTGCCAAAGAAAGAGAAAAAGGAGACAGATGGGTACCCTACAACAATAAGAGAAAACCAATAAGATATTTGTTTGGATTAGCCAAAGAGAGAGGGTGTAAGGAATTGCAAGGCCAAATTAGGGATGAGAATGGACATGAGTTAGCTGATATTTAGCAGATTGCTTTGAAATGAGTAGATTACTTGGGTGCTACTCTGAGTCTTAAAGAAGGTTTCAAGCAGAAACCAAACTCCTAGATATGGTCAATAAAAGCATTGAAGCTGATAGGGCAAGATGGCTAGATATTGAGATTAAGGAATGCTGGGAGGCTCTTAAGAAACTGGATAAGGAGAAATCCCCAAGATGGGATGGGCTTTTAGTAGAGTTTTTTATAGCCTTGTGGGACTCTTTGAGGGACTGGATTTGGACTACATACAAGAAGACCTTTCCCACAGGGGAGATGGATAATGACTTGAGAGAAGGAATGGTAAAGCTAATTCCCAAACAACCTTCTTGTAACCAATTTAACCATTGGAGACCTATTTCCCTACTCTCAGTGTTGTAGAAGATATTGGCCAAGGTAATAGCAATGAGAATCAGTCCTTCTTTGCAAGAGGCGATCTCTGACAAGCAACATGGATTCATTAAGGGCAGATCCATTTATGATAATATCTTTACAGCAATGATACGTAAGGACATAGCCCAAAGGACAAGACAGAAATGTGTTATCTTTCAACTGGATCTTGCAAAAGCTTATGATAAAATACATTGGTCTTTTGTGGCCAAAGTGATGGAAAAACTAGGCTTTGGTAACATGATTGCTACTATACTCTTACAGCTAGAGCATACTCCAAGCTGCTGTTAAATGGGAGTTTGGTTGGGGGATTTGAGATTAGAAGGTCTATGAGACAAGGTTGTCCTCTACCCCCCTTGCTGTTTGCTGTGTGGCCTCTCATCCACTGTTAATAGCCTTAGAAGATGCTGGTGGGAAAAGGGTAATATTAGGGTTAAAACTTAAAAATGGGAAACAACTGATTATTCAATCTTTTGCTGATGACTCCTTGTTATTTCTAAAAGCTGACAATGAGAATGTGAGAAATGCCTTGTAGATAGTGCAGCTCTTTACTAATGCCTTTGGGTCTAAGTGTAATATACATACATCCAGAATCATTAGCTTGACTGAAGAGGACAATTTTGATATGGAAAGATGGGGTTGTAATAAGGTCATTCGAAAGGGACAGATTATTAGGCCCTTGGGAGTGCCTTTTTGGGGTGGGGGTGAGCAATAAGGATTTGACAATTGGGCCATTGAAAGATTATGTGCCAAGCTTAGAAAATGGGAAGGTGTTAGAGTGTCATTTCATGACATGATAGCTATTGTAAATACAGTCCTTAATTCTTATATCTTATTTCTCTGCCCTGTATTAGATTTTAAGAAATGCCTTTGGAAAAGGATTATAGCCTCTATTAGAGACTTCTTATGAAGGAATGGCAATTAATGGTAAGAAGGCTTTTGCTTGGCTGGTTTGGGACTAAATTGCCTTGCCAAAGAGTTTGGGAGGCTTGCGCATATTGCATCTTCCCTCTCATGCCAAGGCTAGAATGATGATTAGTCTCCCCATATTTTTGCTTCAAAAAAGGCTCTGGACTAAGATGCTCAGAGAGCTTATAGAGGATACATATGTACAACTAAAAGGTAAGTGGACTGGGTTCGACTAGAAGGAGATTTTCATTTGCCCCTTTGAAAATGGTTAGTTCCTTTTGTAAATTTGTATGCTTAAATTGGAAAGAAATATTGAGCCTGATCAACTGGAATGGATGCACCAGAGTGTCTGGAAATTCCCTCTTAAATCTGAATATCTGGTGGACCATAAATTTAAGTCCCCTCTGGCTTATCTGGACACAAGAGTCTCTAGGAGATTGAATAATAGAGGATTAAGGAGTTTATGTGACCTTGGGGATTTTTCTCAGGTAGGCTGGAAGGAGGTACATCAGGTTGAGAGGGCATTCAGATTTGGACAAAGGGAGGTGCAGATGATGAACTCTGTGTTAGAGGAGATTGAGAATTGTTGGTATTCCACAGCCTTCAATGAAGCCTCCTTGATTGGACCTGGTTCAATGGGATCAGATTAGACATAATTATTACCAAAGCATTATATGAGGAGATAAGCAAAAGTGAAGTGAATGTGAAATATTGCAATAAGATCTGGAAAGTCAATTGGTGCTTGAACACTTGGAAGAAGAGGTGGAATCTGATCTGGGGCTCATTGATTCCAGTGAAAGCACAAACCTTCCTTTGGAGGATTTGCTTGCTAGCTTTACCTTTAAGTTGCAAACTACTTCAAAGAAACTTCATTGTATAGGGATATGTCCTAGATGTAAATCTGCAATTGAAGAGGAAAAGCATGCCCTCTAGGATTGTCTTGCAATAAGGGGGCTCTGAGGAAAATAGGTAATTGGGTAGAAGGCAACTTGGGGTTGAAGGGATATTAGGGGGACTGGTTATTGGGAAGAATAGTCAAGGAGGCCGAGGAAGTATATTTAATACTTTGCATTATAAGATACTGTTGTTAATGGGAGATCTGGGGGTCTAGGAATTCGTTGATATTCAATAAAGGGACTGCTTAGGGGGTAGAAATGACAGAGCTAATGTTCAAATGTGTGCATTTTTACTGGTCTGTCTACTATGTTAATAAAATGAATTATTCTATATATGCTGAGGTAGTAAGGCAAGGATTAGGTGATTTTGGCCTTTAGGATGAAATGTTAATACATACTAGGGCTCCCTAATGCTGTTTGATTGGCATGTATACTCTTGGAAAGATGTCAGAGCCAAACGCCCAAAGTTAGGCCCAAGATCCAAAAGGTGGTACATGAAAGAAAATCAACCAATTGACAGGGCCAAAGGGAGAGTATTTTGAAGAGAAGACCCCCAAAGGGTTTACTATTTTGAAGAGAAGACTCCCAAAGGCTTTACTTTTGAAGTGCTCTTGATTGCATGCATATGAAGTTGGGGTTTCATATTTCTTGGGGGAGGTCCTCTTTTGTCTCTGAAGATGAGAAATAGGATTTGCTTTAATAGGGGGTGGGACTAGAAGGATTGGAAATGCTTTGTATAAAGGTAAAAGTTTGTAGATATTATTATAAATATATATTGTGCTGGGTTTTTATTTAATTAAATGCAGGAAAAGATTTTGGTTGCATATTGTTGTTCCAAAAAAAAGGAGAAGAAAACAAGGTACCTTCCTTGCAAAAATAAAGAGTCATAAAAGCACAGACTTTGTGCATCTTGGCCTGTGGAGTCCCATGCCTCAAATGTGTGAATGTGATACCAACATCGCTCGTTATGAGATGGCATCAGATGCAGACAATGCTTTCGTTGTTAATGCTGACCTACTCAGCGGCCGGGTTAAGGAGGATCAGTTTCACAAGGTCGTGCGTTCTACGAAGTCACCGCACCGACTGCAAGTACTCTGAGATTACAGAGACCAGTGGTGTGCATAGGGACATTGCCACATACTCCTCCCTCTTACGTTCTTGCATTGAAGCAAGAGCTCTATCGTCAGGGAAGCTTCTCCACGACCACATTATCAGACTTGCACTTGAGCGCAACTCATTCATAGGAAACCTCTTACTCCACATGTACGGCAACTGTCTAGCCCTTCATGACGCACGCATGCTGTTTTCTGCACAACATACCCGTGATCGCTTCTCTTGGAACTCCATCATTAGAGCACATGCTAGACATGGTTTTTTCAAGGACGCCATCCAGTTTTTTGAACTTATGCGGAAGGAAGGGATCATGCCAGACAAAGTAGTGCTGGTGAGCATTCTTTCTGCCTGCACCGTTGAAGGAGCCCTTTCTGAAGGGAGAATTGTGCACTCCCACATTGCTGGAGGTCTGTTCCAGAAAGATGTTATTGTGGGTACTGCCCTCATCAACATGTATGGAAAATGTGGAAACCTGACGGATGCACGCAACGTGTTTGACAAATTACAGGACCGTGATACGATATCATGGAATGCCATGATTGCAATATATGCACAAAGTGAGCGATCTAAAATGGCTGCCCTTGAAATATTTGTTCAAATGGGACAGGAAGGAACAATGGCGGACAATGCCACCTTTGTGAATGTATTTTCATCATGTTCCAGTGAGGGGGCCCTGCTCGAAGGCAAGCGGATGCATGCTATTGCCAATGAAATAGGGCTGGATGCAGACCTTGTTGTGGCTACTGCCATTTTGAATATGTACAGCAAGTGTGGCAACCCAGACGATACCCGGAGCATGTTCGACAGATTCCACAAGCATGACATAGTCTCATGGAATACTATGATAGGAGCCTATGCCCAGGATGGGCAAAGCAAGAAAGCCCTTCAGCTTTTTGAGCAAATGCAGAGGGAAGGAGTGAATCCAGACAAGGTCAGTTTTCTCTGCATTTTGGAAGCATTCTCTGGTGAGGAAGCCTTTATAGAAGGCAAGAACATGCATGCCTGTATTGCTCGCAATGGATTTGAGTCAGACCTTGTCATAGGAACGGCTCTGGTCAACATGTACGGTAGGTGTGGAAGCCCAGAGGATGCTCGGATGATGTTTGATAAAATGCCAGAACGGAATGCGTTCTCATGGAATACCATGATTGCAGCATATGCCCAGAATGGTCAGGGTCATAATGCAATTCAACTTTTTAAGAAAATGCAGCAAGAAGGGCTAAAGCCAGACAAATATACTCTTCTAAGCATTGTTAAAGCATGTGCCAACGAGTTTGAAATTGAAGAGATTGAGACTTGCATCTCAGGTACCACTCTAGAGTCAGATGATGTTACAGGGAGTGCTCTTGTTTACATGTACAGCAAGTGTGGGAGCTTGAAAAATGCTTGGAGGATATTCGACAACTTTCCTAAGGAAAGTATAGTTTTATGGAATGCCATGATTGCAGCATTCGCCCAAAATGAAGAGGGCACAAAAGCCTTCCATCTGTTTGAACAAATGCAGTTGCAAGGATTGTTACTAGACAAGATCAGCTTTATCAGCATTCTTGATGCTTATAAAAACGTGGCGGCCCTTACTGGAGCCAAACGGATGCATGCTTGCATTGCAGGAGCTAGTCTGGAGTCTGACATTGCAGTGGGAACAGCTCTTGTTAATATGTATGTTAGATGTGGTAGCTTAAAGGATTCGTGGACTGTGTTTGAGAACATGCATGAACACGATGTGATCTCTTGGACTGCACTGATTACTGCACATTGCCAGCATGGAAAATG
The DNA here is from genome assembly GCF_041138505.1 of Cibotium barometz. Lineage (NCBI taxonomy): Eukaryota > Viridiplantae > Streptophyta > Polypodiopsida > Cyatheales > Cibotiaceae > Cibotium > Cibotium barometz. The sequence continues at coordinate 55,719,173 of NC_141069.1, forward strand.
TAATGAGGCTTTTGAGTTGTTTGAGCACATGCATGAAGAAGGGTTCCGGCCAGATAAGGTCACTTTCATTAGCATCCTTTCTGCTTGCATCGGTCCAACAACCTTAGCTGAAGGCAAACATATTCATAGACTCATTGTAGAAAGTGGATCTGACTCCAACGTTGTTGTTGCAAATGCTCTTCTTAACATGTATTGCAGGTGTGGTTGCCTGCAGGATGCATTGAGGATCTTCGAGAAAATACAACATTGTGATGCTGTTACTTATGCAAGCATTATTTCTGCATGTGCCAACTGGGCAGCGCTACCTGAAGGCAAGCAGATACATGCTTCTATCATGGGCACTGAAACTGAGGCTGATATTATTGTTGGAAATGCTCTTGTCAACTTGTATGGAAAATGTGGCAGCCTAGAGGATGCACAGATGATGTTTGACAAGATGCGGCATCGGGACACAGTCACATGGACTGTTATGGTTGCAGCATATGCTCAACAAGGGAAGGGCAAAGTTGCGCTTCAACTTTTCAATAGAATGCAACATGAAGGAATCAGACCAAATGAGATCACATTTGTTAATGTTCTGTCTGCATGTAGTCATGATGGCCTAGTAGACGACGCTTATCAATACTTTTTGTTCATGAAATCTTCTTATGGGATTGTACCTGTTGTAGATCACTACGACTGTTTAGTTGACCTTTTTGCAAGAGCTGGAAGGTTGGAAGAGGCAGAGAACCTAATCAAAGGCATGCCATTTCCCACCACTGTTGTGTCTTGGACATGCTTACTCAGTGCATGTAAAGTTCTGGTTGATGTTGAACGTGGTGAATGTGCTGCCGAGCAAGTTTTTCAGCTTGAACCCGCGAACCCTGCTTCTTATGTAATACTTTCGAATATCTATGGTGCAGCTGGGCGGATGGATGATTCTGCAAAGGTATTAAGCAAGTTGAAAGACAGGTGTATGGACATCTCGTTAGATCGTTATGCATTATCAGTGTTGGGTTCAACAGATGTATTATTGCAGACAGGAAACCGCATGAAGAAGAGGGGATCGTCCGTACATTTATTTAAATGTGTTCAAGACATGGCATGATGATGCTCGATGCCCAAGTACAAAGCTCTCCATAGTGATTGAGGGGCAGTGCTATTGCTGCATGCTTTGAGTATTTTCCAGAGATGTAGTGTTATTAGTATGTTCTACAAGGGCGAGGAATTACAGAGGGAGAATATGTCTAAGGAATTAATGTTTCACCCTGGAGCAAAGAACACATACCTTTGCAGCTCCGAAAGGTCTGCAGTGCAGAATGATAATCAGCAATCTGGTGAGGGGTCCCAAAGGGAGGAAAAACTGGGCCGGGACAAACAGAACACCAGGTAAAGCAGGTACTTCCTTCCTTGAAACTATTGTAATCATTCATTAAAGGGTAGCGTCTTGTTCTTTTTATAAAGCTTTTGGTGATCAGCTTTCTCCTTAGAAGATCTGCATGCAGCATTATGGTTTCTACAAGCCTAATGGACATTGGAGAAGAAGCTACAGCTCGATTAGCCAAAGGATAGTATGGACACGCCATGATTGTAGACGTGGCATATAATCTGCAATTACATGATGGCATGTGGTAAGTGACTATGACTGACAATTACAACATTTATCTTGGGTGGAACCTTAAATAAGATCTTGGAACATTCATTTCTTTAAAGTGCCTGCTTTGAATTTTATAATGCAACATGTTTTTCTTGAGGTTTGTTTGCAGGTCCAGATATCCAAAAGAAGAGACTCGTGCCCATCTGTTTGTTCACTAATGCCCTTTTTTAGAAGACTAAGAGGGTGTATTGGTCATGGCAGTCCACTGACATACAATGTAGAAAATTGGCTTTGCTTGAGAGATTGGCATTTTTTTGTTGAATGACCAACTTGAATCATATCTTAAGGTGGTTGTGACAGAAAGATGCGTAGACTAGATACATGGAAACTGCCAGTCACATGGTTTGTCCAAGCTACATGGGTAACACAATAAAGTGTAAGGCATATGTGTGATTGATGTTCATGGAGTAATTTAAGTATGTATGTTCAAGTCAAGAGCTTACCTTAGCCTTGCCGAAGCATGTGTCATTGGGGTCTTGCCTTAGAGCTGCAATCTGCAACTTTCTGTGTGGGTGTGCTAGCTCGTCCATCGTGTCCTCACTCCGTTGTCACACCGGAATGCTCCTTGCTAAAGTAGTGAAGGGAGAGCTGTCAATGCTTAGATGGAGGCAAGAAGAGATTGTCCTTCACAATGGTTCTTTCACAAAAGACGGGGAAGAAGCTAATGCAAGAGAGAAACCTACAATCACACCTGTCCAAACAAGCATCCATCAAGCAAGTCAGAACACAATAGCAAGCAAGAAGAGAGGAGGAGGAAAAGAAAGAAAGATATATTAAGTGTCTACTAAAGATCCAATGGGCCTATGAGACCAAAGTGATACACTAATGTCCATGGCATATCTCATCATGAAATGGAAAATAAAATAGAAACAAAACATAGCCATCTCACTGGAGTGATACAAAACTGACCATGGAAACTCATGGAATACCAGGACATGGAACATAAGAGGAGCATCAGTCCCCAATAGATGGTATACCACTCTCCAAAATATCAAGCATGGGAATGATTGTGTATTGCTTATTGTTAAAAAGGGCTTATATACAAGTAACTACTAGGCCGATGAAACTTAAAAATGGTCCAGCCTCTATTACAAGTCTTAAGTAACTATGTACACGAAGTGTGTAGACTTTCCCTATTTGACATTAAGTGCATGTAAGGCTGCTTTATATGTTTCAACGCCATCTTACAAAAGATAAGTGCTTGTTCGTGCGGGTGAGATGGCAAAGCGCCTTACGGTAGGTTGGTCGGGCGAAACCATGTTAACCAATGGACATACTCTTCTTCCTAATAGTGGCCGTGTCCTTGCGTCACTGAAGTCGGTGGTGAAGTTGTTGCCGAGAAGTGGATGGTGTGAATGGTCTAGGATACGCCATGGCCGTGATGGCAAGGCAGCTTGTCGAGGCAGCATGGGAAGTGATAGGCGATGTAGAGGTGCTTTATGCCGGGCCTCCGTTGGCTGTGGAAGTAGTGTGGACCCTTCAACATGAGGTAGTTGGTAGAAGCGGTCTGAAACGAGACCCAAGCAGGGGTCACCCCTTCCTGGACTCACTCCTCCAATTAGCACTTTAATATACACTCTTAAAAGACAATAGCACAAGACAAAATAGCAAAAAGTAATTAACAACTCTGAGCATAGATAGATGACACCACACTGAGGCCGGAACGGCCGGCCCCCCCCCCAAGGAATGATATTATTACTTGGGAGAATTTGTTACAAGTACACGGGCCCAAGGCCAGATTTCCAATAAACAATGCACAATGAAAACAAAGTATCAAACCCGAATATGTTTGTTGTTGCCGAGTCTGCAGTCACCAAGGGCTGCCCCATCCATAGCACCGTCCAGAGTCACACTCCGCGTGCAATCCACCCGTCCCTGGCACTACGGATCACGCCGTGCTAGTCCTAGCGATGGGGCACCCTCACGGAGTTGACTTGGTGAATGGAGGAGGAGTCCAGACATAGGAGAACGGGAGAATTGCTCGTTCTTCGCGATGAAAATCTTCTGGAGCCACCGTACAGCCAGTAGGAAGAGTGAAACAACTTGGGCCACTTGTAGGGAATGCGTATGACCTAAATCCACGCGGAGAACCCCACTGGCCTGACCTGAATCACACGTGGGAGTGAAGAGACCTGTTGCTGGTCTGAATCACACGTGAATGCTTGTACTGACCTGAATCACACGGGGAAGTGAAGAGGGCACCTGCTAGCTGTTTTGAGTACACACGTGAGAGAAAAAGAGAGCTGTCCAGACCTGAATCCACGTGTGGAAGTGAAAAGAGAGAAGCTGTACCATTCAGTCCATGGGAAAAGGGTTACAAAGATGCTGTACGGCCAGAATCAACAGGTAATGATGATATTGTACTTCCTATACCTGCTGTACCTACTGTACGACCAGAATCAGCAAGAAATGAGGATAATATACCTGCTGTACCTGCTGTGTGGTTCAGTCCTCAAACAATAGTTGGAATAGGAGCTGTACGACCTGTTTCATGAGAATAATGAGTGCTCCAGCTGCTGTACGGCCTGTTTTATCAAAATCCCAGCAAGCAGTCCTGTTTTTCCTCCTCACGAATGCAAGGGAGAGGGCTGGAAGTGAGGCGCCTTCTTCCCATGCAAAGGATTGGGTGTGGTAGGTGGGGTAGGTGGCCAACCCCCACCCCACATGCTATAAAAGGGTGCCCAGGCCAAAAGAGGGTGCCCACACTTATAAAGTGTCCACCTACTTTTAATGAAGTATGAAACCTGTAAGTTATAAGGCTTATAACTTAAAACTCTTATTAAAATAAGGATTTCCCACTTGTTCACACGCCACAAAACCTGTCAGAAGACAAGGCATTCCACGGCTCACGGGAGGGCGTCCCCGACCCCTGAGCTAGACACACATGTCAGGCATGCAAACGAAACCAGTTCACGCGAAAACATTTCAAAGGCAGGCAAACATGAGTGCACAATGCAACATTGTTAAAGGATAATCTCCGTTCATGTACTTGCACAATACTTGACATTTCCGGGCACAAGCAGGCCCACCGGAAAGTCAATTCCAGGTACACACACAGTGTACAATCCACCCGTCCCTGGCACTACGGATCATGCCGTGCCAGTCCTAGCGGTGGTAATCCAGAAACATACACCGTGTGCAATCCACCCGTCCCCTGGCACTACGAATCACGCCGTGCCAGTCCTAGCGATGGAGCACCACTACGGCGTATGCTCATCCAGAGCCCAAAGCTCACACAAGAAGATAAGAGGACCATTAGATAGCTCAATGGTGACATCGTCCCTGTCTTCTAAACAGTTGTCCGCAACTGAAAAGCTTCCAAATAGTCATGGAGAAGCTGCGGATAATCTTTGAAGTAGTCCTCATCAACCCACTTAGCATCAATGGGGAGATAGTTCTTGAACTTCACCAAATAGCGTCTCACAAGCTTGCATGCAGGTAGCTTACGCTCTTTATGGAACACAATCTGCTCTGGTTGCAAAATCTCTTCCAACTCATCCACTTCTGGTGGATCCTCAATGATAGGAAGACTTGGTTCCGGACCCACATACTTTCGTAAGAGGCTAACATGGAAAGCATTATGTATCTTCCAATGGGATGGCAATGCTAAACGAAAAGCAACTTCATTGATCTGCTCAATGACCTTGAAAGGCCCATAATACCTGGATGAGAGCTTGGGAAACATCCCCTCCTTACCAGATCTCTTACGGAGTCTAGCTTTTTTGAATTTCAGCAATACCCAATCATTTACCTTGACATCCAAATGCTTTCTATGCTTGTCTGCAGCCTTCTTATGCTTCTCTTGAGAACGGGCTATGGCTGTCCGAACCTGTGCAAAGGCAACATCCAAGTCCCTGACAAAATCATCAGCAACAAAAATCTCATCCTTAGTACGTAGGATGGGAGGCAATACCACTTTGCCATAAACTATCTCAAAGGGAGCCTTCCCAGTAGAAGCATGCACCATTTTATTGTATGCAAACTCGACAAGTGGCAAATACTTTTCCCACAAAGTCTTTTGATCAGCCACATAGCATTTGAGAAGGTCCAATACGGCTGAATTTGCTGCTTCACTTTGACCATCGGATTGAGGATGAAAAGCGGATGAAAAATTCAGCTTTGTGCCCATATTGTCAAAAAGTGCTCTCCAGAAGAGACTGGTAGTTCGAGGATCACGGTCACCCACAATAGATTTAGGCATACCATGATGCTTGAATACCTGTGATAAGAAAACTTTTGCCATATGATCTGCCTTGATCGTCTTCTTGACCGGCAAGAAATGAGCTTGCTTGCTAAACCGGTCAACGATAGTCCATATAGCATCATTACCTTGCTGAGTGCGAGGCAAATCCATGATGAAATCCATAGCTATACTCTCCCATGGCTGCGAGGGAATAGGCAATGGTAGAAGCAATCCAGGAGACTTCTGACGATCAAACTTGACCTTTTGGCAAGTAAGGCAAGCACGTACATAAGCCTCAATGTCCTTCCTCATCCCTGGCCAAAAGAAGTAGCGTTCAACCATATGAGTAGTAGGTAGAATACCTATATGTCCTGCATACGGTGGAGCATGGCATTCTTCCAACACTTTTTGCCTCAAATCTGTGAGCACACAAAGGCAATTATCTTTAAGGAGATACCCATCTTTGATCACATATGATGCATGAGTATGACCAGCCACCAAATCAGCCCATAAATCTGAAAAATCAGCATCTATATGGTACTTATTCTGCATAGGCGACAAGTCTCCATGAGAGGCAATAGAGATAGAAGCTACATACGGCCTTCGAGACAATGCATCGGCCACCACATTCTTCTTTCCCGGTGTATGCACAATCTGAAAATGAAACATAGAGAGGAAATTTGCCATCCGCATATGCTTCTCTGAGAGCTTAGTTTGTGTGAGAAAATACCGTAAGCTTTGGTTGTCGGTCTTCACCATAAACTCTGCACCCAGAAGATAGTGCTTCCATATGGTCAATGCATGAACCACTGCCAATAGCTCCTTCTCATAGATTCCCAAAGAAAGCTCTGTATCACGCAAACGGCGGCTCTCAAAAGCCACGGGGTGTCCTTCCTGGTTTAGGACAGCACCTAAACAATCTCCACATGCATCACATTCCACAAAGAATGGCTTGTGCAAGTCAGGAATGATCAACACGGGCCCAGATATGATTGCATCCTTTAGAGAATAGAAAGCTTTGCTTTCCAATGAAGTCCACTGAAAGGGAACTTTCTTCTTTGTCAACTGATGAAGAGGGGCAGCAATCAAAGCAAAATGCCATATGAACCGTCTATAGTATGAGCATAACCCAAGAAAACTACGAACCTCATGGACTGACTTGAGTTCAGGCCAATTCTTGATAGCCTCAATCTTGGCGGGATCCATTCGTATGCCATCTTGAGAAACAATATGCCCAAGATAATGAATTTCGGAGAGGAAGAACTCACTCTTCTTAGCATTGATGTGAAGTCTATGCTTTCGGAGTTCTTCAAAGACTATGGCCAAATGCTTTCTGTGCTCTTCTTCACTCTTGGAATAAACCAAGATGTCATCGAAGAAAACTCCAGTGAAAGATCGATGATCTCTAAAAATCCTGTCCATCATACGATTAAAAGTGGCAGGAGCATTTGTAAGACCGAAAGGCATAACAAGATACTCATACAAACCAAATGCTGTCCTGAAAGCGGTCTTATGCACATCCTCTGGTACTACCCGTACTTGATGATATCCACTCTTCAAATCAATCCGGCTGAAATATGCCGAGCCATCCAATCTATCCAAAATATCATCAATGCGAGGAATAGGAAACCTATTCTTGATGGTTAGCTTATTTAGAGCCCGATAATCCACATACATACGATAAGAGAGATCCTTCTTCTGCACTAGAAGTACGGGAGAGCAATACGGTGAAGAGCTAGGGTGGATCAAACCTTTTTGCATGAGCTCATTGACCTGCTTCATGATCTCCTCCTGCTGTGATGCACTCACACGGTATGCCGGCCTATTTGGTGGAGAACTGCCAGGCACAAGGTGTATACGATGATCCTCCGGCCGTGGTGGTGGTAGCTCCCCTGGAAGTGTCAACATGGTCTACTCTATCACGAACAAAAATCATGTACGAGCAAAGACCCTTTCTCATGGCTTTATTTATTTGTATGTGGGATACAATAGGGATAGAATTCCCTTCCACACCGGCATCAATAACATGCTCTTTGCCCCTATGCATAAATGTGATCCGGTTGGTCTTGTAAGCCTTGCGAGGATCAAGACGGGAGTGCCAAGGCTTTCCAAGCAATACGTCACACCCATTTAATGGTGCAATGAGGAAGTTCTCATGGTCCAAATATCCCTGAATATGCATGCGAAGCTTGCCAATAAGAGGTGTGACCTTGACTTTCTTGCCAACAAATGCGCTTCCGGCCTCAATCTCCGGTCCTATGTCACCCACACTAATGCCCAATGCCGTAGCCATTTCCAATGATATGAAGTTGTCCGTGGCACAATCATCAAACATAAATAATGCGGGCTGATCTTTGAGCTGTCCCCATGCCTTGCATACCATCCTATCCAAAGCATCATGGGCTGTCCCCCCTTGTACATCGGGCACCATATGCACATTAACCTTGGTTTCCTTTGCATCCTCTTTGCCTGCTTTCTTTGGGCATTGCCGGACCATGTGATCTTTGCTACCACAAGAAAAGCACTTACCGTCACGTATATATTGCACCCTTTGTTCCGGAGTAAGTCCATAGTTAGGCCTTTTGTTGGGACGCTTCTTCTCTGAGGTACTTTCAGCTTTTGGAGCTCCCTTAACTTCATTGGAGTCCCTTTTAGGTGGCTGTCCACCCTTATGCAGATTTGGAAGAGCCTTGTCCTTCCCCTTTTGAGCATGTCCATCTCTATAGTTTTGCTTCAGCTTTTGCTCCAATTGCTCGGTGGCCAAAGCAGCTGAAATGAGCTGTTGAAGAGTGTGGTTTGGGTACAACTCCAAGCCCGATTGGTAAACCGGTTGGAGTCCCGATTCAAACTTTCGCTTGCGTTCCTCATCATTTACCTGCATAATAGGGGAAACTTCCAAGAGTGTTTTCCAAAACTTGGATACATAAGCATGAACTGACTCACCTTCATTCTGCTTAACCCAATCCCACTTCTTGCGGATGTTCTTCTTGGCATTAGGGGGTAAGAATTGGGCATAGAATCTAGTTTTGAATTCAGCCCAAGTGTCCACGGGAGTGCCTGAGAGCTTTTCTGCAAGCCACCAATGAGCGGCCGTGCCCTCCAAGAACATGCTGGCATGCCTCACCTTGGACTTTTCTGAAAAATCCTCATCACTAAAAGCAATGTCAAACTGGGAAACAAATGACATAGCCTTGGAAGCATCAAACTCACCATGATATGTCTCGAACTTGACGGATTTGTCCCCGGCTTTGAATTCCTTTTGCTTATGAACATGATGCTCATAATCCCCATGCTTCCTCTTGATTCCACGTTCATGTGGATCAGCCCTGGCATCCATAGATGCTCCTGCATACATAGGTGGCATAGGTGGACGTGAACCATGTGCTGTACCTGCATGCATGTGTGTAGCCCCACCACTATCTCTTGCAGCATAAGGATAATCCGGAGAGGGTGTGGAGATGGGAGCATGAAGAAATGGCTCTTCACGGGAGAGTTCAACAGGTAAAGTAGTAGTACGGGGATGTCGGTGCTCTCTAAGCCCATGAGAAACCTGCAAAGATGAAGAATGAGGCTTGTAACGATCATCTCTAGAAGTAATGTTACCTTCATAGGCATGGCTATGCCTCCCATGTAAGGTAGAATCACGTCGGGATGTAATGGAAGGCTCCTCTTTGTGGACAGCAGATTTCAGCTTTGGAGAGGCTATCCCAGGCATGTTCACCAATGGAGATCTCTTTATAACAAGCTCCCCATCCTGGCCCTGCAATACATCACCCTTGTCCACTAAGAATGAAAGAGCTAGCTCACGAGGTTTCAGCCCTGATCCACGAGCCAAAGCTTCAAAGTCTTGAAAGACGGTTGCCTCCTTTTTCTTTGCATCTAGCACTTGTTGAATGTGTGGGTCCTAAGAATGAAAGAGCTAGCTCACGAGGTTTCAGCCCTGATCCACGAGCCAAAGCTTCAAAGTCTTGAAAGACGGTTGCCTCCTTTTTCTTTGCATCTAGCACTTGTTGAATGTGTGGGTCCTCACGAAGGCTGGCCAACTCCATCTCCCTGGCATGGAGAAGCTCTCGCATACGCTGAATTTCAGCATTCATGGCACTTGGCTCTTGCTCTTGCTCCTGCATTTTCTCCTTGCCACGGGACGGCTGTCCCAACCATACATGATCACGGGCATAAGGCATCCTTCCACTTGCTTGTGTTCCACTGGAGTGCCCCTTTGAATTTGGCACTTCCTTGCTACTTGCTTGGCTAGCCATAATAAGAGTAAAGTCACTAATGGAGAGTGGTCAGGAAGCCTTTGGATCGTCTCCCAATGTAGAAAAAGGAAGATCCGTGCTCTGATACCACTGAAACGAGACCCAAGCAGGGGTGACCCCTGCTTGGGTCTCGTTTCACGGTCCGCACCCTATGTTTGGCGGAATGAGTGCCAAGACTCCATGGAAATGATTGGCATGGGTAGATGGAGGTCCACGATGTCTTGGCGCAACATGGTATTATGCCGAGATCTCATAGAGTGATGCCGAGAGATTGAGTCTTTGGTTGACGAATACATTGGGGCGGCCAGGGCGAGGTTTTGTAGGTAGTGAATTGGAGTTGAAGCAGAGGATATAGGCATGAAAGTTGGAGGGAGGTACCTGCAAAGTCGAGTGTTCTCTAGGCGATGGGTCATATCATGGGCTAGGCTTGTGCCTGCCATGGTCCCTCCATCTAGATATGTACCTGTAGGGTTGGTGTCAACGAGGTTAGTTGCAGGTGCATGTGTTTGTACGTGATGCGTGATGCAAGATGCGAGAAGCGAAAAAGTTGTGATGTCCATGGTGAAATTTGTAGGTGACGTGCATAGGCAATGGGTGGAAGGTGTGCCCGTGTGGGTGCACTTCTCCAACACAACTGCTTTCGTCGACTCTCTTCTTGAGAGAATAGTTGAAAGTAGCAAACAGAAGCAGAGGAGAGAATTGGAGCAGCCCAACAATGATCCAACGCTTAGCGAAAATGATGAACAAATTAAATGGCAAAAAGCCCGTTCTTATATACATCATGAAGGAGCTGGTCAGCCAGCATAAAAAGTAAAAACCCATGACTTAGGACAAAGTCCATGACTAGGAAAAACGCCTAATAAAAGATGGAAAAAATACCCAAAAATATTAGATAAATATGTTGAATAAAAGGGAGATGATCATTCCAACATCTCCTCTTAGCTTCAGCACGGTGGTCCTATTAGAATTGTGTATCTCTGCGTTTTAGGGCTTAACCACTTATTTGGTATTTTACTTGATTTTCTCCTATTTGGTATTTTACTTGATTTTACTTATTTGGTATTTTACTTAGATTTTCTCCTATTTATTTGTCCAAGGCCAGTCGGCCAGTCCTAGAGGTAGTCGGCCAAGTCTCTATTACACTATATAAGGAGTTCCCTATTATTCACTCATTCACCCGCTTCCCTTGCACATTGTTCAATACTCGGTTGCTGGCTATTGCCATTGTAAAGCTTTACTGCTGATATAAAAGGTAATCTTGTCCAACTCTCTCGATCTCCTTTGCACTCTCTCATAAGATTATTGTTTATGCTTCCGCCTGCGCTATCTCCTTCATGGTATCAGAGCTGAGATTTGTTCTTTGTTGCTGTGGATATGGCTCTCCCCTGTACGAACAAGGATGACAAATTGAAAGGACCCAACTATGCTCATTGGAAGCTTCAGATGCGGATCTGGTTCATCCACAAGGGTTTGTGGGACATTGTTCAGGGCACTGAAAGGAAGTCTGAGCATCCTCAAAACTCTAGGAGGTGGACTCAAGATCAAGAGGATCAATTTGCTGTGGAATTACAAGACTGGGAGAATCGGGACTCGAAGGCGCATTCTGTGCTTGTGTGGACCATCACCATAGAGGAGGTCTCACTGGCCGTGCAAACTCTCACCAGTGCTCATCAGGTATGGTCAAAATTGGAGGATCTCTTTGCATGAGATTCATCGATGAGGGTAATTATCTTGCAAGGACAGTTCTATGGTTCGTTATTTCCTGAAAACAATTCCATGCAGTCTTTTCTCATGAAGGCCAAGGTTATCCATGACTAGTTACTGGCTATGGGTGCTGCTTTGTCCTCTTCTCAGCTGGCTGCTCTTATCCTCACCAAGCTTCCTCTGGACTATGATGTGATTTCTCGATCTTTGCGGTGCTAGGTCACATCCACTCAGTCTTCAGATGATCTTAGCTCCCTACTTTTGGAGGAGGAGTCCGTTCTCGTCTCATAGGGTAAATTGAAGGTGTTAGTCAATAGTTTTGACCAGGCACTTTTCTCAGTTCAAAAGAAAGGTCGGAGTCGCTGCTTTACTTGTGGAAAAAGAGGTTATACGTCCAAAGATTGTTTGTCCAAGAAGAAGGACAAGACCAAGGGCAAGTGGTGGTTGCTCTGGTACTGTGTAGAGGGAGGCTGCATACTCGCCCCATGTATCTGGAGAGGTAATGGCCGGAGACGGGGGGTGCACTCTAAGCAATCTCCAGGCCTCCCCAGAATCCTGAATCAAAAACAACTGATAGATGTCTCTCTCCAGCCGAGCTAAGAATGCTCTCTTCTTCCGCCGAATGAGGGATCGAAAGATTATGCGTGACTGTCTATATGTAGTAACACCTGTGGCCACCTCTCGCTGTAGCCGGGCTCTGAGCTCCCTACAGTCATCATCATACCAACTATTCTGGGGCATGCTCCCAGGACGTGGTCGTACTGTGGGCTGCGTGTGTGGGAAGGTCGTTGCTGCAGCTGTATGTAAAGCCTCTGTCAGGATCTGTGTGAGCTTTGCTAATGGCCTCTGTGGATCCTCTGCACTCAACAAGTTGTAGATCTCTGCAGTGTATACTCCATCAATCTCTCTACAGAAGGTATATCTCGGGTGATAGGAGGACTGCCCAACCTGGCAGGTACTGTAGTGGAAATCCACCGTAAAGGAGAGAAGTGCATGATCCACCGTAACTCCGATGGGTCTAGGGCCAATCGCAAAATCCTGGATACTTGGGATGAAGGTTGGCGAGGCTAAAACATAATCCACTGTGATGGCCCCATGTTTGTGTGGAAAGCAAGTAAAGCCACTGGCAAGTGGATACCTCTCTAGGCCATTTAAAATGGCCAGCCCATGTGCAGTCCCCCTCTCCAAGAGGTATCTCCCATACTCTGTACACTCCACCTCATCCTGTGATCTCCGGGTCAAACACATCTCCTCCACATCTATCTCTCTCAACATCTCCTCCGAAGTGTCAACGAAGGAGGTCTGGTACTGAGCCGTTCGAGCATTAAAGTCCCCAAGTATGATAACATCTCCCTCCCTGGAGAACTCCCATATGTCCTCATCTAGAATCATATATGGAGATTGCCCCTTGGGCGCTGCATAATGAGATGTGCTGGGTGGAAAGTAACATATAGCAATGTATAGGGGTCTACCCTCATCTGCCCTCACTCTGACCCACATATACCTCGCGCTCTCATCACGGCGCATAACATGGATGAGTGGCTGAAGCTCCTCTCTAAAAAGAACTGCAACTCCTCCGGATCCGCGACCACCATGCTTCGAACGGGCCTCCTGTCTACAAGTCGTCTCCCATCTGTATCCTGCCACTCCTCGGTAATGTGCTGCCTAGGCCTAATGTGTCTCCGAGTAGAAGATGATGTCCCTATCTCTGAAGCTGTCCTCAAAGGCCCCCACATCCAGTCTCAATGCTCCGTTGCAGTTCCATACTGCAAGTCTCAGACTGGTCCCATAGGTCTCGCACCGTCAGGTGGTGCATCTCTCTAGTATCACCACTCTGCCTCCTCTGTAAAATGCTAGCTTCCCTTTTTCTCTGGCTGCCCTAATCTCCGGCATGCACTCCCTCATATGTGCTAGCTGTGCCAAGGTGAGGTCATCTCCTAAAAAGATGCCCGTTTTCTTAAGGGCGGAGCGCTTGGCCAAGAAATCCTTCTTGGCCTCCAAGATGGGAAAGCGTAAAATGAGAGCTCTCTCCTTCGAGCTCTCCTCCATTCTTGTCTTTCTTGCCCACTCGCTAAACAACTAACTGAAACTGAAACAACTATGAGGAAAAGTACGGTACTAGGAGCTCCTAATGGATAACATCCGGGAGGAAAACTCGAGCAACAAAGGTAAGCATCATACACATCACTATCCAAAGATGTCTCTCATCGGTCGATGGCGGATATCCTCAATGTCCTCCATGGTGAGTACTCTGACTGGACGTCTCCCATGCCGTGCTAGTATGGTCCTGATCCTCTGTTGTAGTCTCCGCCGGTGTCGAGATGGGCCTCTCATCTTGGGGCGCCTGGACCGCCCCAGCTCTATAGCCCGATCAATCAGTGTACCTCTGGTGCGGCAGTACTCTATTGCTAGCTGCAATGCCTGCTGGCCTGACTGCTCAATCTCTGGTCGAAAGAAGTCTGTAATCTGCCTCTGTAGGTGAAGCGACGAGAGAGGGGAAGAGAGAGAGTGAAGCGATGAGAAAGGGGAAGAGGCGACGGGCGAGCGGAGAGTGAAAACAGAGGAGACAGAGAGAGAGAGTGAAGCGACAAGAAAGGGGAAGAGGCGACGGGCGAGCGGAGAGTGAAGCAACGGGCGAAGAGAGAGAGAGAGAGAGAGAGAGAGAGAGAGAGAGAGAGAGAGAGAGAGAGAGAGAGAGAGAGAGAGAGAGAGAGAGAGAGAGAGAGAGAGTGAAGCGACGGGAAAGGGGAAGAGGCGACGGGCGAGCGGAGAATGAAGCGCCGGGCGAACAGTGAGAGAGGGGGCGGAGAGTGAAGCGACGGGCAAGAGGCGAAATGGGCAGGAGGCGGGAAAGGGAGGCGCGAGAGAGAGAGAGAGAGAGAGAGAGAGAGAGAGAGAGAGAGAGAGAGAGAGAGAGAGATATTAACGTCCTGTCGAGGCCAAAGCTGACCTATAGGACAGATCAGAATACATCTTTGGTTACAATCCACTTCGGGGTATCGGTTAAAGAAAAGTGCATGTGGGATCAAAAAGAAACTAACTTCAAAGCTCTCATGACTCATGAGAGTTACATGTTACAATGGTAAAATCACCATGTGCTTAATGTGATTAGAGAGAGAGAGAGAGAGAGAGAGAGAGAGAGAGAGAGAGAGAGAGAGAGAGAGAGAAAAAGAAAGAAAGAAAGAAAGATTTTATTAACGTCTTCCAAAAGACCGAACTCGGCCTATGAGACAAATCGGAGTACCTGTATGGGGTATCCTCTGTCATCCCAACAAAATGAAAAAGTACTGAATAAAAAAGCTGAATCTGGGTGTGCAGGGGATGGAGCTCTATTACTAGGAGAATGCAAAGCTATATGCATGGAGTATACAATCATGATATGCAACCTAGCTAGCTCCATCCTGTACCATACTGGGGGTATAAAATGGTATACATCAGTGAAGGGGGTGTCCACAGCTCCCTGAAGAACATGCCTGGGTGTGCTCTGAAGCGAGCCAGTCGCTCATCTCTCTCTGGTATAGGCGTGGTGTCCGAAAGCCAGGTGTCCTCTGTCTCCTGCGGGCTCTAAGTGTCTCTGCTCTCTGGAGAGTAATCCCCTGCCGTGTAGGGGCTGGGAGGGGTATGGATCTCTGGAAAAATGTAGTAATCTGTGTCTGTCGCCCCCCTCTGGAGCTGTCTGAGCCTGTAATAATGTCTCTCTGTGGCGCTGTATGTCTAGAATGTATCTCCACAGTATGCGCTGGTCTGCTGTCTCAAAGATCTGGCGTAGGGAATGTGGCTCTCTGAATAAAATGGGATATCTCTCTCTGATGGCTGTATATGCTCTGCATCTGCATACATAATGCTCCTCACTCTCCACCTCCTCTCTGCACAATCTGCATACCCTCTCCTCTCGGGGAATCCGTGCTGCTCTGCCAGTCTCAATCTCCAATCGGTGTGATGAAACTCTGAGCTGACCAATAGCCACTCGGGAGCCGTGTGGTAAAAAGCCCTCCATGTATCTAGGCCTCTCTATAAATCCATCATCAGTGATACTCATGAAGTGGTCTCTGTAGTATAGCATCTTCGGTGGAAGAGGCTGTGTAGGCGATATCCATGTCTCTCGTGTATAGAGCTGCCATAGATCCTGTCTCAATACTCTGTTCCTCTCACTATGAGAGAGACGGATATGTGGTGCATCCCTGTCATACTGGAATGGTGGTAGATGATCCATGTCTAGGCCATGCTGTGAGAACCAATGTGTGACCTGTGCATACCATGATCCTCTGTCTCCTGCCTCAGCCAACTGTCTAGATGCCTGAAAAGCTCTGTATGATAATCTGTCATGTGGCATCTCTCTGAATCTGTCTAGCAGGCATATAGTCTGAAATATGGCCTCTACCATCATAGGAGGCGCAGCAAACTCTGCTCGGATAATGTCATGAGGTACTGACGGTTTGCTGCGTATCATGCGTGCCATCATGAGGGCCTGTGGTCTCTCTATCTGTGTCCACCAATGAGTAGCAAGGCCTGGCGCCCATACTGCTGCTCCATACATCAATGCCGGTGTGACTAATGTGTCAAATAGCCACCCCTTCGTCCGGGGCTCCTGAAAATGCGCCTGGTGGCACTGTCTCTCTAGCATAGCCAATGCTGCATATCCCCGTGTCAATCTAGCTCTGGCTGCTGAACCCATGGTAAAGCGTGTGGCTGCTGCAGAGAAGGTAACCCCTAGGTACACGTATGATGTCACCACCTCCACCTGGCATCCTGCGAGAGTGAATGTCAGCTGACTCCTGCCCTGTCTCGATGTATGAAAGACCATAACCTTGGTTTTCCCAAGGTTCACAGTAAGACCCCTCTGCGTGCAGAAATCATGGAGTGCATGTAGATGCTGCTGTAGACCACCTGGGGACTCAGACACTAATACAATATCATCAGCATATAGCATAATATGTACTGAGGTACCTGCTAAATCCACTCCATCTCCGCCTCCCCGTGTAATGAAGTCAGCCACCTCATCAATGTATAACCCAAATAGCGTGGGGGAAAGTGGGCATCCTTGCTTCACACCAATGGTGCTAGCAATAGTCTCGGACATACCTCCTGGACATCTGACTCGCCCAAAAACCTGCTCATATAATGCATAGATGCCCCATGTCATATCTGCTGGTATGCCAAGAGACTGCAGGCGCTGAAAGAGCCTCTCTCGTGGTACTGTGTCAAATGCCTTGCGGAATCCACAAAGCAGCAATAGAGCTTTCTCTTCCTCACTCTGGCCTGATCAATCATACATCTCAAAGTGAATACATGGTCAGTGGTAGAGAAAGCTCTCCTGAAGCCTGCCTGCCCTGATGAGCGTAAGCCTGCTCGCTCAGCATATAAGCTAAGCTCCTGCTCCAGCACTGCACCATAGAGTTTGGCTAGCACGTGGCCAACCATAACCGTCCTGTAGTTGCTCGGATCGAGCATATCCCCTGTTTTGTGAATCGGCACAATGGTGTGCATCGTCCACTCCGCAGGCAAACCCTCTGCTAGTGCCCTGTTAAACAGGTGTGCAAGAAAAGGAGCTAAAGAATCTACTGCATATATGAGATGCTCACCCTGCAGGCCCATATGGTCGGCGGCCCGTCCATGCTGTAGGCGGCGGATAGCTTCCTGTACCATCGAGTGGGTAAAGAAGCTAGCTGTGGTAGGTCGAGGCTCCTGTGGCTGAGGTATAGGTGGCTGCTGTGGGGCATGGTATAGACCCTCTGCATATGTGTGCCATGTCTGTGGGTCTGCAATAGGCGTCGGGGTCCGGGGCTCTCTGAAGTGCCGCCATGAGACAGGGCTATCTCTACTCATGAAGAAATGAAAGATCTCTAGCTCCTGTATCTCTGCGAAGGCCCGCCTTTTGCGGCGAGTAAGTCTCCTCATCTCTCTCCTCGACTCCTGCTCTGTGATGGCTCCCAAGGCTCTCTGTATGCGGAGTCGTGAGTATAGGGCTCTGCACTCGTCATCATACCATCTGTTCTGGGGCATAGTCCCAGGTCTCGCAGGCTCTCCTGAGTGTACACGATGTGGGAAGCTCTGTAATGCAGCCGTGTGTAGGAGTGATGCGAGCTGGGCTGTAATGGTATCCATAGATGCCAGGGGATCCATGAGTAGGAGTCCATCCTCTACTCTGCCAGTGTATATGTCTGCCATGTCATGTGTGAAGTAGATGGTAGTGTGTGGCGTCGGTATGTGGGGGGCTGGTGATACTGGTGATCCGGCTAGTGAAAATGCCAAGTATGTATGATCTGCTCCAATAGGACGAGGTGGAATGGAGAATGAGGTGACAAGCTGTGATGCCTCCAAAGACCCCATAATGTAGTCTACCACCGTGCCTCCGGTCCGTGTATGACCCCCATGTGGGAAGCATGTCAGCCCTCCTGACCCCGGCCACTGTAGCATCCCGTTATAAATAACGAGACGATGCCTGGCTCCCAACTCTAGTAAGTGGTCCCCATAATGCCCTCTGTCTGGTCCAGTGTCCTCTGATGCCCGACTAGCCCCTATCTCCTCTGGATCCTCAGGGTGGAGGATCTCCATGTCATCATAGTCATACACCTCACACTGTCTGCTCTGTGTGTGGGCATTGAAGTCGCCCGTAAGAAATACTTCCCCTAGTGTAGAATAATGCATAATCTCCTCTGACAGACAAGTGTATGGCGAGGCTCCTATCTCCTCCTCCTGTGGCATGTCCTCTGTAATGACGTAGGAGGATCCTGATGGAGAAAAGTAACATAGAGCTATGTATATAACCCTGTCCTGTGAGAGCTGTAAGCTGATCCACATGTATCTGGCCTCTGGATCCTGTGCTACCACTCTCAGTCTCCCCTGTAGCTCCCGTCTGAATAGGACTGCTACTCCCCCCGACCCTCTCGAGGTACCCTGGCGTGTGGTCCTCCTGTATGCTGACTCCCACTGGAATCCCTCTACTCGAGGTAGCCCTCTCTCTGGGCTCTGATGTGTCTCTGTCAGAAGTATGATGTCTCTCCCCACCATAACATGCTCCAGTCGTCCAGGCTGCACCCATAGTGAACCATTACAGTTCCATACTGCTATGTGTATCTCTGTCAGTGGCCTGGTCTGTGTCCCATAGGCCCCAAACCGCTAATCCATGGGCCGGCCATCAATGATGACCCGACCATCTCGATAGAAGGCCTTCTTGCCTTCTCTCCTCGCGTGTAAGACTCGTGGCATGCAAGTTCTCCTATGCTCAAGCTGCATCCTCGTGAGATCATCATCCAAGAAAATAGGAGCTCCCTCTAAACCCCGTAGTATGACCCTCTTCCTCATGAAGGTGACCCTCTCCGTCTCTCCTGCAAACTGTAGGATGAGGGCTCGCTTGCGTGTTGAGTCTTTCCCGGCTCTCCATGCTTTGGTGAAGGGGAGAGGGTGCTCTTCCTTGTAACCGAGCTTCATGCATAGAAGCTGTCCATCTTTCTCGGGAGTGGAGTCGGGTGTCTCGGCTATACCTGTGACTCGAATGTTGAGGCGGCGGGCATGCCTCATCTTCTCCTCCTCAATGGTGGTGTGAATGATTTGGTTTTCTTCCCTTTGAGTTTCCTCCCTCACTTCTTTACGGATGTTCTTCTTCACCACCTCGACCCATCCTGACTGCTTGGCTTCGAGCTTTCCCTCCATGTCCTTTGTGATCTCCTTGGAGATCTCTTCTTTGATGGCCGTGAGAGTGTTGTCATTGATCTCCCCTTCTTCCTTCTCAGCATTCTTGATGGCTACCATTTCCACTTTCAATGCACTCACCTCCTCCTTGAGTGCCGTGTTCTCTTGTTCGAGGTTCGTGACCCGTGCTTCGAGAGCTATGATGTGCTTGTGTAGTTTGTTTTCCACCTCATTGAGGTTGGAATCGGATGTCTTCTTGTTCTCCTTGATTAATGCCTTCATTGCCATCTCGAGGGCCTCGAGTTTCTCTTGGAGACTCGGGGCCATTCCTCCAAATCACTCTGCAGTCCTTCCCACAGGCAGGGAGGAGAGAGAGAGAGAGAGAGTTATGTTGCTGCCTTGGGGGCCTGAGCAAGGGTGGGTGGGCAAAAGCGGGCGACTGGGCAGAACTGGGCAGCGAAGGGGCGAAAGAGAGGCAAACTGGCAGGCGAGCGACTGGGCAGAACTGGGCAGCGAAGGGGCGAAAGAGAGGCAAACTGGCAGGCGAGCTGGGGGGAAAGCGGGCAGAGAGGCAAATAGGCGAATGGGCGAACTGGGCAGCGAATGGGCGAACTGGGCGAATGGGCGAACTGGGCAGCGAATGGGCGAACTGGGCAGAACTGGGCAGCGAAGGGGCGAAAGAGAGGCAAACTGGCAGGCGAGCTGGGGGGAAAGCGGGCAGAGAGGCAAATAGGCGAATGGGCGAACTGGGCAGCGAATGGGCGAACTGGGCAGCGAATGGGCGAACTGGGCAGAACTGGGCAGCGAAGGGGCGAAAGAGAGGCAAACTGGCAGGCGAGCTGGGGGGAAAGCGGGCAGAGAGGCAAATAGGCGAATGGGCGAACTGGGCAGCGAATGGGCGAACTGGGCAGAACTGGGCAGCGAAGGGGCGAAAGAGAGAGAGAGAGAGAGAGAGAGAGAGAGAGAGAGATTTTATTAACGTCTTCCAAAAGACCGAACTCGGCCTATGAGACAAATCGGAGTACCTGTATGGGGTATCCTCTGTCATCCCAACAAAATGAAAAAGTACTGAATAAAAAAGCTGAATCTGGGTGTGCAGGGGATGGAGCTCTACTACTAGGAGAATGCAAAGCTATATGCATGGAGTATACAATCATGATATGCAACCTAGCTAGCTCCATCCTGTACCATACTGGGGATATAAAATGGTATACATCAGTGAAGGGGGTGTCCACAGCTCCCTGAAGAACATGCCTGGGTGTGCTCTAAAGCGAGCCAGTCGCTCCGCACCCTCTCTGTGAAACTGAGCTCTGATCTCTGTCATCTCTCTCTGGTATAGGCGTGGCGTCCGAAAGCCAGGTGTCCTCTGTCTCCCGCGGGCTCTAAGTGTCTCTGCTCTCTGGAGAGTAATTCCCTGCCGTGTAGGGGTTGGGAGGGGTGTGGATCTCTGAAAAAATCTAGTAATCTGTGTCTGTCGCCCCCCCTCTGGAGCTGTCTGAGCCTGTAATAATGTCTCTCTGTGGCGCTGTATGTCTAGAATGTATCTCCCTAGTATGCGCTGGTCTGCTGCCTCAAAGATCTGGCGTAGGGAATGTGGCTCTCTGAATAAAATGGGATATCTCTCTCTGATGGCTATATATGCTCTGCATCTGCATACATAATGCTCCTCACTCTCCACCTCCTCTCTGCACAATCTGCATACCCTCTCCTCTCGGGGGATCCGTGCTGCTCTGCCAGTCTCAATCTCCAATCGGTGTGATGAAACTCTGAGCTGACCAATAGCCACTCGGGAGCCGTGTGGTAAAAAGCCCTCCATGTATCTAGGCCTCTCTATGAATCCATCATCAGTGATACTCATGAAGTGATCTCTGTAGTATAGCATCTTCGGTAGAAGAGGCTGTGCAGGCGATATCCATGTCTCTCGTGTATAGAGCTGCCATAGATCTTGTCTCAATACTCTGTTCCTCTCACTATGAGAGAGACGGATATGTGGTGCATCCCTGTCATACTGGAATGGTGGTAGATGATCCATGTCTAGGCCATGCTGTGAGAACCAATGTGTGACCTGTGCATACCATGATCCTCTGTCTCCTGCCTCAGCCAACTGTCTAGATGCCTGAAAAGCTCTGTATGATAATCTGTCCTGTGGCATCTCTCTGAATCTGTCTAGCATGCATATAGTCTGAAATATGGCCTCTACCATCATAGGAGGCGTAGCAAACTCTGCTCGGATAATGTCATGAGGTACTGACGGTTTGCTGCGTATCATGCGTGCCATCATGAGGGCCTGTGGTCTCTCTATCTGTGTCCACCAATGGGTAGCAAGGCCTGGCGCCCATACTGCTGCTCCATACATCAATGCCGGTGTGACTAATGTGTCAAATAGCCACCCCTTCGTTCGGGGCTCCTGAAAATGCGCCTGGTGGCACTGTCTCTCTAGCATAGCTAATGCTGCATATCCCCGTGTCAATCTAGCTCTGGCTGCTGAACCCATGGTAAAGCGTGTGGCTGCTGCAGAGAAGGTAACCCCTAGGTACACGTATGATGTCACCACCTCCACCGGGCATCTTGCGAGACTGAATGTCAGCTGACTCCTGCCCTGTCTCGATGTATGAAAGACCATAACCTTGGTTTTCCCAAGGTTCACAGTAAGACCCCTCTGTGTGCAGAAATCATGGAGTGCATGTAGATGCTGCTGTAGACCACCTGGGGACTCAGACACTAATACAATATCATCAGCATAGAGCATAATATGTACTGAGGTACCTGCTAAATCAACTCCATCTCCGCCTCCCCGTGTAATGAAGTCAGCCACCTCATCAATGTATAACCCAAATAGCGTGGGGGAAAGTGGGCATCCTTGTTTCACACCAATGGGTCCCAAATACCCTCTGTAGGGCCCCAACCACGAATGGTGTATTTGCAATTTTGCTTTATTAGAATGATGTAAATCTGAAAATAAAGACTTAATCTTGACTTGCAATGTTCACCTTGGTTGGAGCACTCCTTTGGCTGTCTTGGCTCTTGGAACGCGGCACAACCCTTCGTGAATAATGAGATGGTAGAACCGAGTTCATGGCTGGGTTTATATACCCTCTTCTAGCCCTGGTTGGCCAATTCTACAGAAGTCGGCTAGTTGAATAATCCTCACGACTAGCTAAAATAGCATTTAATGCTATAAAAGCCATCATTTTTCGCACCATAAGAGGCTGGCCATCCAAGCACACATGCTGGGCTGCTGGGCAGCCCCTGTGCTGGCTTAGGGCTGGCTGACAGCCTGCCCAGCCTATGCTAGGGCTGGTGAACACAGCATGGGCCCTCCTGGCCCCTTAGGGTGGCTATAAGCTGCCCCATGCCCACAGCGAGAACCTGAGGCTCTACTCTCGGATAGCCCTATGGACTGACCCCTTTTCTACATGCAAACCTACATGCATCCCCAGATGTCTGGCATCCAGTTGCAAACTAGATACACAGATCATCTGACATCATTCCAGAGGGAGACTCATAGTACGGACTGGCACTGCTTCATGTGCAAGACAATGCACACCTAACTCGGATGCGTAGAGTGGAACCCTGGCTGACTTGTCCCGCACTGGGCTCACATGGGACTAGTTTCCACTCCAAGTCCTGCACCTTCTTGTTCAGATATGTCTACGTGGCATCCAAGTGCGGGATGCACGTGACACTAAGCATTGTGCCTATTTGGATACTTGCTCTGCGAGCTATTATGGTTGATGCAAATGCTGAGTAATCTTGATGTTTTTCCATTCGCATTCTTACAGGCAAAAAAAGTGCCTTGGCATTGGTACATACTTCATCTTTCATGGCAAGACCGAGCAGATTGAGGTTCATTTTTCACTTTGTGCGTGAGCTGGTCGCTAACGGCATCGTTTCTATGGAGTATTGTACCTCTGAAGACAACCTAGCATATCTCTTCACCAAGCCTCTTCCTTGAGATATTATTTATTAGCTCCTTACCCGTATGGGAGTTGGACCTGAAGGAGATAGCACAGGCGGAAGCATAAACAATAAACTTATGAGAGAGGGCAAAGGAGATTGAGAGAGTTGGACAAGATCACCTTCTATAACAATGGCAATAGCGAGCAACTAAGTGCTGAACAATGTGCAAGGGAAGTGGGTGAATGAGTGAGTAATGGGGAACTCCTTATATAGTGCAATAGGGACAGAGAGGGTGCGGAGAGATTGGCTCGCTTCAGAGCAGACCCAGGCATGTTCTTCAGGGAGCTGTGGACACCCCCTTCATTGATGTATACCATTTTATACCCCCAGTATGGTACAGGATGGAGCTAGCTAGGTTGCATATCATGATTGTATACTCCATGCATATAGCTTTGCATTCTCCTAGTAGTAGAGCTCCATCCCCTCCCCCACTCATTGTACTTATAGCACACCCAGATTCAGCTTTTTAGTTCAGTACTTTTTCATTTTGTTGGGATGACAGATGATACCCCACACAGGTACACTGATTTGTCTCATAGGCCGAGTTTGGTCTTTTGGAAGACATTAATAAAATCTTTCTGTCTTTCTTTCTTTCTCTCATGCTTTTTGGGAGGCGCCAGCTGCATCTTTAGGGGGATGCTTTTTCGAGAGGACTGGCGGGCTGGTTGGGCTGCAGCATATGGAAGTGATCAGCAAGGCGCACAGAACTGAAGCGCGCTCTCTCTCTATCTCTCTCTTGGAGGCAGACTGCAGGCAGCGCATAGCTCATCAGGGAGCACAGGCAGGCAGACTGCAGGCAACGCACAGTTCAGCAGGGCCCTTCCTTTCGTGCAACAGACCGGCGGGCTGAATTGCCAAGTCTCTCTCTCTAGTTGCTGCTTCCGGATGCTCCCTGCTGATGTATTGTAGGGCTAGATACTTACCTTCAGTTCTTTCTTTTCTTTTCCAGACAGTGTAGCAGATGTCACATGGTTGTAACTTTGGTCTCATAGGTCACTTTGGCATTTTGAAGACGTTAATATAACATTTCATTTCATTTCATTCTCTCTTGCTAGGAGGCGGGGCTGGATTGAGCATGTTTTCTCTATTCAGAGCATCATTGCGAGGCATCGGGCTCATCCGACCAGGCATCTCACTATGGCAGATATCCAGGCCATCCGGCAGAGACCCATGCTAGAGCTCCTAGGATGATTACCACTCCAGCCATATACTGTTGTACTCACTGTCACTTTTGTACTCCCCCATATTCATGTATTCATGTATCCATGTACTCATGTACCCCATTTTGACTAGTAGCATTAGCTTCCCACTCTCCCTAGTTGCTGCTTCCAGATGCTCCCTACTGATGTATTGTAGGGCTAGATACTTACCTTCAGTTCTTTCTTTTCTTTTCCAGACAGTGTATCAGATGTCACATGGTTGTAACTTTGGTCTCATAGGTCACTTTGGCCTTTTGAAGACGTTAATATAACATTTCAGTTCATTTCATTTCTCTCTTTGAGGACTGGCAGGGCTGGACAGCAGGGAGCGTCGTGTTGGACAGCAACCTTGCCCATGTGTTTTTCTTTCTCTCTCTCTCTCTCTTTTGGGAGGCGGGGTTTGGCAGCTTGCAGAGTCGATTCCAGGGACTTTTTATGGGCTGTTTTTTGTTTGGCAGCAAATTCAGCTGTGCTTGGGTTTGGCAGCTTGCAGAGTCGATTCCAGGGACTTTTTATGGGCTGTTTTTTGTTTGGCAGCAAATTCAGCTGTGCTTGGGTTTCCGGCTGCAAGTACAATTGAATGTGTTCCTTGGCCTGGGAGTGATGCAAGCTCGCATGGCTGCATGCTCATGGAGCATATTGTTTTCTTCCTGCTGGAAAGGAACAGAGGCACCTACAGTTATGGGCATCTCTAAGTTTCCAGATGTTTCATGACGGAATAGGTAACTAGATGTATGCCGTTGTTGGCACTTTTGTTGAATGGTGCTGTGAATGGTTCTGTATGAAAACAGGACAAAGGTTTCAAAGGGAAACAGGCCTAAGAGTTTCATGTGGAACATGTTTCTCGAGGAAACATGTTTTGGGGTTCTCCAGGAGATAGGTCACATGTAGGCAAAAGGAACAAGAATGGACACATGTTTGGTACAGCCTTGCTACTGATTGGACAGGGGACAGGGAATCCATGACAGAGATGGATAGTACCCTTGGAGGGTAGAGAGGGTTGGTACAGGTGTGTCGACTGTATGGTATGTTGCGTTGTGATGCGAGTTCTCTTTTGGGAGATAGTTTGGGAGTCTGTGTTGTGATGCAGAAGCACTGAATGTGTCAGGGTGTGATGTTGTTCATAGGGTGAGAGGCTATGGATGGTTGTGGCAGCCGTGATCATGGGAGAAAGCTTCTGTATGCAGGACTCAATGTGAGAGAGTCTTTCGATGTGAATAATGGCTGGACTTGTTTGTGGATGCCGAGTGGACAAGAAGCCATGATGCAGGGTCTTTGAAGGCTTCAGGGATTCTACTGTGAGGGCTGAGTGTCCAGCCTTATTGTAATCAAAGCTCTCTTATAATCAATTAAAGAAATACCGCAAGGGACGCCACTGTGTTTTGGGGCCAATCGGTGTCCGTGTACTGTTTGTAGGAGCACTCTAGCTCCCCTTGTTTGTTTTCCTTTTCTTGGTCCTCAAAGAAGGTGTTGTGTTTTGTGTGCAAGTTTGTTTTTGCACCGCCCTTTGGTTTCATCGGAAGGCCCGAGGCCGGTTCACAACAATAAAATACCAGATAAATGGTAAAGCCCCAAAACACAAAGATGCACAATTCTAACACCCCCTCTGCAACTCATAGTGTGCAAGAGTCGGAAGAAGATAAGTCAATGAAGATGCAACCATGGACCCTCAAGCACCGCGAATACTGGAATCACCTCGGAGAGAGCACCCGCCAACCTGTTTCCTCAAAACAAGATGCCACCACGAACAGCAAGAAACTTTGCTTGGCCACGAATTCCTACACAAGTGTGCAATGAACTCCAAGAATAGATAATGGGCTGTTGGACACACCGCGCCCATAATCCCCAACAGTGGACGGAACACATCACGTCCCAAAAGCCTCGAACAATGAACTTAGAACATATCCAATTCATAATCTCTGCTGTACCAAAGATAACCATGTCTTGCCAGATGTCTGATGCTTGGAACTCTGGATCATGGTCCCCATGCACCAGTAAGTGGAGCTGCAATCAACACCCTCTCCCGCCCACAGGCCTCTTCTGGCTAGAAGCACATGGGGGGAAACTGCATGTGTACTGGAGAAGTACACCGTCTGGGTTCTCTTGAGCCGAAAGCGCCCTAGGAGCCCTATAAGTGGTACTAATCTATATCACTATCCTGGGTCGTATCTTTGCCTTTTCTCTGAGATGAAGCCTACCGAACCCTCCAGAGCCTTGTCCACCCACTTCTACCTTCTTCACAGCAGAGATGGTGAGGAGGACCATCAACAGATTGTATACAGGGAGGGCACAGGATCATGAGGGCATTGTAGCCGAGCATTTCATACATGCTAGAGATATGATTGCAGACTTGCTAGCTCTCAAGTTTAATAGAGCCATGTGTGAGGGGTTTCCTTGGGACTCGGAGTACTTCCACGATTGTGCCGGTACTCAAGTCTGGAGATCCGAGCCTGCCGACTAACTACCGCACCATTATGATTGGTCACTTGCTGGCCAAGCTATATGCCTCTACTCTTGAGCATGAGTTGAGCAGATGGGCAGAGAGACAAGGGGTCCGAGCTCAGGGACAGGCCGGTTTCAGGAGGAGATTCTCTACTTTGGATCATATCTTTACCCTCAAGGCTATCATTGAGGAGGGCAGAGCACATGGGAGGAGGATCTACTGTGGCTTTGTGGATTTCCGCAAGGCTTTTGACACACTGCCCAGAGCTAGACTGATGCGCAGGCTGCAAGACTTGGGGGTTCCATGTGAGCTCATTTGGGGTATTATGGCACTTTATGAGACACTAGTTGGGCAGGTGCGGACTTCAGAGGGTCTCTTCCAGCCAGTACACTCCACTATAGGGGTGAAACAGGGTTGCCCGCTCTCTCCGACTCTATTTGGACTATACATTGATGAGATCTCTGATTATATTGGGACACGAGGGGACAGAGGAGCCCAGTTGGCTGGCACTTGGATACCTCTGCTCTTATATGCTGATGATATTGTGCTTATAGCAGACTCACCAGAGGGTATGCAGAGGCACTTGGATACTTTACATGCTTATGCACAGGACAGTGGGCTCTCAGTTAACCTTGGTAAGACCAAGGTTATGGTGTTTAACACTACAGCTCAGTGGGTTTGGAGATCAGCGCCTATTTTCATATATGGGTAGGAGACAGTGGAGTATGTTGACTCATACACATATCTTGGAGTGGTGTTCACTGGGCCCACATTTTCCATGAGGGGGACAGCAGAGGCCAGATTGACTAGAGGATATGCAGCACTAGGAGGTCTAGAGAGGATGTGCTCATCACAGGTACAGTTTCAGGAGCCACGCACTAAGCTGTGGCTTTTTGACATGCTGGTCACATCGGCTATGCTATATGGAGTACAGATCTGGGGGCCTAGCCTAGATTGTCACAGTTGATGAGGACGCACATACGATGGATGGAGATCGATGGAGAGACCACTTGTGTCCATGATCTCTAGGATGATTCGGGCTAAGACCTCGGTACCCCATGAGATTATCCGAGCCGAGATGGGAGCACCACCGATCGTAGTCGAGGCTCTTGCCAGATTAGTGTCCTTCATTCATAGCACCTGGGAGCCTCCCTGACACCGGTATGCACGACTTGCTTTAGAGTCCTCTCATCAGCTAGCCATGGAGGGAGACACTTCATGTTGGTATGCGCAGATAGCATCTTGGTTTGAGCTCCACGGGTTCAGCTTAGACAGACTTCCACCCTTCCAGTACTCTCTAGAGGCACCCTCTCTCACCTTGACACATTCTGAGATTAGTAGAGTCATCAGACAGGACCTCATTCAGTTGGACACTAGGAGGACATGGCTAGAGCCCTCACAGGAGTTAGGGACGAAGATGGCTTTCTATAGAGACCATCTTCTACGCACCATTGAGGATGGCTTTATACTTAGACCGAGCTACATGGATACCCATTTTGTCTCATGGATTGAGGTGCGCCATTGGGCAGATCCGCACCTCTTCACATCAGTTAGAGATAGAGACAGCCAGATTTAGAGGCATACCTCGAGGAGACAGGATATGTCAGATTTGTTGGATAGAGCCAGAGACGGAGGAGCACTACATCTGTCACTACATAGCATATTATGAGATTCGAGGGCGCTACCATTGCCTTTTTAGAGAGGGATTTGGACCACTGGCTAGAGTCATGGACTATTGTGATCAGGGATGCTTGGGTTTTTATCTCCTGGAGATCCGCAGGCTCAGAGAGTCCATTATGAGGAGTAGATGACTGACTGGCAGGGAGTCCACACAGAGACAGATTACTAACTTCTTTAGAGGGACTACTCGGGAGGACACAACCGACAGCCCAACAGTGGGCACCCCGTGGGACTCTAGTTGAGAGAGCTATCCAGTTGGGCAGATCCAGATGCCTGAGGGTTCGCGGATCCTTACATCAGAGACGGTGTGTACATTGGAGGATTAAGAGCATCATTGCGAGGCATTGGGCTCGTCCGACCAGGCATCTCACTATGGCAGATATCCAGGCCATCCGGCAGAGACCCATGCTAGAGCTCCTAGGATGATTACCACTCTAGCCATATATTGTTGTACTCACTGTCACTTTTGTACTCCCCCATATTCATGTATTCATGTATCCATGTACTCATGCACCCCATTTTGACTAGTAGCATTAGCTTCCCACTCTCCCTAGTTGCTGCTTCCGGATGCTCCCTATTGATGTATTGTAGGGCTAGATACTTACCTTCAGTCCTTTCTTTTCTTTTCCGGATAGTGTATCAGATGTCACATGGTTGTAACTTTGGTCTCATAGGTCATTTTTGCCTTTTGAAGACGTTAATATAACATTTCATTTCATTTCATTTTCTCTCAGGGGACATGTTCACGCCATTCACAGCCTTAGCATCAGCGATGTATGATATCTTATATCCCTCTTATGGCATTGGATGGAGTTAAGACATAGATCTGCATAGCATGCTTGTACTACCCCTTCAGCATATAGAGATGCATCTTGCCTTAGCACTCCATCCACATCCCCACCCCCCTTTATATTGTTTGTATATGGACTCCACCGATCCATGATGATTCACAGTTGTATCCAAACACATGCACAGTTTTCTTTTCTTTCTTTTCTTCCGATGACCGGAAGAACACAGTTGTATTATTTTTTGTCTCATAGGCACTTTGGCCTCTCGTAGACGTTAATATATCTTTCTTTCTTTCTTTCTTTCTCTCTCTCTTTTCTTTTCCAGACAGTGTATCAGATGTCACATGGTTGTAACTTTGGTCTCATAGGTCACTTTGGCCTTTTGAAGACGTTAATATAACATTTCATTTCATTTCATTTCTCTCTCTAGTAGACGTTTATACAGCTTTCTTTCTTTCTTTCTTTCTTTCTCTCTCTCCATGGCGTGACATCGCGCAAGCTCTCCCTGCTCGCGCTACGCGCTAGTGGTCCTGCCCTGCTGGCGTTGCGCACCCTGGCTGTGCTGTGCCTGGCGTTGCCCTGTTCGCGCTGTGCTACGCCTATCCCCGCCCGAGCAGCCTTGCTTGTGCTGCGCACCCCCTGTGCTGTGCCTGGAGCTGCTGTGCTAGCCTGCTTGCACCCCCCTTTATATTGTTTGTATATGGGCTCCACCGATCCATGATGATTCATAGTTGTGTCCAGATACATGCACACTTTTTCTTTTCTTTCTTTTCCTTTTCTTCCAATGACCGGAAGAACACAGTTGTATTATTTTTTGTCTCATAGGCCGACTTTGGCCTCTTGTAGACATTAATATATCTTTCTTTCTTTCTTTCTTTCTCTCTCTCTCTCTCGCCTGTGATTCCGCCTCGCTGATTTGCTTCACTGTTCGTCGCCACCTCGCTATGCTGGGCCCGCCTCCCTCTCCGCTAGGCTCTGTGCCTTTCCCACCCACCCTTGCTTAGGCCCCCAAGGCAGCAACATAACTCTCTCTCTAGATACTTACCTTCAGTCCTTTCTTTTCTTTTCCAGATAGTGTATCAGATGTCATATGGTTGTAACTTTGGTCTCATAGGTCACTTTGGCCTTTTGAAGACGTTAATATAACATTTCATTTCATTTCATTTCTCTCTCTCTCTCTCTCCTCCCTGCTTGTGGGAAGGACTGCAGAGTAATCTGGAGGAATGGCCCCGAGTCTCCAAGAGAAACTCGAGGCCCTCGAGACGGCAATGAAGGCACTAATCAAGGAAAACAAGAAGACATCCGATTCCAACCTCAATAAGGTGGAGAACAAACTACACCGGCACATCATGGCTCTCGAAGCACGGGTCACGGACCTTGAACAAGAGAACACGGCACTCAAGGAGAAGGGGAGTGGTGCATTGAAAGTGGAACTGGTAGCCATCAAGAATACTGAGAAGGAAGAAGGGGAGATCAATGACAACACTCTCACGGCCATCAAAGAAGAGATCTCCAAGGAGATCATAAAGGACATGGAGGGAAAACTCGAAGCCAAGCAGTCAGGATGGGTTGAGGTGGTGAAGAAGAACATCTGTAAAGAAGTGAGGGAGGAGACTCAAAGGGAAGAACACCAAATCATTCACACCACAGGCATGCCCGCCGCCTCAACATTTGAGTCATAGGTATAGCCGAGACACCCGACTCCACTCCCGAGAAAGATGGACAGCTTCTATGCATGAAGCTCGGCTACAAGGAAGAGTACCCTCTCCCCTTCACCAAAGCATGGAGAGCCGGGAAAGACTCAACACGCAAGCGAGCCCTCATCCTACAGTTTGCAGGAGAGACGGAGAGGGTCACCTTCATGAGGAAGAGGGTCATACTATGAGGTTTAGAGGGAGCTCATATTTTCTTGGATGATGATCTCACGAGGATGCAGCTTGAGCATAGGAGAGCTTGCATGCCACGAGTCTTACACGCGAGGAGAGAAGGCAAGAAGGCTTGGGTGTTTTTTTTGGATGGCAATTTTACCATCCACCGGAAGCTCTCACTTCTTTAGGTAGCCGAGTTGGGTTAGTAGCCTGATGCTCTGATACCAATGTTACATGCATTGAGCTTGACCGTGATAACGCACAACAGGGCCTTCTTTATACCTTTATGTGGTGAGAATCTTTAGCATCCAGTTTAGAGAATAGAGAGAGAGAAGAGAATGAGAATGTAGAAGATGATGCAATATTGGGTCCCCAAATACCCACTGAAGGTCCCCCCCCAGCTCCCCCTTCCCGCTGCAAGTAAGAGTATTTGCTTATATTATTCTTTGGAGAATGCTGTACAATGCTTGAGTAAACAACCGGCTGGGTCTCCCTCCACTTGAAGCTCCTATGAACCACCATAAAGGTGGGGGGGAGACCAAGGGCTATTTAGCCCTATATAGAGGAGTCAATTAGACCTCAACCCACTGTGGGATATTATATTGCCACATGGCAGCGTGAGGAGCAAGAGGGCAAGAATTCATTCCAACACACCTTGGATGCGAAGCTCGATGCTGAGCAGGAGCCGATGAGGCTCTTATACCATGAAAGAATGCGGAACCGTAGAGTACCATGCGTAGAGTGGAGGCACAACACGCAGACGGAGGCCAATAATCGGCTGGGTCACCCCCCCCCCCCCCCCCCTTCAACCGAAGATCCTGTGAACCACCGTAAAGGTGGGGGATGAGGGGAGACCAAGGGCTATTTAGCCCTATATAGTGTTAGCACATTCATCCCCAATTTCTGCCCATGTTTGGAGTCTCCTTTTGGTCCCTTTTATCGCCCTTGATAGAGGGCTTGCCACCCCTATTTTCTACCATTTTTTCCTTGTTTTTCCTGGTATTTTTATAGGTCGGGTGGTGTCTTTTTCAGTCGGCCAGCTCCATGTCCCCAGTCAGCCAGGTCTAGTTGTCCAGTCGGCCAGCCCTACTTTACCTATTTATAGGTGGGCTTGCCTCCCTCATTTTTCATAGTCTAGTCCTCCTTCGTATCCCTCACTTATGAGACCTTTTATGTCTCTTACTTGGGACTGTTTCATTGCAGAACATGTTTGTTAACTATGCTCTCATGTCCTTGTATCCTCCTTTGTATTCCTCACTTATGAGACCTTTTATGTCTCTTACTTGGGACTGTTTCATTGCAGAACATGTTTGTTAACTATGCTCTCATGTCCTCTATTATTCATAGTCCTTCTGATCCCACTTCTGTGCACGAGGCTCTTTCACATGAGCCTTGGCGTCGTGATATGCAGGTAGATCTGGATTCTACGGAATGGCACTTGGATTTTGGTGCCTAGGCCACAGCAACGTAAGGTGATTGGTGTGCGTTGGATCTTCAAAACGAAGTATCGAGCTGATGGCAGCTTGGACAAGCACAAGGCGAGGTTGGTTGCCACGGGCTATGCTGAGCGCACTGGGGTAGACTTCGATGAGACCTTTGCTCTGATGGCCCGGATGACTACCATTTGCACTGTTCTTGCTCTTGTAGGACATCATAGATGGCCCGTATTCCAGATGGATGTCAAGTCGGCTTTCTTGAATGGAGAGCTTACACAGGAAGTGTATGTTGATTAGCCGCCGGGATTTGAGGTTCCAGGCAAATAGGATCAAGTGTACCGGCAGCTGAAGAAAGCTTTGTATGGTCTGAAGTAGGCTCCGCGGGCTTGGTACCAACAGATTGATGAGTTCTTTCAGAAGCTTGGCCTGCGCCGTTCTCATGCAGATTCGAACCTTTATATCCTCCTTGAGAGGAGGTTGATTGTTATCATTGTGGTCTAGGGTGGTGATGACCTCATCTTTACAGGTTCTTATTCTGTGCAGATCCGTTTAGTCATGGATGCTTTGGAGACAGAGTTTGAGATGACGAATCTTGGGCCTTTTGCATTATTTTCTTGGCTTTGAGATTTGGCAGACTCCTAAGGGTATTTTCTTCTCTCAGCAGAAGTACACACGGGAGATACTCGACAGGCTTCAGATGACTGGATGTAGATTAGTATCTTCTCCTATGGATACTAGTGAGAAGCTCTCTTCGTGGTGCTTGATCAGGGACAGTATCGGATGCTCGTCGGTTGTTTGGTTTGGTTGACCTACTCGCGATTGGACATTTGTTTCGTAGTGAGCTTATTGAGTTCTTTCACATCCAAACCCCGTTAGCAGCATTGGTGGTGTGCTCTCAGGGTTCTTCGGTACTTGCGTGGTACTTTGGACTTTGGCATCTTCTATGGCCAAGGATGCACTCTTCTTGGATGGTTTGTGTGAGATCCCTGTCCCCACTGCGCAATGGATTCGGGATGCTAGCAGCGGAAGTAGCACATCTTGCGCGGGGTAGGGGTCCCACACTCGGGGCCTCGCCCACGGATATCCGGACAAGAGACTAATCCGTCGGTTTATCCAAAACCGAACCTGGAAAAACTTCCTTTATCCGGAAAGCACGGGCGATTCCACCAGGATAACTCTTTACTCTATCGTAGTCAAGACCATTACTGATCAAGCTGATCCGACTGCACCTATAAGGATACTCGGTCAGATCAAGGAAGAAACTTGCACTTGGATCATTGGGATCAACGCTTTTTTCCCCATCAAGAGGCACAGCCGTTGATTCCTATCCATAGAACAATTACTATCCGGGATTTACTTTATCTATCGTAATAATAGAATTTGAGTCTCGATTTACGGATTCATCAGTCTAGCCTAACCCCATCCAGTCCCATGGGTTAGCCAACCACTGTAGTGATGGGATCCAATTAGGAATTTGGTTAGGTTTTGTCCCGGGTACCAGGGAAAAGAGTTCCCAGGCCCCCTAGCCGGAAGTTCATGCAAACATAAAACTAGTCATACCACTTACACACCCAATATGAAATTGCCTTTTTCTCAACATCAGCTAACTTTAAAACAATCCTTTAATAAAACCATTATGTCACTGATGACATTCCTCAAATTCTCTGGTTGAATCCATATTTCCAATCATTCATTCATCGGTGTACTTATGGCATCATTGGCAACCAGAACGCTCACCACCTGTTCACTCAGGGGCCTTTTCAATAGTTCCTAGCTCATAGTACCCGACAATATTCACATATAAAAATCAAGATGGAATCTCCGTTGAAGATCAGCAAGATCAACCAACAGATCTATATAAAAGAGCCATGGACTCATCCGTTGAGGACCAGCAAGGTCAGTCAACCAGGACCATGCCCGGTTTCAGAAAACAACTCTTGCTCCTTGTTCCAATATCTTCCACGACGCGCGTGTGGGTATCTTCGGCGACCCAGAGCCCGAGCACCGTATGGTCAGCACCCTCTAGGATCCTTCGCAGGTGACCTAGCGCTTCACTCATAGGCCGCTTCCTTGGTTCCTCATCCACCGTACCGGAAGCTCACCATTTAAATCGAACCGAGGCTGGTCAAGACCTCGGTCGACCTTGCTACGCGAGACGTCCTCCATTGACTCTCCGTCAGCAGTTGCAACTTTATCAGTTAGGTCTTCATGACCTTAATCCACAAGACGGTCAAAATGCTTCCCCAGCATTCTTGACATAAAACAGTTTGTTACGACCCTGTGTTTTTCTCTGGACAAGATGCAGGTGTGCACGGGGACATGGTGGACAGTGTGAATGGCATCAGGTGGGAGTCAAAAAGGGAGCCCATATGTGGACAACCCCATGTGTGAAAGGGGGACAAAGAAATTTTACCTTAAAGGGTTTAAAAACCTTTAAAATCATTTATAAAGTCTTTCATTAAAAAAAAAACGTGGCCCTTATGCTATTTTGGGGCCACGTGTGCTTTTTGGGGAAAGAGGAAGGCTGGCGGGCAGCGCATGAGGGAGGAGAGCTTTTTTGGAAACAGGGCGCATACAGGCTGCTGGATTCTGAAGGAGCCTTTCTCTGTCGCGCGACTGATGGCCTGAACCTCCACGTGGATGGACTGCACGTGGGCTGGACAGAGGGACAGAGTTGAGCTGCAGGCAGGCGGACTGTTTACAGGTGGCATACGGGGGCTGAACAGCATGTGGAGGTTCTCCCTCTCTAGCTACAAGTCGGGCCAGCAGACGGGGGTGCTTCTTCTTTGACGGTTGGTCACCAAGGAGCGCAGGTGGGCAGATTGCAGGGCAGCGCACAGCTCAGCAAGCTCACCCACTCTTTATCTCCCTTTTTGGAAAGCTGGCAGACTGCAGCGTTTTCTCTCTCTCTCTCTCTCTCTCTCTTTCTCTCTCTAGCTCTTGGAGGATGCGTTTTCTTTCTCTCTCCAGGCGGCTGGCTGGTCTGCAGAAAAGTACAGCCTTGGATTCCATGTGGTCAGGACTATTG
Source organism: Cibotium barometz (assembly GCF_041138505.1). NCBI lineage: Eukaryota > Viridiplantae > Streptophyta > Polypodiopsida > Cyatheales > Cibotiaceae > Cibotium > Cibotium barometz. Next base: position 55,754,989 of record NC_141069.1, read on the forward strand.
GCCGACCGGATTGTTCAAGCCCTTGTGGAGGGTGGCAAGTTGCAGGAGAAACAGTAGAGGGAGGACTGAAGCTGTGGCCCATGCTCTTTTCTCTCTCTCTCCCGCTTGGTGCACAGGAGGGCTAGACTGCAGGCGCTCAGGGTTGCGTGCTCTTCTCCTGAGTGGAAAGGGGCTGGATTTCCATGAACATAGACATCATGTCGATGGCGTTCATCTGATGGAACTTTCAGCTTTTCTATGCTTTGATTCGGGAGGTCGTAGGTTTTCTCGAGGAAACATGTTTTTGGGTTTCTCCAGGAGATAGGTCACATGCGGGCAGAAGGTACATGAGTGGACACATGTTTGGTACAGCCTTGCTACTGATAGGACAGGGGACAGGGAATCCATGACAGAGATGGATAGTGCCCTTGGAAGGTAGAGAGGGTTTGTACAGGTGTGTCAACTGTATGGTATGCTGTGCTGTGATACTCTTTTGAGAGACAGTTTGGGAGACTGTGTTGTGATGCAGAAGCACTGGATGTGTCAGGGTGTGATGCTGTTCATAGTGTGAGAGGCTATGGATGGTTGTGGCAGCTTTGATCATGGGAGAAAGCTTCTGTATGCAGGCTCAATGTGTGAGAGTCTTTCGATGTGAACAATGGCTGGATTTACTTGTGGATGCCGTGTGGACAAGAAGCCAGATGCAGGTTCTTTGCAGGCTTCAGGAGTTCTACTGGGACGGCTGAATTACCAGCCTTATATTGTAATCAAAGCTCTTTTAATCAATTAAAGAAATACCGCAAGGGGCGCCACTGCGATTTGGGGCCAATCGGTGTCCGTGTACTATTTGCAGGAGCACTCTAGCTCCCCCTGTTTGTTTTCCTTTTCTAGGTCCTCAATGGCGTTGAAGTTTTTTATGTGCGAGTGTTTGTTCCACTGCCCTTTGCTTTATCAGAGGCCGGTTTACAAGGTTCCGTTGCCGGGACATATCGTCGACTTTCTCAAGGAGGCGAGTCCGTGGTTGCTTTGGTCGGGACAATCGCCAACTTTCCTAAGGGGGTGAGCTTGTGGTTGTCTCATGAGAGTCACATCAAAACCTTCAACATGAGGAAAGTGAAAAGGAAGTACAGGACACAGTACAGGATTTTGTGTCTTTGCCTATATGAGGTGAAGAGCAAAAGCTGAAGATGAAGTTTAGGAGAAAAGACACCAAGGACAAGAAGTAGTCGGCCAGGAACAAGAAGCAGTTGAAGTGTTATGGTGCAGGAGATGCGTTGAAGGCTATGGCTTTCGACAGTTTGTCACCGGTGGTATCTTCATAGAGGCTTCATGGGTTCGGAAGACAGTTTGTGTGGTGATCTACTATGCTTCATCGAGGACTTGTGCTTATCACTTGGGTGGAGTGCAAGCAGGTTTTGGGTGCCTGAGGATGTATCAGATGAGGCTCAGATGGAAGTAGAGGAACTTGACGAGGTTCTTATTCCTGAGCAGATACTGGCACATAAAGGAAAGAAAGGTACAGGGTAAAGTTTCCCGTCGCTATCCTGTGAAGTTCAAGAGCTGTTCACTGATGGATACGAAGTGGATGGAGGAGGTTCACTGATGGATGCGAAGTGGATGGAGGAGGGTGACTTAGGAGATTCACCTGAGGAGTTGCAGCTTTATCTTGATGCCTATGAGTTGGAGTCGACTCTTGTTACAGCTCATTCAGGTTCAGCAGAGCATAGGTCTGGAGCATTGCCTGATGCTCAAGAGGGGGGTAGCACCTCCGCTCCCTTGTTACAGACAGGCTCAGTTGTTATCTAGGAGTCGCTTGGTGACATCTTTGTATTCACCCGAAGGTACTGAGGCTGACAGTACATGTGCTTATGGGACTTCTATGATCTTGTGTTCTAGACACATGAGATGGTAAAGTTGGGTATGGTTCAGAGTCGCGCGCACCTGGAACTCTAACTGCAACTATGGATAACTCTATGAAGGACATAAGTCTTGCGAGCAGTCCTAGAGTTGGTTTGGTTCATGGAAATATGAATCGAACTCTATTTGTGCATGTATGCATACACTTTTTGAGGTAGAGGTATTTTTGTATTCTGGTGCCATTGGATCTTGGTACCATTGAGAATACATTGGGAAATACTCTGCATTGTGTCATGTGCTGCATGTATGTTGGTATGATACATCAAGTGCTTTAGTATGTTCATGGATGCACCATTGGGTGTAACTCCTGCGGGATGGCCATGAGACATATGTGGGAAAGTACTTAGTGGATGTAGTGTCTGGATGCATTGAGTGCTTTCATATGCTCATGTTTTACCTTCAGTCGTGGGTCCTGCGGGATGCCCATGGGCGTAACGCTTGCGAGCAGCCCTTAGATTGTTACTTTGGAGTAGGTAGAGCATTTTGAGGAGCATATTGTTTGCGAATGCATGTATGTGTGTCATGCATATGTGTGCCATATGTAGAATGATGCATGGTTTTGTTTGTGGCTAACACCGTTAACGTGTTTCCATTTGGTTTTAGACTTTTGCTGTAGGTTCTGAAGGAACAAGCAAGAGGACAATATGGCCTATTGTGCAGGATGATTGTTCTATCATCCAGATGCATTGGAGGGCCATTGTTTTTGCCATATGGGATTCTTTACTCATGAAATGCTTTACTGTGCCATTGAGTGCAATCCAGGACGCTTGCCATTTTTCAAGAGGGGGGTATGTTACGACCCTGTGTTTTTCTCTGGACAAGATGCAGGTGTGCACGGGGACATGGTGGACAGTGTGAATGGCATCAGGTGGGAGTCAAAAAGGGAGCCCATATGTGGACAACCCCATGTGTGAAAGGGGGACAAAGAAATTTTACCTTAAAGGGTTTAAAAAGCTTTAAAATCATTTATATAGTCTTTCATTAAAAAAAAAACGTGGCCCTTATGCTATTTTGGGGCCACGTGTGCTTTTTGGGGAAAGAGGAAGGCTGGCGGGCAGCGCATGAGGGAGGAGAGCTTTTTTGGAAACAGGGCGCATACAGGCTGCTGGATTCTGAAGGAGCCTTTCTCTGTCGCGACTGATGGCCTGAACCTCCACGTGGATGGACTGCACGTGGGCTGGACAGAGGGACAGAGTTGAGCTGCAGGCAGGCGGACTGTTTACAGGTGGCATACGGGGGCTGAACAGCATGTGGAGGTTCTCCCTCTCTAGCTACAAGTCGGGCCAGCAGACGGGGGTGCTTCTTCTTTGACGGTTGGTCACCAAGGAGCGCAGGTGGGCAGATTGCAGGGCAGCGCACAGCTCAGCAAGCTCACCCACTCTTTATCTCCCTTTTTGGAAAGCTGGCAGACTGCAGCGTTTTCTCTCTCTCTCTCTCTCTCTCTCTTTCTCTCTCTAGCTCTTGGAGGATGCGTTTTCTTTCTCTCTCCAGGCGGCTGGCTGGTCTGCAGAAAAGTACAGCCTTGGATTCCATGTGGTCAGGACTATTGGCCGACCGGATTGTTCAAGCCCTTGTGGAGGGTGGCAAGTTGCAGGAGAAACAGTAGAGGGAGGACTGAAGCTGTGGCCCATGCTCTTTTCTCTCTCTCTCCCGCTTGGTGCACAGGAGGGCTAGACTGCAGGCGCTCAGGGTTGCGTGCTCTTCTCCTGAGTGGAAAGGGGCTGGATTTCCATGAACATAGACATCATGTCGATGGCGTTCATCTGATGGAACTTTCAGCTTTTCTATGCTTTGATTCGGGAGGTCGTAGGTTTTCTCGAGGAAACATGTTTTTGGGTTTCTCCAGGAGATAGGTCACATGCGGGCAGAAGGTACATGAGTGGACACATGTTTGGTACAGCCTTGCTACTGATAGGACAGGGGACAGGGAATCCATGACAGAGATGGATAGTGCCCTTGGAAGGTAGAGAGGGTTTGTACAGGTGTGTCAACTGTATGGTATGCTGTGCTGTGATACTCTTTTGAGAGACAGTTTGGGAGACTGTGTTGTGATGCAGAAGCACTGGATGTGTCAGGGTGTGATGCTGTTCATAGTGTGAGAGGCTATGGATGGTTGTGGCAGCTTTGATCATGGGAGAAAGCTTCTGTATGCAGGCTCAATGTGTGAGAGTCTTTCGATGTGAACAATGGCTGGATTTACTTGTGGATGCCGTGTGGACAAGAAGCCAGATGCAGGTTCTTTGCAGGCTTCAGGAGTTCTACTGGGACGGCTGAATTACCAGCCTTATATTGTAATCAAAGCTCTTTTAATCAATTAAAGAAATACCGCAAGGGGCGCCACTGCGATTTGGGGCCAATCGGTGTCCGTGTACTATTTGCAGGAGCACTCTAGCTCCCCCTGTTTGTTTTCCTTTTCTAGGTCCTCAATGGCGTTGAAGTTTTTTATGTGCGAGTGTTTGTTCCACTGCCCTTTGCTTTATCAGAGGCCGGTTTACACAGTTATTTACAAACAGTCACAAAATACAGTTTCTATATCGAACTCTCGTCTTTCCACATTATCCCTTCTCAATCTATATTACTTAATCCACTTTCCATTCAATGTGTACTCATTCTCATCCATTTACTCATATCGACGACACATTATTTCACATACACATTCACATTCATTATTCTACATACACATCCATGTTCGTACATCCACATCATACATCCAATCCATATCCGCATTCATACATACACATCCACATCCACATCCATACTTCCACATCCACATTCACATCCATACATCCACATCTACATGCATACATCATTTTTCACATCCTCATTCATACATCCACATACATACATCTATATCCGTATCTACACCCATACATCCACATCCACTTCCACTTTCATATGCATACATCCACATCTACATGCATACATCCATTTTCACATCCTCATTCATACATACATCCACATCCACATCTACATCTATACATCCACATCCACATCCACATCCACATTCACATTTACATTCATACATACACATCTACATGCATACATCCATTTTCACATCCTCATTTATACATCCACATTCACATACATACATCCACATCCGTATCTACATCCATATCCACATTCATTCATACATCCACATCCACATTCACATTCACATTCATACATCCATTTCCACATTCCCATTCATATAACCACATATGCCTTCACATCTATTCTTTTACATCACATCCATTCTTGCCCTATCACAACCCATATACATCTTAACCCATCACATACACTTCTTACCTCATCCCATACACATCTTATCACATCTTGACTCATCTTATCACATCCTAACTCATCTCATATGCATCTTATCACATCCTATCACATCTCATATACATCTTTTCACATCCTATCACATCTCATATGCATCTTATCACATCTTATCACATCTCATACACCTCTTATCACATCCTATCACTTCCCATACACATCTTATCACACTTCCCATACACATCTTATCACATCTTATCACATCCCATACACCTCTTATCACATCCTATCACTTCCTATATCTATTTATAGAGTACAAGAGAATTCTTATATTTGATATAAGATTTCTCTATACATTTTTTTTTGCATAAATTCCATTTAAGGAGACTAACACTTTCGAAATAAAAATCAATCTTTTATGCATCTTCCTATGCATAAATTCATTTTAAATGAAAATGACACTTTTGAATTAAAATTCAATCTTTTATGCATCTTCCTATGCATAAACTCAATTTAGATGAGAATTGACACTTTTGAATTAAAAAATTCATCTTTTATGCATCTTCTTATGCATAAATTTAATTTAGATGAGAATTGACACTTTTGAATTAAAAATCTATCTTTTATGCATCTTCCTATGCATAAATTCAATTTGGATGAGAATAACACTTTTGAATTAAAATTTCATTCTTTTATGCATCTTCCTATGCATAAATTCAATTTAGATGAGAATGACACTTTGAATTAAAAATCAATCTTTTATGCATCTTCTTATGCATAAATTCAATTTGATAAGAATTACACTTTTAGAATAAAAGAATTTCTCTTATGTATCTAAGTTATGCATAAAATCCATTTATGATGAAAATTACACTTTTAGTATAAAAAGAATATCTTTTATGCATACCTCTGCATGAAATCCTATATGATAAAAGTAACACTTTTATTTTAAAATAATAATCTTTTATGCATATCTCTATGCATGAAATCCAAATATGATAAAAGTAACACTTTTATATTAAAATAATAATCTTTTATGCATACCTCTATGCATGAAATTCAAATATGATAAAAGTAACACTTTTACATTAATATAATAATCTTTTATGCATACCTCTATGCATGAAATTCAATTATGATAAAAGTAACACTTTTATATTAATATAATAATCTTTTATGCATATCTCTATGCATGAAATCCAATATGATAAAAATAACACTTTTACATTAAAATAATAATCTTTTATGCATACCTCTGCATGAAATCTAAATATGATAAAAGTAACACTTTTATATTAAAATAATAATCTTTTATGCATACCTCTATGCATGAAATCCAAATATGATAAAAGTAACACTTTTATATTAAAATAATAATCTTTTATGCATACCTCTATGCATGAAATCCAAATATGATAAAAGTAACACTTTTATATTAAAATAATAATCTTTTATGCATACCTCTATGCATGAAATCCAATTATGATAAAAGTAACACTTTTATATTAATATAATAATCTTTTATGCATATCTCTATGCATGAAATCCAAATATGATAAAAGTAACACTTTTATATTAAAATAATAATCTTTTATGCATACCTCTATGCATGAAATCTAAATATGATAAAAGTAATACTTTTATATTAAAATAATAATCTTTTATGCATACCTCTATGCATGAAATCCAAATATGATAAAAGAAACACTTTTACATTAAAATAATAATCTTTTATGCATACCTCTATGCATGAAATCCAAATATGATAAAAGAAACACTTTTATGTTAAAATAATAATCTTTTATGCATACCTCTGCATGAAAATCAATTATGCATAATATACAAATCAATTTCTCTATGATTACAATGAATATCTTTCAATTAATCTAGGATGATAAATCCTAGAATATGGTAGGAAGTCCTCTTTTCATGCTTTGAATAAAATTATTTTATGTATAATTTTTATAAAAATTTTGTCATAGCTCCGTTGCTATAATTGATAAATCTCAATTTTTCTAAGGGATAAAGCTTATCATTAAGGAAATAATTAGAATGATCTCTAATTGAATCATTAATCCATAATGGATTGAATCATCAATATTCATGAAATACACAAACTAAAAGCATAGAAAAAAAACCATTAATTTGGTCTCAAGCATAGATTAATCTTGAATTAAGGAAAAGCTTTATGAAAAGCTTCATTTGGATTGAGAATGGATCATAAGTATGATCATTTCTTGAGTGAGAGAGAAATTACATAAAATCATTAGAATTAAGCATAAATAAAAATTTATGTAATTCTTAACTATTATTAATCAATTAACTTCAATAGCATTTATCAAATTATGTAACTTTTCACTACCATTTATCAATTAACTTCAATAGCATTCAACAAATTATGTAACTTTTCACTACCATTCATCAATTAACTTCAATAGCATTCAAAAACCATTCCAATTAAGCTTCTCAAGCTTGAGAGGGGTTGAGAAGAGAGAAACAGTGAGAAATTATAGAAAAGGTCTAAATTTACCATTTACCTTACAAATTGCTTGATTTTTTGTTCACGGTAGAGGTCCCCAACCAATCAATTGGTTAAGTATGTTGATGGAGCCACCAATGGGGATTGAAGAAAGAGGAAAGTTTCAATTTCTTCAATTTGGAGAGAATTTTAGAGAATAGTAGAAATTAGCATTATTTCAGCATAACTCTAGTATAGTAAAATTCTCCTATTTTTTTCAAAGGATTCATGTTCTATTTATAGGAGAGAGAAGCTCTAACCAAAGCTAACTGATTTCTAGAATTTTTCAGATCTCAGTTTGGTTAAATTTGGACTAGATTTGGACCTAGTTTGGTTCCTTTTTGATTCGGTTTGGTTCCATTTTGATTTGGTTTGGTTCAAGAGAGAGGAGAGATAAAAATATCTCAATATTTTTGAGTTTAAAACTCATTCAAGCATGTGAAATATGCACCTCCTTTAAGGGACTCCCCTTCCTTACGTATGTGTCAAAATGGAATCATTATACCCCAAATATCTCATATTTTTGATATTACTGATAGTTTCTTACTAATAAACCTTGTACATAGTCAACTCTTCATCTTATGTGAGCATTTACTCATTTTTGGGTATCTTCTTTTACAAATTGGATTTATCTCCTCTCCACACATGAATTGATCCTATTGGCCCACAGGAACCTTAATTGGACCATAATCCAAATTTTTTTGAAAATCTAGACCTTTAGGCTAAGATCCTTTATACCCATTTCCAATTAATTCCAATTGCACATTGGAAAGTTCTTTTTGAATTTCTGTTTCAGAGAAATTCATTTTAATAATATGAGAAATTTTTCTATCTAAAAATATTCAGAATCTGAATATTCTCTCTCTAGAATATTTTTTCTCTCTATGTTAAAACAGTTAGAAACAAGATCTTTTATATGTCTGAAGAGGGAATTGATTACAGGGGAAGATGCTGGACATTTTGAGAGGTTGTGGAGGAATCTTACATTCTCTCTCACTTAAAAAACGCGAGATGTCCTCATCTCGCAAACTGGGGGTAATTTCGCAAGATACACGAATATGAGACTGAGAGAAAATTTAATTAAGATTAACCCCAAGAAAAGTCTCAAAGAGAGCAAGACTCAGAACAAAGATTTGAACTTTATTCACTCTTGGAACATATACAGTAAAGATAGAAGAACTTTTTACACTTTCATAAGCCCGTCCATCATATGGTCACAAAAGCAGCACTCACAAGCTGCACACGAATAAAGTAACTCGTCTATGGAAATTTTTTTGGCTGGTTATTGCAGCACCTACCTCATTGGTATGAGGTGACCTATTAAAAGGACCTCTGAGAGGTAAGCCAAAAACGGGATAAAGGTATATCTTCTGATGAGGAAGAAAACACGCTAGTAAGAAGACCCGCTCAGAAAACCCAACATGCCTTGATCTCATCACGCAATAGTATCGGGGACCCAAACCCAAAGCTTCAATAACCATAGCCAAGCGAACATTGTTACGAAAGTGCTGTTGACCCCACGGTGTTACCCTAGTTATGTCTTGATAGGTCCGCCATTTGGTCTGAGCTACAGAAGTTTCCAAGTGAGAGAAAAGTGAGCGCTCATACAGTTCTATAAAATCCTTCTTCACAGACTCGCTTGCGTCTTGAAGGTGAGAAATCATCATGGATAAAACCAATTCTTGCCGCCAAGCCATAAAGGAGATTAAGAAGAAAGGAGATCGATGGAAGTAAGATTACTACGAGCGACAAGTAAGAGTTACGACTTATATAAAAGAAAGAACTAGCGTAACCTAGAAGCCAACGTGGTATCGTGCCACTGAAGTTTTACCGTCTTTCTATGAATTGGTTTTGGCACATATTTCTATAGAAGGCTTACATGAAATACATTAAGAATTTTGAGATGAGGAGGTAAAAGAAGCTCGTAGGCTAAGTCACCTAATTTCATTGAATTCAGATATGGTCCACAATATCTGGGGGATAACTTCTTATACTTCTCAAGAGATAAAGAACTTCTTTTGAGCCGTACTCGAATGAAGACCATATCTGCTTCTTTGAATTCTCTGACTGTCCTCTTCTTATCTGCATACTGTTTCTGTCGATCCTGGGCAGCTTTTATATCTTTATGAATTGCCTGCAGCTATTGCTTCATGTCGTCAAGCATTTGACTGGTCATCACGACGCTAATCAATGGGTCGGACCTACTTAATGGAGTTAAGCAATCTTGTCCGAGATGGACCCTGATTAGATTGGTACGAAGGAAATTATCTCTGAATTTGGGTTCTTGACTTCCCTGTGCCCTTGTCATGGCAGAAGTCGGGCAGTCTTTTAACAACTGATGACCAAAACCTTGGCATCCAAAACACCGGTTCTCACTTCTGAACTCATCGTTCTGAATCCTTAAAACAGGTGGGTTCCTGAGAAAGTATTTTGGGAAAAGTGTCTTCCCTTTTTAAACAGAATCTTTCTTTAATTTTTGAGAGGGAATAATTATAAGATCAGAAAGGGAGATTCTTACTCTTGCATACCTCGAAGGCTGGGGGACGAATCTTACAGTTTGATTCAGATTGGGTCGGAGATCCAAATACTCGGCGTTTGACCCATGGTTGTGTTTTTTCACTTGGGTCAGGAGCCATTTCATGGAGTAGTAAAAAGCAACCTACTGTGGCACTTTCCTCGAGAGAGGCAGAGTATCGTGCAGTTTGTTATGCTGCATGTGAGGCAATTTGGTTGCGGAGATTATTGGGGGAACTTGGATTTCCTCCTACCGGATCTAGTCTTCTTTGGTGTGACAATCAGAGTTGCATCTGTTAGAATGCATAACGGAAATGAAGACAACTGCTGTAGAGAGCAATACACAGATGCAAGAGAGAGAGAAGCTAGTGTAACTTTGCTATATACACGAATAAATCCCGGAATATACAATGGAGAGTGTGGGGGGGGCAAGGGGCCATTTTATATAGCCCAGGCTGCTGGTCAGCCAGCACAAAAACAGCCGACAGCAACCCATTACCAGTACAAGGCCAGTCGGCCAGCAGAAGGGCAGTCGGCCAGCACATCTGAAGTTGGCCAGGGTTGTATAGCAGCTACCAAGACCTTCCTTTTCACACCATGTTCAAGGCAACTTTGCCCCTTCAATTATTAATTGCTCACATGCTTCCACACACTCTTTCAAATGCAATCTTCCAGTGCCCATTGTACTTGGGACGTATACACATATTCAGGCGACCGAGTGGCTGATACCACCTCCAGCGGACCACACTCCGGACAAGCCTGCAACAACAAGCCCAAAACAAAACCATCCACCCTGTACATCTGCCAAGGCATTCCAAAACAAAACCTTTCACACGCCATGCATTCCGTATGTACACAAGCCCAAAACACCTTTCAGAAAAACGCCTGACATACTTTGCCAACCCCCCCATCTGCTAGAGCATTCATGCTCAGCAGCAAAAGACAAATCCCAATAGCTATCCACCAGGATCAAAAGGAAACATCTGTAAGTCACTATCCCATTTCCCAATATCTGTGAAACACCATGGCTGCATCACTACATACCAAACGTCAACCATATGTGCCACAAAATCATTTACGTCCATCATCTGATAAGCATTCACAGACTCTGACCATGCAGCATCATCCTCAAGCCTTTGCTCTCCAAATAAACCATGAGAGAACACTTCACCCACAACAAACCTCCTTGTCTTCAAAACCTGTGGCATTGCAATAGTTAGCATCCAATTCATCAACACCAGTGAAGGCCAAGTTCCAGCATTCTGACCTTTATGCACAGAAAAATCCACATCCTTTCCAACAGCAGCGTCCACAAACACTTCCAACTCTTGTAAAATAGGCATCTCTTCACAACCATACAGCTCAACTGGTTCAGAATCCTTGTCATCCATGGACTTTGCCTTCAGCATTTCAGCAACACGCAAAGAAGCCTTTGTTACACTCTCAACCATATCTGCATCCATGTCCATCTCTGGCTCCTGTTTATCAAGGCTAGCAACTTCCCACACATCATCCTCAAGCACAATACTCATCTCACAACGCTCTTCATCAGCCCAATCTATATGCTCTTCCTGAGTGTTGCCAACCCCCCTAGTATCATTATCCAAAGACTCCCCTGCACATAATGCATCAAATGGAAAAACATCCACTTCATTCATTGTAGGTACCATACCATCATCAAGCTGTCCAAGAAAATCCATAACAATAGGATCTTCCTCCATACTCTCCACATCCGCATTGCATCCATCTTCACTTCACCACAAGTCTCTATCCCATCCTCCTCCCTTGTAGAATCTGGCAAAGAATCATCCTCAAAGCATTCTGTATCCAACTCCTCTTCCTTCTTATCATTAGCCAATCCCAAGGCATCATCCCCTTTGCTTCCATGTGCATGCATGTCATCCAGATCCAAATGCAAATGATCTTCAATAGAGCATTCCAAATCACTGTCATGTACAGCCATGACATCCCAATCCAAAGAAGAATCCACTGGCAACTCCTCATCTGCAAAAGTCTCAAAGCTTGACCCAGATTCCTCATCCTGCTTTTCATCCACCTTCACATGCTTTAAAGACCTTGGAAAAAAATCAGAAGGCACATAAAACATCCCCCCTTGCACCTGTATCGGCCTTTGAGGCTCCTGTCTAATCAAACTTTGCATAGGACTCTTATCCACCTCAACCAAATTTACATGCATATCCCTTGCAGACACAACACCTTCATACGGATAAATACCCATCTCCATCTGCTTCAAAATCTTGCCTTCCTTTTTCCTAGCAACCCTAACTGCATCATCAAATGACTTGGGATTCTTCAACTCAACCCTGACCTTCAAATGGAGTAACAAACCATCAATAAACAAGCTCTTCTTCAGAAACATAGGAGGAACTTCCTGCTTTAATGTCGTACACCACTTACCCCACAAACATGTAAATACCTTCACAAAATCATGCAGTGATTGCCCATAGACTTGCTTCAAGATGCTCAACTCCTGCCAAAGCACACTAGAATCCTCCGCTTGCTGCTGAAAATGCTCCAAAAGGCCTTCTTTCAACCTGTCTAAGGTCAAAACACCATGTAGCTCACATGCTGCATCCTGTCCTTCAAAATCTTTAAGCCAGCTTCGAGCATCTCCCTTCAAGAAAATCTTTATCAGCTTCAAAACCTGCTCTTTATCTGTGACATGGTTGCTAATGCATGCCAACTCCATTTGCTCCAAGAAATCAAACACATCTTCACCTTTCCTGCCATCATGAAATTCTGGATAAGACCACATCATGAAAACCTGCAACAATACCTGAGCTCTCCTCAGTGGAACATACACCCTTCTAGGCAAAGAACAACACCAAAGCTCTATCCTCAGTGGGGGCACCAGAAAGATGTGAGGTGAAAACAAGAAAAAAAGACCATGCCTCTATAGCCCTTCACCTCCCAAACTTTGATAAAACACCACGACAACAGGGGCACCACCAGCCACCGGCTGGAACACTTCTCACTGTTCACCACACCAGAACAGAAAGACAGCACAAAACAGGGGCACCATAGACCAAAGTAAACACCCAGCAATATATTCCCAGTCAACACATCATACAAGCTTCTCCCGACACAGAAGCCTTACTCACACAACCATACAAACACTCAGGCTTGGATTTACTGCCAAGGGAATTCGACCGCAGCCTCACTGCCTTTGGAATTCAATTAAATTCCCAATCAACACTTCATACAAGCTTCTCTCGACACAGAAGCCTTACTCACACAATCTTACAAACACTCAGGCCTGGATTTACTGCCAAGGGAATTCGACCGCAGCCTCACTGCCTCTGGAATTACAATCTTGCGTCTGACGACCAAGCCTCTTCGACCACGCGACCCATCAACACTTCTCTGCACTGCACTCTCTCTCCTGACGGCAACCATACACGAAACGACCAGCCACCAGTAGCGTCCCTGGCTGTGCCAACCACACCAGAAAGAACCCGGCCACTCTCTCTCTTCAGAGGGCGCCCCACCAGCAACCCTCAACTCTGTCTGCAGCCCATCACTTCGGTGTGTGTCGCCATCAGCAGCAGCTACTCCAACACCTCTCTCTCTCTCTCTCTCTCTCTCTCTCTGTGCTGACCCTCTGCCAGCCTCCTGTCTCTGTACAGCTTCCACGTCAAGCTTGTCTCACATCCAGCCCCTGCTCTTCGCTTGTCCACGCCTGTGTCTCCTAGGCGACCTCCTCACAGCCGCCAGCCTTCTACCATGCCCGCAGCCACAGCGAGCCACGATCAGCTTCTCTATTCGCCTGACATTGATATGGAAGTTGAAAATGCCATTGAAGCAGAGACTCTTTCTTTGGAGATGCATTGTCGGTATTTTTCCAGTGGGAGTGAAATTGGCTCAAAGAAGGATTGCCTCTCCTTTTTGTCCAAGATGTCATCATACTACTGGGAGTATTCCGCATTTATTGTGGTCTTGTTCATATTCCAGAGACCTTCTGGACAAGATCTCCTATTTTTTATCTCTCAGATTACCTGCACACAGGTTCTACAGGTTTTTCTGGATGTTTGGCACGTTATCAGCTTCTTTGTCACAGTATTCTCTTTTCTTCCATTGGCTCAGATACTGGGCCTTATGGACCCTCTGGCTACAGCAAAATCATGCATATCTGAATTCACCCCTTCAGCACCCTTATGAGTTCTTCCGAGCCTCTTTGCGGCAGTCCTTATATGATGCCGTACATGAGGAAGATTTGGATGTTTCTTGTGTTCAGCTTTTCTTTTACTGTTTCTGATGGATAGGGCATAGGCTCTTTTCTTGAAAAGAAGAATGACACTTGTTGGCCCCAAAGCTTGGCGCCCCTTTCGGTATTTCTTTATCACATTCAATGGAAGAATTTAACTGAATACATCATGGCCATTCATGGCTTATACATATGATTGCCCAAACTGCCAGTCCTCTGGACCTCTTAGCATAGAGGTTTCTTAAAGCCCTATGCCCCAAAACACCACACTGTTATTCACCTCTAATCAGCCAAGATAGTACATCCATGAGGCCCTGTAAACATGGTCAATTTGCCCATGCACGTAGCTAAAAACACAGCCATGAAACAGTCCATGAACCCTTCCTGAAACATTCAATTGTTGCTCCTGTTTCTGCCGTCTTGGGCTGCAAATTCCTCCTCTCACAAGGAACGGGGAGAGAACCCCCGAACAGCCCTCTCCGAACAGCTCTCTGACTGGAAGAAAGAGAAGCTGTGTACTCCTTAGGCTCGCAAGCGTGTGACCAGAGCAGCCATCATCCTTGCTTCATTCTCTATCTTCACCAAGAACGATATAGAGAGAGAGAGAGAGAGAGAGAGAGAGAGAGAGAGAGAGAGAGAGAGAGAGAAAGTTATATTAACGTCCACGGGACGCCGAATCTGACCTATGGGACAGATCAGGTACATCCATTTACATTCCACTCTGGGTATCGATGCCAAAGAGGCATAAAACTGAAAAAAAATAACTCAAAATCGAGAGAGAGAGAGAGAGAAAGAGAGAATAAAGGCTTCAGCCCACACCTCCGCCTGCAACCGGAGTGTAGCTTCGAGTGTTGCCCTTCTAGTCCAACAACTCACAAAAAGAGAGAGAAAGAAAGAAAGAAAGAAAGAAAGATTTTATTAACGTCTTCCAAAAGACCGAACTCGGCCTATGAGACAAATCGGAGTACCTGTATGGGGTATCCTCTGTCATCCCAACAAAATGAAAAAGTACTGAATAAAAAAGCTGAATCTGGGTGTGCAGGGGATGGAGCTCTATTACTAGGAGAATGCAAAGCTATATGCATGGAGTATACAATCATGATATGCAACCTAGCTAGCTCCATCCTGTACCATACTGAGAGAGAAGATGGGAGGAAGAGAGACCTGTTGTCTTGCAGTCCTCGCCGCAGGCCTACTCACAAAGGGGAGAGCTGTTCACCTACAGACTGCCTGCCCACGTGCAGTCCAGACCTCCTGGTTCTCCACAGCCCAGTCCACGTGTAGTCCAGCCGTCGCCAAAGAGAGAGAGAAGATCGTTTCTATCCTGTGTCTCCTCAGCGTGCAGCCCAACTAGTTGGCAGCCAGCCGCCCACCCTTTCCAAGAGAAAAGCACATGCGGGTGTATGCTGCAGTAGACTCTTCGCAAGAGAGAGAGAGAGAAAGAAAGAAAGAAAGAAAGATTTTATTAACGTCTTCCAAAAGACCGAACTCGGCCTATGAGACAAATCGGAGTACCTGGATGGGGTATCCTCTGTCATCCCAACAAAATGAAAAAGTACTGAATAAAAAAGCTGAATCTGGGTGTGCAGGGGATGGAGCTCTATTACTAGAAGAATGCAAAGCTATATGCATGGAGTATACAATCATGAAATGCAACCTAGCTAGCTCCATCCTGTACCATACTGGGGGTATAAAATGGTATACATCAGTGAAGGGGGTGTCCACAGCTCCCTGAAGAACATGCCTGGGTGTGCTCTGAAGCGAGCCAGTCGCTCCGCACCCTCTCTGTGAAACTGAGCTCTGATCTCTGTCATCTCTCTCTGGTATAGGCGTGGTGTCCGAAAGCCAGGTGTCCTCTGTCTCCTGCGGGCTCTAAGTGTCTCTGCTCTCTGGAGAGTAATTCCCTGCCGTGTAGGGGCTGGGAGGGGTATGGATCTCTGAAAGATATATTAACGTCTACGAGAGGCCAAAGTCGGCCTATGAGACAAAAAATAATACAACTGTGTTCTTCCTGTCATCGGAAGAAGATAAAGAAAAGAAAAAGTGTGCATGTGTCTGGATACAACTATGAATCATCATGGAGCGGTGGAGCCCATATACAAACAATATAAAGGGGTGGATGGAGTGCTAAGGCAAGATGCATCTCTATATGCTGAAGGGGTAGTACAAGCATGCTATGCAGATCTATGTCTAACTCCATCCAGTGCCATAAGAGGGATATAAGATATCATACATCGCCGATGTTGAGGCTGTGAATGGCGTGAACATGTACCCTGAGTCTGAATGAAAGCGAGCTAGCCTCTCGTGTGTCTCCATCTGGTGTCTCATTCGGATAGCTGCTATCTCTCGGTGACGGAGTCGGGGTGCTCTATGTCCAGTCTGTCTAGGTCTCTTCCTGGCTCTCAATTCCTCTGCTCTCTGTGTGTCACCCCACGTGGTACATTAGCTGGCACTGGCATAGCTCTCTGGAAGAAATCTGTGAGTTGGGACTGTCTCCCACCCCTAGTGGGAGCGGGTGTCTGGAGGAGTCTCTCTCGAAAACTATGAAGCTCTAGTAGTAGTCTGCCAAGCTGTCGCTGGTCCGAGGCCTCCATCAACTGATGTAGTGAAGAGTGCTCCTCAAACAATCCTGCATATCTATCTCTGACCCCGTGGTGGGCTCTACATCTACATACAAAGTGATCCTCAGTCTCCACCTCCTCGTGGCACAATCTGCATATCCGCTGAGCTCTGGGAACCCGTGCCGCTCTCCCAGCCTCTATCTCTAGCTGATGTGATGAGACTCGTAGCTGTCCAATAGCAACGCGAGAGCTGTGTGGCATGTATACATCCATGTACCGCGGTCGCTGTATAAACCCATCCCCTGAGATGCTCATAAAGTGGTCTCTGTAATACAACATCTTCGGTGGTAGTGGGCTCTCTGGTGCTGTCCATGTCTCCTGTATGTAGCGCTGCCATATGTCCTGTCTCATCAGTCTGTTCCTCTCATTGAGAGAGAGGTAACCGGGGGAGGAGACTGATCATACTGAAAAGGTGGCAATCGCTCAACGTCTATCCCATGATGTGAGAACCACTGTAGCATCTGTGCATACCAAGATCCAGTGTTGTCCAGCCTCGGCCAGCTGTTTGGATGCCTCAAAAGCTCGGCGGGATAATCTCTCCGTGGGCATCTCCCTCATCCTGTATATAAAGGAGATCGTCTGGAACAATGCCTCCACTGCCATAGGTGGTGCAACAAACTCAGCTCGAACAATGTCGTGCGGGGCGGATGGTTTGCTGCGTATCATCCTCGAGAGCATCAAGATCTGTGGTCTCTCCAGCTGTACCCATGTGGAGGCTGCAAGCCCTGGTGCCCAAACCGCTGCTGCATACATCAAGGCTGGTGTCACTAATGTATCAAAGAGCCACCCCTTCGTGCGGGGTTCCTGAAAATGTGCCTGATGACACTGACGCTCAAGGCCAGCAAGAGCTGCATACCCTCGGGTCACTCTGTCTCGGACTGCCTGAGCCATAGAGAAGCATCCAGCTGAGCTAGTAAATGTGATGCTAAGGTAAACATAAGAGCTCACCACCTCGATCTGCCCTCTTGCTAATGTGAGAGTAGTGTGGCTCCTGACTGCGGGTGAGGTGTGGAAGATCATAACCTTGGTTTTCCCAAGGTTCACTGTGAGACCCTGCTGTGCGCAGAAGTCATCAAGAGCCACAAGGTGTCTTTGAAGCCCAACCTGCGTGTCGGATACCAACATGATGTCATCAGCATAAAGCATAACATGGACAGTAATACCTGATAGCTCAACCCCAGAGCCTCCTCCCTGTGTGATGTAATCGACCACCTCATCAATATAGAGCCCAAAGAGCGTGGGGGAGAGCGGGCACCCCTGCTTCACACCAATGGTGCTAGCAATTGTGTCGGACAAGCCTCCTGGGCATCAGACTCTCCCAAAGACCTGCTCATATAGCCTGTATATGCCCCACATCATGTCTGAAGGTGCCTAGTGTCTGTAGTCGCCGCCGAAAGAGGCGCTCTCTGGGCACAGTATCAAATGCCTTGCGGAAATCTACAAAGCAACAATAGAGAGAGAAAGAAAGAAAGCTGTATTAACGTCTACTATGAGACAAATCAATGTACAACTGTCAATGTCTTCTGGATGTCCAGAAAAAATAAAAGGACAAAATGAACATGAAATAAACTATGAAAGTATTGAGTTAGTGGGGGGGTGTGATGGATGGAGCACTACTGCTAGAGGCTTAGTATGCAACCTATATGCGCAGGGTATACAAGAATGCAATGCAGATCTGTCTAGCTCCAACCAGTACCATAATGGGGGTGTAATATGTGATACATAGGCGATGGCAAGGCAAAAATACCTCGGAGCATGATCTCCGGGTGAGTGTAAGTGAGCTAGCCGCTCCTAGGTATGGTGCTGATGTCGAGCCCGTATCTCTGTGATCTTCCTCTGATGTAGTCTGGGAGTTTGGTAGCTTGGTGCTCTCGGTCTTCGTCTGGCTCGGAGGTCCGGAGCTTGCTGAAGTGTAACCCCCTCCTATGTCAGGGTAGGTACTGGGATAGATCTCTGGAAGAAATCAGTGAGCTGGAGCTGTCGCCCACCTCTCATTGTGGTATGAGTCCGTAGTAGTGTCCCTCTGTGGCGTTGTGTCTCTAGCAAGAATTGACCAAATCTGCGCTGGTCTGCGGACTCCATGATCTGGCGGAGTGAGGGATGTCCACTGAAGATGGTGGTGTATCTCTCTCTAATGACACTATATGTTTTGCCTCTGCATATATAATGTTCCTCACTCTCAACCTCCTCCTGGCATAGTCTGCATATCCTCTCTGCTCTGGGGATCCGTGCTGCCCTACCTGCCTCAATCTCAAGCTGGTGTGATGACACTTTGAGCTGGCCAATCACCACTCGGGCACTGTGAGGCATGTACACATCCATGTATCCAGGTCTCTGTATGAATCCATCCGCTGAGATACGCATAAACTGATCTCTGTAGTATAGCATCTTCGGCGGTAGAGGCTGACTGGGTGTAATCCAAGTCTCTTGAGTGTATCGTTGCCATAAATCTTGCCGAAGGACTCTGTTCCTCTCATTGTGAGAGAGCTGGATGTGTGGTGCATGTATAGCATACTGGAAAGGTGGCAGGTGATCTATGTCAAGACCATGCTGAGTGAGCCATTGTATCATCTGTGAATACCATGATCTCCTATCTCCACTCTCTGCGAGTTGCCTGGACGCCTCAAAAGCTCTATGTGAGAGTCGATTTGATGGCATATCTCTGATCCTCTCTATGAAGTAGATCGTCTGGAAGAGGGCCTCTACTAGCATAGGAGGTGCAGCAAACTCCGTCCGGACAATGTCATGTGGGACGGAGGGTTTGCTGCTGCAGATCATCCGTGAGAGCATGAGAATCTGAGGCCTCTCTATTTGAGACCATGTGGAGGTGGCGAGCCCAAGTGCCCATACTGCCGCAGCATACATCAAAATAGGGGTGACTAGTGTGTCAAACAACCACCCCTTCGTGCGGGGCTCCTGGACATGTGCCTGGTGGCACTGTCTCTCTAGCATCGCTAGAGCTGCATACCCTCGTGTGAGTCTATCCCTGGCTGCCTGTGCCATTGTAAATCTTCCTGGCGGAGTCGTAAATGTAATCCCCAGGTACACATATGAGTCTACCACCTCTACTTGTCCTCCTACTAGTGTGAAGATGGCCTATCGTCGAACCGGCCCTGAGGTGTGGAAAATCATGGCCTTGGTTTTCCCAAGGTTCACTGTAAGCCCCCTCTGTGTCATCGAGAGTGCATGGAGATAGTGCTGTAGTTCCATCCGCAACTCAAAGACGAGAAAGAAAGATATATTAAGCGTCTACTAAAGACCCAATGGGCCTATGAGACCAAAGTGGTACAATAATGTCCATGGCATATCTCATCATGGAATGGAAAATAAAACAGAATGAAAACATAAATATAGCTATCTCACTGGGGTGATACAAAACTGTCCATGGAAACTCGTCATGGAAAACTAAGAACATGAAAACATGGGAGCAACATCAGCTCCGAGTAGATGGTATACCACTCTCCAAAATGTCAAGCATGGGGTTGACGAGTATGGCCGAGAGGTCTCCCTTAGCTATGTCACGTGGAAAGGTAGCTCGATGGCGGTGGAGCATGTCCTGGATCTGGAGCTGATGAGGTGATCGTGGCCGACGGGGGGTCGAGGGCGTCGGGCACGTTGGAGTGCAAAGGCTCGGTCCTAGGTAACTCCTCTCGGGCGAGGTAGGTCGAGAGCAGCTCGTGGAAAATGAAATGAAATGTTATATTAACGTCTTCAAAAGGCCAAAGTGACCTAAGTTACAACCATGTGACATCTGATACACTGTCTGGAAAAGAAAGAACTGGAGGGTCCACAAGAGAGAGTAATGCTACTAGTCAAATTGGGGTACATGAGTACATGGATACATGAATACATGAATATGGGGGAGTACAAAAGTGACAATGAGTACAACAGTATATGGCTTGAGTGGTAATCATCCTAGGAGCTCTAGCATGGGTCTCTGCCGGATGGCCTGGATATCTGCCATAGTGAGATGCCTGGTCGGACGAGCCCGATGCCTTGCAATGATGCTCTGAATCCTTCCGTGTAGGCACCGTCTTCGATGTGAGGATCCGCGAACCGTCGGGCGTCTGGTTCTGCCCAGCTGGATAGCTCTCTCAACTAGAGTCCCACGGGGTGCCCACTGCTGGGCTGTCGGCTGTGTGTCCTCCCGGGTAGTCCCTCTAAAGAAGTCAGTAATCTGTCTCTGTGTGGACTCCCTGCCAGCAGTCGAGCGTCTGCTCCTGATAATGGACTCTCTGAGCCTGCGGATCTCTAGGAGATAAAAACCCAAGCATCGCTGATCACAATAGTCCATGACTCTAGCCAGTGGTCCAAATCCCTCTCTAAAAAGGCAATGGTAGCGCCCTCGAATCTCATAATATGTTGTGCAGCGACAGATGTAGTGCTCCTCTGCCGTCTCTAGCTCTATCCAACAAATTTGACAAATCCTGTCCCCTGGAGGTATGCTTCTAAATCTGCCTGTCTCTATCTCTAACTGATGTGAAGAGGTGCGGGTCTGCCCAATGGCGCATCTCAATCCATGAGACAGATGGGTATCCATGTAGCTCGGTCCAAGTATAAAGCCATCCTCAGTGGTGCGGAGAAGATGGTCTCTATAGAAAGCCATCTTCATCCCCAACTCTTGTGAGGGCTCTAGCCATGTCCTCCTAGTGTCCAACTGAATGAGGTCCTGTCTGATGACTCTACTAATCTCAGAATGTGTCAAGGTGAGAGAGGGTGCCTCCAGAGAGTACTTGAAGGGTGGAAGTCTGTCTAAACTGAACCCGTTGAGCTCAAACCAGGGTGCTATATGCGCATACCAACTTGAAGTGTCTTCCTCCATGGCTAGCTGATGAGAGGACTCTAAAGCAAGTCGTGCATACCGGTGTCGGGGAAGCTCCCAGGTGCTATGAATGAAGGACACTGATTTGGCAAGAGCCTCGACTACGATCGGTGGTGCTCCCATCTTGGCTCTGATAATCTCATGGGGTACCGAGGCCTTAGCCCGAATCATCCTGCAGATCATGGACACAAGTGGTCTCTCCATCGATCTCCATCCATCGTATGTGCGTCCTAATCGATTGTGACGATCTAGGCTAGGCCCCCAGATCTGTACTCCATATAGCATATCCGATGTGACCAGCGGTCAAAAAGCCATAGCTTAGTGCGTGGCTCCTGATAATGGACTCTTTGAGCCTGCGGATCTCCAGGAGATAAAAACCCAAGCATCGCTGATCACAATAGTCCATGACTCTAGCCAGTGGTCCAAATCCCTCTCTAAAAAGGCAATGGTAGCGCCCTCGAATCTCATAATATTCTGTGCAGCGACGACAGGTGTAGTGCTCCTCCGTCTTTGGCTCTATCCAACAAATCTGATTTATCCTGTCCCTTGGAGGTATGCCTCTAAATTTGCCTGTCTCTATCTCTAACTGATGTGAAGAGGTGCAGATCTGCCCAATGGCGCACCTCAATCCATGAGACAAATGGGTATCCATGTAGCTCGGTCTAAGTATAAAGCCATCCTCAGTGGTGCGTAGAAGATGGTCTCTATAGACAGCCATCTTCGTCCCTAACTCCTGTGAGGGCTCTAGCCATGTCCTCCTAGTGTCCAACTGAATGAGGTCCTGTCTGATGACTCTACTAATCTCAGAATGTGTCAAGGTGAGAGAGGGTGCCTCTAGAGAGTACTTGAAGGGTGGAAGTCTGTCTAAACTGAACCCATGGAGCTCAAACCAGGGTGCTATATGCGCATACCAACTTGAAGTGTCTTCCTCCATGGCTAGCTGATGAGAGGACTCTAAAGCAAGTCGTGCATACCGGTGTCGGGGAAGCTCCCAGGTGCTATGAATGAAGGACACTGATTTGGCAAGAGCCTCGACTACGATTGGTGGTGCTCCCATCTTGGCTCTGATAATCTCATGGGGTACCGAGGCCTTAGCCCGAATCATCCGGTCTCTCCATCGATCTCCATCCATCGAATGTGCGTCCTGATCGATTGTGACGATCTAGGCTAGGCCCCTAGATCTGTACTCCATATAGCATATACGATGTGACCAGCGGTCAAAAAGCCACAGCTTAGTGCGTGGCTCCTGAAACTGTACCTGTGAGCACATCCTCTCTAGACCTCCTAGTGCTGCATATCCTCTAGTCAATCTTGCCTTTGCTGCCCCCCTCATGGAAAATGTGGGCCCAGTGAACACCACTCCAAGATATGTGTATGAGTCAACATACTCCACTGTCTCCTGCCCATATGTGAAAATAGGCGCTGATCTCCAGACCCATTGAGCTGTAGTGTTAAACACCATAACCTTGGTCTTACCAAGGTTAACTGAGAGCCCACTGTCCTGTGCATAAGCATGTAAAGTATCCAAGTGCCTCTGCATACCCTCTGGTGAGTCTGCTATAAGCACAATATCATCAGCATATAAGAGCAGAGGTATCCAAGTGCCAGCCAACTGGGCTCCTCTGTCCCCTCGTGTCCCAATATATGTCCCCTCGTGTCCCAATATAATCAGAGATCTTATCAATGTATAGTCCAAATAGAGTGAGAGAGAGCGGGCAGCCCTGTTTCACCCCTATAGTGGAGTGTATTGGCTGGGAGAGACCCTCTGAAGTCCGCACCTGTCCAACTACTCTCTCATAAAGTGCCATAATACCCCAAATGAGCTCACATGGAACCCCCAAGTCTTGCAGCTTGCGCATCAGTCTAGCTCTGGGCACTGTGTCAAGGGCCTTGTGGAAATCCACGAAGCCACAGTAGATCCTCCTCCCATGTGCTCTGCCCTCCTCAATGATAGCCCTGAGGGTAAAGATATGATCCAAAGTAGAGAATCTCCTCCTGAAACCGGCCTGTCCCTGAGCTCGGACCCCTTTTCTCTCTGCCCATCTGCTCAACTCCTGCTCAAGAATAGAGGCATATAGCTTGGCCAGCGAGTGACCAATCATAATGGTGCGGTAGTTAGTCGACAGGCTCGGATTTCCAGACTTGAGTACCGGCACAATCGTGGAAGTACTCCATGTCCCAGGAAACCCCTCACACATGGCTCTATTAAACATAAGAGCTAGCAAGTTTGCAATCATATCTCTAGCATGTATGAAATGCTCGGCTACAATGCCCTCATGATCTTGTGCCCTCCCTGTATGCAATCTGTTGATGGCCCTCCTCACCATCTCTGCTGTGAAGAAGGTAGAAGTGGGTGGACAAGGCTCTGGAGGGGTCGGTAGTGGTGGCTGCTCTGGTACTGTGTAGAGGGAGGCTGCATACTCGCCCCATGTATCTGGAGAGGTAATGGCCGGAGGCGGGGGGTGCTCTCTAAGCAATCTCCAGGCCTCCCCAGAATCCTGACTCAAAAACAGCTGATACTTGTCTCTCTCCAGCCGAGCTAAGAATGCTCTCTTCTTCCGCCGAATGAGGCATCGGAAGATGATGCGTGACTGTCTATATGTAGTAACACGTGTGGCCACCTCTCTCTGTAGCCGGGCTCTGAGCTCCCTACAGTCATCATCATACCAACTATTCTGGGGCATGCTCCCACGACGTGGTCGTACTGTGGGTTGCGTGTGTGGGAAGGCCGTCGCTGCAGCTGTATGTAAAGCCTCTGTCAGGATCTGTGTGAGCTCTGCTAATGGCCTCTGTGGATCCTTTGCACTCAACAAGCTGTAGATCTCGTGCAGTGTATACTCCATCAGTCTCTCTACAGAAGGTATATCTTGGGTGATAGGAGGATTGCCCAACCTGGCGGGTACTGTAGTGGAAATCCAACGTAAAGGAGAGAAGTTCATGATCCACCGTAACTCCGATGGGCATGGGGCCAATCGCAAAATCGTGGATACTCGGGATGAAGGTTGGCGAGGCTAGAACATAATCCACTGTGCTCGCCCCATGTCTGTGTGGAAAGCAAGTAAAGCCACTGGCAAGTGGATACCTCTCTAGGCCATTTAAAATGGCCAGCCCATGTGCAGTCCCCCTCTCCAAGAGGTATCTCCCATACTCTGTACACTCCACCTCATCCTATGATCTTCGGGTCAAACACATCTCCGCCACATCTATCTCTCTCAACATCTCCTCCGAAGTGTCAAAGAAGGAGGTCTGGTACTGAGGCGTTCGAGCATTGAAGTCCCCAAGTATGATAACATCTCCCTCCCTGGAGAACTCCCATATGTCGTCAACTAGAATCATATATGGAGATTGCCGCTTGGGTGCTGCATAATGAGATGTGCTGGGTGGAAAGTAACATATAGCAATGTATAGGGGTCTACCCTCATCTGCCTCACTCTGACCCACATGTACCTCGCGCTCTCATCACGGCGCATAACATGGATGAGTGGCTGAAGCTCCTCTCTAGAAAGAACCGCAACTCCTCCAGATCCGCGACCACCATGCTTCGAACGGGCCTCCTGTCTACAAGTCATCTTCCATTTGTATCCTGCCACTCTCGGTAATGTGCTGCTTGGGGCTTGATGTGTCTCCGAGTAGAAGATGATGCCCCTATCTCTGAAGCTGTCCTCAAAGGCCCCCACATCCAGTCTCAATGCTCCGTTGCAGTTCCATACTGCAAGTCTCAGACTGGTCCCATAGGTCTCGCACCGTTAGGTGGTGCGTCTCTCTAGTATCACCACTCTGCCTCCTCTGTAAAATGCTAGCTTCCCTTTTTCTTTGGCTGCCCTAATCTGCGGCATGCACTCCCTCATATGTGCTAGCTGTGCCAAGGTGAGGTCATCTCCTAAAAAGATGCCCGTTTTCTTAAGGGCGGAGCGCTTGGCCAAGAAATCCTTCTTGGCCTCCAAGGTGGGAGAGCGTAAAATGAGAGCTCTCTCCTTCGAGCTCTCTCCTCCATTCTTGTCTTTCTTGCCCACTCTCCAAGACCCCGTGTGTGTAGGCCTCGAATGCCCATGCGTGTGTATAAATCTTTGGCTTCCTCCTCTACATTGTCACCGTCCTTTAGTCCTGTGATCCGCACATGAAGTTCCCTTGTCTTTCTTCTTTGTTCCTCCTCAATGGTTAGGTTGATAATCTTCGAGGTAGATGTGCTTTCGGCCTCCTTGTTCTTACCTTTCTTGACCACTTCTATCCATTTCTCTGTGTCATCTACTTGCTTTTGCGTCTTCGTGAGCACCTCCACCCACGAGGAGGTCTCCTGGGCCTTCTTTTCTTCTCCCTCTTGAAGTGTTCTCACTTGGGCCTTGATTGTCACCATTTTGCCACCCAAATGGTTCACTCTTGCTTTCACACTATGTACATATTGGATTGGTGTCCATGGCTTATGGAATGTGCCTATGCATGTGATTGACACGTGTCATGCTGTATAGTTGGATATGATATTCCGCTGAGACTTGACCTTATCATGCCCGGAATATCTGGAGGACTTGGCTTTCCGCTTGGACTTGTGCCTTTGTGTACATGCCCGGAAACGCCTGGAGGATCGGCTTTCCACTGGGTCTAGTATCGCATATACTTGCCTGGAAACGCCTGGTCTTATATGGTTTCATGAACGGAAATTGCTCATGCCAATGCTGCATTGCATAGCATCTTTATGTGCTTGCTTGCAAATGAAATTGCATGCTGTTTTCATGCCTGCATGACCTATGTGTAGTTCCGGGCTAGGGGACGCCCGCCCGTGAACCGTGCGTGTGAAATTATCTGCTGACATGGTTGTGTGGCATGTGAACAGGTGGTAAGTAATACCCAGTCTAGGCTCAAATAGCCCTTAGGACTTGGCCAATATTTATAAGTGAGTGCGTTCCCACTTCATTAAAGTTTGGGCGTCCAAAAGTCACTTATAAATTATGACCGCTTCCAAGTTCACACTCACTGAAGTCCCGAGGCGGACAAGACTCAATGTCCAGGACCTGATCCTCCCTTTTTACTCATAAATGGGCATCTCTCCATGTCCCTTCACCTGATTGGACCCCAATTCACTTACTTATTAAGAGAAATTCGTGTTTTCTCTTCATGAGGATTTTTGGAGGCTGAAAACTCTGTTTTTCCACCATTTCTCTCCATTTCCAAGCTCTCCATAGCCATACCCAACTTGCTAGGGTGTTTTCCAAGCTTCCAAGAGTGTTTCCAAGTGCTAATCACTCTCCTACTCACTCCCAATGACTGAAATTCAGCAAAACAGCTCTCATTTTTGCTGTAATTTCTGGTCTTTTTGCTGAAAACCCTAATTTCAGCCTTCCTTTCTCAAGTTGAACCATAGGGGAAGCTTTCCCAGGGTTCCCTTCATCCTCTTGAAGACTTTTGTCGCGAAGGATTGCGGCAAATCGAAGATATCAACACTTCTAAAGCTTCCAACGCGAAGGCTTCCGCTTGCAACAACTTCTATGAAGACTGGTAAGCTAATTGGACAATGTGTTGTCATTACTTATTCAGTAAAAGGGCAGGACTCCTTGTTTAGCTGCCCTGTGTAGTATTTCTCTTGTCCTATGTGCTCTTGAAGATGTTGCTACCTTGCTTGGTAGAACATAGAGCCAATGGTAGAGAATATGGGCACTGAAGTTGGGCCGAGCATCAAGGCAGCTCCTTGGTGATCTACATCGACATACCATTGTTTTCTAAATGCTGAATTTCATATGCATTGGCATGGAGGATTTGGCAATGGATGCCCGTGAAGCTATGTATTAAATTTTCTCCAATAGTAATACAAATTACTCGAGGGAGGGGTCGGCCGTTCCGGCTCATTGTGTGTCTCTTGTCAATTCAGCAATTTACTTCTTGTATGTGAGCAAGTGTCCTTCAAATCTTAGTGTATTTAAGTGTATTGATTAGCATTGTGTTCAACCAAGTTACATTGGTATCAGAGCATACGGTTCTCTTTCACTTCTATCGTGAGAGACGATCATCGTGAACACTAGCTATCTCTACACTTAGAACATTATGGACAGCCATACAATGAATGTTGGAGATGCTAATACAAGAGGCAGGGACAATGAAATGCATGCCTCCAATGCTTTACAGGATGAGCAAACTCATGTGGTGCACAATAGGGAACATGAATATGTGGGACAGCCATCCCGTGGCAAAGAGAAGATGCAAGAAGAAGAGTCCATAGTCTTGAGGGCTGAACTTACTCGTATGCAGGCTCTTCTCCATGCACAACAAGAAGAATTGAATCTCTATCGCCGCGAGGATCCATTGGTACATGACCGTTTGAACGCCAAGAAAGCTGAATCTTATATGGATCATGCAATGGCAATGATTGCTCAAGAGTTGCACATGCAACCGAGGGATGCAGCACGTGCATACTTGGCTTGTACCGAGGATGCCTATGCAGAAAAAGCAACCATCCCACATGTCTTGGAGTGCCCGAACAAGAACTTATGTCTAAGAGGATGAATCTCCATGCTATGGGAGAGGAACAATCAGTGACTTCACGCCATGCAGGAATATCTCATGTAGCCCGTGAAGGATACAATGTTTATGGCAGCGGTCAAAATATATGTCAAATGCCATTGCCGGCTGAAAATGTGCATGCACAACACATGCAACATGGGCTGCAATTTTCTGTTGGTGCAGGTATTCCGCGTATCTCTCATGCCACTCATGCCTTCGAGTGTGCTCGTGAGGGAGAAGTTATGGCTGAAAATGTATCAATGCATGTTGAGGGGCTAGCCATGTCTCATGCTCACAGGGCATATGTATCTATGCATGCATCACCTTTTGGTCCTAAAATGATGCCAGTCACAGGGGCTGTCCCAATGGACAAACATGGGGGAAAACATGTTGAGATGCACACACATGCATCAAAGTCTCGTGACTTCAAAGCCGGAGACAAATCTGTGAAGTTTGACACATATCATGGGGAATATGATGCATCAAAGGCACTTGCTTTTATTGCCCAGTTTGATATTGCTTTCAGTGATGAGGATTTCACTCAGAAATCCATGATCCGGCATGTAAGCATGTTCATGAAAGGCACTGTTGCCCATTGGTGGCTCACGGAGAAGCTCTCACCGAATCCTGTTAGATCATGGGAAGAGTTCAAGGAGAGGTTCTATGCTCAATTCTTGCCTCCCAATGCATTGAATGAGATAACAATGAAGTGGGATTGGGTAAAGCAAAATGAGGGGGAATCGGTAAATGCATATGTACAAAAGTTTTGGAAAGTGCTCTTGGAGGTGTCTCCATTCATGCATGTTACCGAGGTGGAAAGGAAGAGAAGGTTTCAATCGGGATTGCAACCCGTGTACAAAGCGGGATTACAAATGTATCCTGGTCATACCTTACACCAATTAATCGCAGCCGCCACCGCCACCGAGCAATTGGAACTCAAATTGAGTCGATCTAGCCTCATTTCAAGGCAAAGAGAGGGCTGTCCAAAACCTGCAAAATGATGGACAGCCACCTAAAAGGGACCAAAACCAAGCCAAATCAGGTCCAAAAGCTGAAAATAAGTTTGCTAAAAAGCGTCCTTATAAGCCGGCAAACTTTGGTCTTAGTGCTGAGAAGAAGGAGCAATATATGCGTGAAGGCAAATGCTTTACTTGTGGCAGCACTGAGCACATGGCAAGAGCATGTCCAAATAAGAAGAACAAAGCTGAAAATGCTAATGTACCGAAGCCCAAGGTACATATGGTTCCCGATGTGCAAGGGGATACAATGCATGAGAGCAAAGATAAGGTTGTATGCAAAGCTTGGGGACAACTCAAAGATCAGCCCGCTTTGTTTATGTTTGATGATTGTGCAACGGAGAATTTCATATCCACTCAGATGGCAGCTGCTTTGGGTATTGAAGTGGAGGACATGGGTCCTCAAATTGAAGCAGGGACTGCCTTTGTTGGTAGAGAAGTGCAGGTCATGCCTATTTTTGGCAAGTTACGCATACACATTCAAGGCTATGTGGATCATGAGGATTTTCTTGTGGCGCCTTTGAATGGCTGTGATGTATTGCTTGGAAAGCCTTGGCATACACGTATTGATCCGTGCAAGGCTTACAAGACTAACAGGATCACCTTCATGCATAAAGGCCGAGAACATGTAATTGATGCTGGTGAAGAGGGTGATACCATTCCCCTTGTATCTCATGTCCAAATTAAGAAAGTAATGAAAAAGAGTATTTTTGCGTACTTGATCTTTGTACGAGATCCTGTTGAGGAAAATAATGTACATGTAAACACTCTTTGTAATGATAGGCTGAAATTTTTGCAAGAGCACAATGATTGTTTTGCTGATGAGTTACCAAATGAGTTACCACCTGTACGACCGAAAGATCATCGCATTGATCTTGTGCCGGGTAGCTCACCACGTAATTTAATCGTGTAAGTGCATCCCAAAAAGAGGAGATCATGAAACAAGTAAATGAGCTTCTTGAGAAGGGTTTGGTTCAGCCAAGCTCTTCCCCATATTGTTCACCCGTCCTCTTACTTCAAAAGAAGGATGGATCCTTTCGTATGTGTGTGGATTATAGAGCTTTGAATAAGCTTACCATCAAGAATCGGTTTTCGATTCCACGCATAGATGACATCCTTGACAAGTTGGATGGATCGGCATGCTTTAGCCGAATTGATCTCAAGAGTGGATATCATCAAGTGCGTGTAGTGCTTGAGGATGTACACAAAACTGCTTTCAGGACAGCATTTGGGCTTTATGAGTATCTTGTTATGCCTTTTGGTCTTACAAATGTCCCGGCTACATTCAATAGAATGATGGATCGCATATTCCGTGGGTACAGGAAATTTATAGGTGTCTTCTTTGATGACATCCTAGTCTTCTCGAAGATCGAAGAAGAGCATAAAGCTCATTTGGCTATTGTTTTTGAAGAGCTCCATAAGCATAAACTCTTCATAAATGCAAAGAAGAGTGAGTTCTTCTTGTCAGAGATACATTATCTTGGGCATATTGTGTCCAAAGATGGAGTGCGGATGGATCTTGCAAAGATTGATGCAATTCGGAATTGGCCCGAATTGAGTTCGGTGCATGAGATCCTTAGTTTTCTTGGATTATGCTCTTACTACCGCAGGTTCATTCGGCACTTTGCATGGATTGCTTCTCCTTTGCATGATTTGACAAAGAAGAAGGCCGTGTTCAAATGGATTAATGTAGAGAGAGATGCATTCCTCAAATTGAAAGATGCAAATACTCATGGTCCAGTGTTGATCGTTCCGGATTCGCAACAAAAGCCTTTTTGTGTGGAATGTGATGCATCTGGAAATTGCATAGGGAGCTGTCCTTAATCAAGAGGGACATGTCGTGGCTTATGAGAGTCGTAGATTGCATGATGCAGAGCTATCTCTTGGCATTTATGAGAAAGAGCTCTTGGCTGTAATTCATGCACTACTATATGGAAACATTACCTTCTTGGGGCTGATTTCACTGTGAAGACAAATCACCAGAGTTTGAGATATTTTCTTACTCAAACTAAGTTATCAGAGAAGCATATGAGGATGGCCAATTTCCTCTCTATGTTTCATTTTCAGATCTTGCACACCCCGGGAAAGAAGAATGTAGTGGCCAATGCATTGTCACGAAAGCCGTATGTAGCAGCTATCTCGATTGCCTCTCATGGGGACTTGTCTACCATGCGTGATTTGTATCATACGGATGCTGATTTTGCCACTATTTGGGCTGATTTGATGGCTGGTCATGCACATGTCTCATATGTGATCAAAGAGGGTTATCTCATGAAAGATAATTGCCTATGTGTGGTGTCTGTGACATGAGGCAAAAGGTTGTGGATGAGTGCCATGCTCCTCCATATGCTAGTCATAGAGGCATAATGCCTACTACGTACATGATTGAGCGGTATTTCTTTTGGCCAGGTATGCGGAAGGACAGAGGCACATGTACGTGCATGTATCACCTGTTAAAAGGTCAAATTTGATAGGCAAAAGGCACCAGGTTTGCTTCAGCCATTGCCTATTCCCATGCAGCCATGGGAAAGTATTACAATGGATTTCATGATGGACTTGCCACGTACCCAACAAGGTAATGATGCAATTATGACAATTGTGGACAGGTTTAGCAAGCAAGCTCATTTCTTGCCGGTCAAAAAGACCATCAAAGCTGAGCATATGGTTAAAATATATCTTGCACAAGTGTTCAAACATCATGGAATGCCGAAGTCCATTGTGGGGGATAGAGATCCCAGGACTACAAGTCTCTTTTGGCGGGCCTTATTTGATAATATGGGCACCAAATTGGACTTCTCATCAGCTTATCACCCTCAAACGGATGGGCAAAGTGAGGCTGCAAATTCAGCCGTGTTGGATCTCTTGAAATGTTATGTGGTGGATCAGAAGTCTTCTTGGGAGAAGTACTTACCGCTTGTGGAATTTGCATACAACAACACAGCGCATGCATCTACGGGAAAGGCCCCGTTTGAGATTGTTTATGGTAAGGTGGTTTTGCCACCCATCCTTCGCACAAAGGATGAGATATTTGCAGCTGATGAGTATGTAGGAGACTTGGATATTGCTTTTGCTCAGGTGCGGACAGCCATTGCAAGGTCACAAGACAAGCATAAAAAGGCTGCCGCCGACAAGCATAGAAGGCAATTGGATGTTAAAGAGAATGATTGGGTATTGCTGAAATTTGAGAAAGCAAGACTTGCAAAGAGGCCTGGCAAAGAGGGTGCATATCCTAAGCTTGCAACCAGGTACTATGGGCCTTTTCGAGTGATCGAGAAGATCAATGAAGTGGCTTTCAGATTGGCATTACCTAGTCATTGGCACATACACAATGCTTTTCATGTGAGTCTCCTTCGCAAGTATGTGGGGCCGGAGCCCAGTGAAATGGTCATTGAGGATCCACCAAAAGTGGATGAGCTTGAGGAGATCTTGCAGCCAGAACCTGACGTACTCTACTGGCTCCCCTTGGAAAGTGAACTGAGGCTCTGATCTCGTCACCCATGCCTGTTTGGTGTTAAACACCATAACCTTGGTTTTCCCAAGGTTCACTGTCACATCTCTATCCGCACAGAAAGCCTGTAATGCATCGAGGTGTCTCTGTAATCCCTCCGGAGAGTCTGAGATTAGAACAATATCATTAGCTGGGTATCAACACCCCTGCCAGGCATGCCCCGGGGCCTCCCAATCTGTCTACATAATCAGAGACCGCATCAATGTATAGTCCAAAGAGGGTGGGCGATAGCGGGCATCCTTGCTTCACCCCTATCGTGCTGGTCACCCTATCAGATAGTCCCGCCTGGAGCTCGGACTCTGCCTGTCACAGACTCATACAAGGCATATATCCCCCACTGCATATCCTCGGGTACCTCAATGTCATGCAATCTGTGCATAAGCCTGGAATGTGGTACGGTATCGAAGGCTTTGCGGAAGTCCACAAAGCAGCAACATATCCTTCTCTTCTGTGCCCTGCCCTCTTCAATAAGTGCCCGAAGTGTCAGTATGTGATCCAAGGTAGTAAATCCTCTCCTGAAGCCAGCCTGTCCATGTGCTCGATGACCATGCCTCTGCCCATCGGCTCAGCTCCGACTCCAAATAGAGCCATATAATTTGGCCAAGTAATGACCAATCATGATCGTCCTGTAGTTGCCGGGTACCATGGGGTCCCCACTCTTAAAGAGTGGTACAATGATATGCTCTGTCCAGCTTGTCGAAAAACCCTCACAAATGGCTCGATTAAACACATGTACGATGAGCGGAGCCAAAGTGTCTCGTGCATATGAGAAGTGCTCTCCAACTAGCCCATCATGATCCTGTGCCTTTCCATTCTGTAACCTGTCTATCGCATCTAGCACCATCCGCATAGTATAAAAGGTGCTGCTAGCAGGTCTAGCTCCTAGTGGAGGGGGGGTGGGGGGCTGTCCTGGCGCATCATATAGCTCTCTAGCATAGGTATGCCATGCCTCAAGTGCGGTAATCGGAGTACCAGGCTGTCTCTCCTGAAACATCTTCCATGCCCTCTTGCTGTCCTTCCCCAGGAATAGTTGGTAGATCTCCTCGTCTAGCTTAGCCAGATAGGCTCGTTTCTTCCTCCGCACAAGGCGCCGAAAGATCATCCTAGCCTGTCTATGCGTGTGAGACCCAATGGCAATCTCACGCTGTAGTTGTGCTTGTGTCTCACGACACTCATCATCATACCAACTGTTCTGTGGGGCAGTGCTGCGGGGGTGGGTGGAAGGGATAATAGTGCAGGGAAACGCATATGAGGAGGATGCATGTAGTACACCTGCCAATCCTCTCGTGATCTCGTCCAGAGGGCTATGCGGGTCTAAAGCGAACAAGCCATCAGATACTGCATCTCGATAAACCCCAACTGTCTCACGTGTAAATTGATATCTCGGGTACCTAGGTAGAGGAGTGGCTAGCCCATCTCTCGGGGATCTACCTACTAGTGTGAAACTCAGGTATGCATGATTGGTTGCTATCCCAATGGGCCTACTGGAAATCGTGAAACCCCGCACATCAGGTATCAATGAAGGAGATCCCATCAAGTAGTCCACTGTGCTCGCTCCCTCTTTAGAGTTCCAGTGTGTGAGAGCATTTGATCCTTGCCATCTCGATAAGCCGTTGTATATGACCAACCCATGTGCACTCCCGAGTGAGAGAAAATGCCTGCCATAATCTGTAATCTCCCCCTCATCCTGTGCTGATCTCTGCAACCCTACATCCTCTACCGTGATCTCCCGGTACAGAGCCTCTCGAGTATCATACAACTCTGTCTGCTCTGTGCCTGTACATGCATTAAAGTCTCCCAGTAGTAATATGTCTCCCATGCTGGCAAACCTCATGTATCATCATATAGTGGTATATAGGGCGACTCTCCTGATGGTGCAAACCTGGAGTGGGCTGGGGGAAAGTAGCATACCGCCACATATAGCTCGCGGAGCCCCTCTTTGCATATTCGGACCCACATGTACCTCGTATCTGTATCTCTATGTACCACATGTATTTTGTCACAAAGCTCATCCCTGTAAAGTATTGCCACTCCTCCAAATCCTCTGGTACCTCCCACTGTGCGTGGCTAAGGGCTGATTCCCATCTATAACCCCGGACGTCAGGAAGCCTCTTGTTTGTGCACTGATGGGTCTCTGTATACATAGCAATATCACTGTGTCTGATAGTATCTTTAAAGTATCCTGCATCTGTTCTAAGGGCTCTGTTGCAATTCCACAACGTGAATCGTAGGGTCTCATAGGCCGTGCACCATCAAGCGGGCCTCCTCTCCGTAATAATGACTCGGCCATCTCTGTATACCGATCATTTCCCCTCTTTCCTTGCCTCAAGCACATGCGGCATGTGTTCCTTCCGGTGTGCTATCTGTGCCGGTGTAAGATCCTCATCCAAATAAATCTTTTCCACCATCCTTTTGGAGAGGAAGGCCTTCTTCTTCTCCAAGTCACCAAACCTGATGATCAATATCTTCGCCCAGGTTTCATCTCTGCCTACTTGCCATGCTCCGGTAATGGGTACATCAGTGGCTCCAATTTTTGTTGGAAGAGCTTTTGCATCCTCTTGGGGATTTCCCTTATCTTCCCACCCAACTACACGTACATGTAAGGCACGTGCCCGTCTCTTGGCTTCCTCTTCCAATGTAGCATTCATCACCTCTACTTTTGTTGATTGGTGTATCCTTCTGTTTTTTTACTACTTCAATCCATGGGTTGACTTCTTCAATTTGTTTCTTTGTGGCATTGGCAATTTCAGCCCATGAATGCATTTCCTTCTTACCTACAGCCACTTTTGCCTTACATGATTCCAAAGTGTTTTGCATTTCTGTGATGTCTTTTTCGCGGTCAGCCATACATGTCTTCAAAGTGCCTTCATACAATGCAACTGTTGTGCCAATCTCTCAGAGCATGTCATCCTTCCATTTCTGCACCTCTTTTTTCATTTTCGTGTGCATCAAGGCTTGGGCTAATTCCATCTCAACCCGTACTTGGGCTTGCATTTCTCCCTTCAATTGGACATATATCTCTTCCTTCAGCGTTTCGTATATCACTTTCCTTTGGGCATGCATCTGCTCGGTCCATTCCTTTTCAAGCTCCTGTCGCATGGTGTTCATCTCTGTCCTTATGTGAAGCTGTAGCTCCTCATAAAGAGCCTCATCTCATCGGGCCATCTTCGTAATCCTTCGTGAGCAAGGGACATGATTCCATCCCTCAGTCTTCTGCGATAGGCATTTCGTGCCTATCGTGGGGGTGTGATCTCATCGGGCCATCTTCGTAATCCTTCGTGAGCCAGGGGACATGATTCCATCCCTCAGTCTTCTGCGATAGGCATTTCGTGCCTTCGTGGGGGTGTGAAAGGTTGTCTCACCATCCTGTTTCCCCTCTAGGGGTTGAGACATGTTTTCCCCTACTAGTTGCTGCCTTGGGGACCTGAGCAAGGGTGGGTAGAAAAAGGAAGCAGCACGCGGAAATTTGGATGGGAAAAGGAAGCAGAACTGAGAACTGGCAATGCTGTGTTGTTCTGCACAGGACAGCAACAGGTGAAGAGACGCAGCCAGGCAGTAGGTAAGGAGACGGCGCAGTTGCTGGGCAGAGAGGCGACAGAGTAAAAAATGGGGGACGGCGCTGCTGGACAGAGCAAGGGATGCACAGGATTGAAGGCGGCACTGTAGGTGGTGCTGGAGGGCTGAAGGTGGTACTGTAGGGCTGAAGGCTAAGGAAGCAGAACTGAGAATTGGCAATGCTGTGTTGCTGCAGCAGCAGGCGGAAATTTGGGTGGGAAAAGGAAGCAGAACTGAGAACTGGCAATGCTGTGTTGTTCTGCACAGGACAGCAACAGGTGAAGAGACGCAGCCAGGCAGTAGGTAAGGAGACGGCGCAGCTGCTGGGCAGAGAGGCGAGACAGTAAAAAGTGGGGGACGGCGCTACTGGACAGAGCAAGGGCTGCACAGGATTGAAGGCGGCACTGTAGGTGGTGCTGCAGGGCCGAAGGTGGTACTGTAGGGCTGAAGGCTAAGGAAGCAGAACTGAGAACTGGCAATGCTGTGTTGTTGTGTAGCAGCAGGCGGAAATTTGGGTGGGAAAAGGAAGAAGCAGAACTGAGAACTGGCAATGCTGTGTTGTTGTAGCAGCAGGCGGAAATTTGGGTGGGAAAAGGAAGCAGAACTGAGAACTGGCAATGCTGTGTTGTTCTGCACAGGACAGCAACAGGTGAAGAGACGCAGCGAGGCAGTAGGTAAGGAGACGGCGCAGTTGCTAGGCAGAGAGGCGACACAGTAAAAAGTGGGGGACGGCACTGCTGGACAGAGCAAGGGCTGCACAGGATTGAAGGCGGCACTGTAGGTGGTGCTGCAGGGCCAAAGGTGGTACTGTAGGGGGCTGAAGGCTAAGGAAGCAGAACTGAGAACTGGCAATGCTGTGTTGTTACAGCAGCAGGTGGAAATTTGGGTGGGAAAAGGAAGCAGAACTGAGAACTGGCAATGCTGTGTTGTTCTGCACAGGACAGCAACTGGTGAAGAGACGCAGCCAGGCAGTAGGTAAGGAGACGGTTCAGTTGTTGGGCAGAGGCGACACAGTAAAAAGTGGAGGACGGCGCTGCTGGACAGAGCAAGGGCTGCACAGGATTGAAGGCGGCACTGTAGGTGGTGCTGCAAGGCCGAAGGTGGTACTGTAGGGCTGAAGGCTGCGCTGCAGGGCTTAAGGCGGCGCTGCAGGATATACAGGTGAATAAGTGCAGCCGACTGAGGAGGGCGCTACCTAGAGAGAGAGAGAGAGAGAGAGAGAGAGAGAGAGAGATGAATGGGAGAGACAGGAATTAGGGTTAGGTTAGAGTATTCATGTGGGACACATACACAGAGAAGAAACAACAAGGGAGAGAGAGAGAGTTGTGGGGATAAGTCAACTCATGATGTTATGAGTGTGTGACTCCCCTATCACACATGTATATTGCACTAGTACACATAGTGCACTTAGTACATTAAAAGTACTAAGTGTACTATGTACTATAACTTATGGGCTTGTACACACTATAAGGATGGGCATAATGCCTTTACCCCAACAACCTCCCACTTAAAGGCAAAGTGCCCTTAACTGAAGGAAAAGAAAAATCAGCATGTACATGATAATATACAAGGCCATATCAAGGCTGAAACTGGCCTCATCCAATGCCCATCAAGTGTCTGCAATGAGCAAACCGCTCCGGAGGCAAACTCTTTGTCAACAGATCAACCGGGTTGTCATCCGTATGAATCTTAACAAGCTGAATTTGCTTGTTCTCTATCACCTCTCTGATGAAGTGATATTCACATCCACATGCTTCGTCTTTGCATGAAAGACAGGGTTCTTTGCCAACTGGATGGCACTCTGACTATCACAATGCAACAATGGAATATCCCCTGTATATCCCAAATCAACCACTAACCGAGATAGCCATAATGCCTCCTTGCAAGCCTCTGTGGCTGCAATATACTCGGCCTCTGTAGTAGATAAGGCTGTGCACTTCTGCATCCTGGATATCCATGACACAGCACCTCCTGTGAATGTAAACACATAACCGGTAGTAGACTTCCGGTTATCTGGATGACCGGCATAATCCGAATCCGTGTAACCATGCACTAATGCATCCTGTTTGCCAAAGCAAATGCACATATCCTGTGTGCCCTTCAGGTATCTCATGACACCTTTCACTGCTTCCCAATGCTTCTTGCCAGGGTTGGCCATGTATCTAGAAACCACTCCCACTGCAAATGCAATGTCCGGCCTAGTAGCAACCATGGCATACATGAGACTGCCACAAGCTGAAGCATACGGAATCTTGGCCATATCAGCCCTGTCTCTATCCGACTGTGGGCTGTCCATAGCACTGAGTTTCACATATGGAGGCAAAGGAGTACTAGTCTTCTTCCCCCCGTCTATGTTGAACCTCTGCAAAACTTTGCCAATGTATTCCTTCTGAGACAAATACAACACATGCTGATTTCTGTCCCGAAGTATCCGCATACCCAAAATGTGATTTGCATCACCCAAATCCTTCATATCAAAGGTTTGATGCAGCCTCTGCTTCAAGGCATCCATCTCTTTACGAGATTTCCTGGCAATCAACATATCATCAACATACAAGATGAGGATCAATAGACTGCCATCCAAAGCTTTCTTGGTGTATAAGCAGTGATCTATGTCACTTCTCCTGAATTTCTGTGATTTCATGAATGTATCAAATTTATGATACCATTCTCTTGGTGCCTGTTTGAGCCCATAAAGACTCTTTTTCAGCTTGCATACAAGCTTCTCCTTTCCACTCACTGCATAACCCTCTGGCTGCTGCATATATATCTCCTCATGGAGATCACCGTGAAGAAAAGCAGTCTTCACATCCATCTGAATCAAGTCCAGATCATCATGCGCAACCAAAGCTAACACAGCTCTAAGTGTGGTCATTTTGACCATTGGAGAGAAGATCTCCTCAAAGTCCACACCATATTCCTGCTTGAAGCCCTTAGCCACTAACCTGGCTTTGTATCTTGGCTTTGCATCTGGTGCAACTTTGAGTCTGTAAACCCACTTGCATGGCAAAACCTTCTTGCCTGCAGGCAAATGCACCAATTTCCATGTTCCATTTTTGTGCAGAGAATCCATCTCTGACTTCATGGCACGCTCCCAAAGAGCCTTGTCTGCCCTCTGTAAAGCCTCCTTATAACATGAGGGCTCCCCACAGTCAGTAAGCATCAAGTAGTCAACCCCTGGAACAAACCTGTGAGGGGCTCTGGAGGGTCTAGTGGACCTCCGTACCCAATGACCATCATTTGCAGGTTGCTGTCCAGCCTGCATATCACCCATTGGTGGCTCCTGTTCCATGCCATAAGGCTGAAAAATCATGCCCGGTATCTCCTCTAACTGTGGTATATCCATAGGGATATCTTCTGCCATCTCTGGCTGTCCATTTGGACCATTTTCAGCACCATTTAAGGGCTGGTTTTCTTGCTGTAATGGCTGATTTACAGTCCTTGGTTGTTGTCCATGATGTCCATCATCGTCAAAGATGACTCTGCAAGGCTCCTGTTGCCTTGCAGGCTCCTTATACATGCATGTTTCATCAAAAATGACATCATTGCTGCGTATGATCTTTTTATTCACGGGATCCCAAAGTCTAGACCCCATTTCACCTCTGTCACCATATCCTAGGAATATGCATTTGTGAGACTTAGGATCAAGTTTGGTGCGCATTTCCATGCGTATGTGCACGTACGCAACGCAACCAAACACTCTCAAGTGCTTGTATGAAGGAGGCTTCCCTGTCCATACTTCCTCTGGCACTTTCCCACCAAGCCTGGTGTTAGGTGACCTGTTTATAAGGTGAACGGCTGTCATAACAGCTTCAGCCCAAAAACCATGAGGTAATGCAGCATGTGACAACATAGAACGGACCTTCTCCTGAATGGTCCTGTTCATCCTCTCTGCTGTCCCGTTTTGTGGAGGATCATAAGGAGTAGAGAGCTCCCTCTTGATGCCTTTAGCATCACAAAAGTCCTGAAACTGTTTGGACATGTACTCTCCACCATTGTCGGAACGCAAAGCTTTCAGTGTTTTGCCAGTTTGATTCTCAACAAGAGCAACAAACTTCTCAAACACTGAGAATGTATCACTCTTCAAACGAAGAGGATAAACCCACACCTTGCGTGTGGCATCATCTATAAAAGACACAAAGTATTTTGCCCCTCCCAAAGAAAGCTGAGGCATCTCACATACATCTGTATGCACAAGCTCTAACTGAGCATCTTTCTGTCCAAGAGCTTTCTTGTGGGGGCACTGTAGTTGCCTACCATATATACAATGCTCACAAAACTGAAAACTTGAAAACTTTAGAGAAGGCAAGTAACCCAAACAAGACAATTGCTCCATTCCTTTGACACTCATGTGTCCCAACCGGCTATGCCACATAGAGATTTCCGGCAGCTTTGCATGCATGAAATAAAGAGTGTCCACCTTAGAGCCTCTGGCAACAACCAGTGAGCCCTTACTAATCTTCCACTTTCCACGACCAAATGTGGTAACATAATCAGTATCATTAAGCTGTCCAGTAGAAAGCAGGTTCTTCTTGATCTCAGGCACATGCCTGACATCATGGAGCATAAGCTGTGAGCCATCTGAAAACACAAGCCTCACATCACCTCTGCCAAGAATCTTGCATGCATGGTTATCACCCAAATAAACCACTCCTTCATTGCCAGCAGTATACCTGACAAACAAGTCTCTGCAACCTGTGACATGAAAGGAGGCACCTGAATCAATGATCCATGAGTGCATACCATGACCACCTGTAAGAAGTGAATGGGCATCAAGTGAAGACGTAAATAGGACCTCATCCTCAGTGCCACCTGCATGTGACACATTGATTTCTTCAATCTTGACTCCACTTTTGCCCTTTGGCTTTACATCTTTGGCTTCATCTTTCTCTTTGTCTTTGCCTTTTCCCTTTTCCTTTTGATCATTTTTCCATTTGTAGCATTGCTTTTTAATGTGTCCCTTCTTGCCATAATAATGGCATTCCAAATCCTTTTTGGAGCGAGACTTGCTCCTTCCCCTTTCTTGGCTTTTTCCCCTTTGTTGGGATCTCCCACGTGCATTCATTGCATTGGACTTTCCAACAGAGTTGTTTTTCCTGTTCATCTCTTCTTGAAGAAGAGCACCCTCAACATCTGCATATGACAGCATAGCATGCGAATTGCTAGTGGTTGTCCTGAATGTGTCCCAACTCTCTGGCAAAGTATAACAGAAAAGTGGCTTTGAACTCA
The DNA here is from genome assembly GCF_041138505.1 of Cibotium barometz. Lineage (NCBI taxonomy): Eukaryota > Viridiplantae > Streptophyta > Polypodiopsida > Cyatheales > Cibotiaceae > Cibotium > Cibotium barometz. The sequence goes on from NC_141069.1 coordinate 55,796,637, forward strand.
TCGTCCATTGCCAACTTTTGATTAATGACCTGGCTGACAATACCATTAAACTCATTTAGATGGGCTGTCAAAGACGCCCCTTCCTTCATCTGAAGACCTATGAGTTTCTTCAACCAATACACTTTGCTTGAGGCACTTTGTTGGGCATACAAGTCCTGCAATCTCTGCCACATTCCCCAAGCTGTCTTCTCTTCACGAATGCTGAAAAGTAATGAGTCTGACACAGACAACATGATAGTAGATCTTGCCAGCTCATCCATATCTTCCCACTCTTCAGCAGTAAGAGAAGCGGGCATTACATCCCTTTCTTTGATAGGCTTGTGCTGCTTCTTCTGGAGCAACACATTATAGCACTGGGTTTGCCAAATATCATAGTTATGTGAGCCTTCAAGCTTCTTTATGTGAAGCAATGAAGAGCTCTCACCTGTGGTTGCCATAGCAAAATGCAACTTGTCAAAGCCTGACTCCTTGCAAAAATGTTCAAACACTGCACCAAAAGCACACAAAGTGCTCACAGTTTTTCTCCCAAGCTTTATCTCCCACTGCGGAAGCACAAATGCAACTTTTCTCCCACTTTATGTGATGAAATCACCAAAATCTGGTTGCTGCAGATTTTGGACAGCACCTTAAATGTGCTCTGTTGCCCTTCCAAAGTACTGTACAGCAGTACCAAGTGCTCACCAATGATGTACCAAACCTGTACCGGCAAGTACAGCAGCTGAAATTGAACCTTTTGGTCACTCAAAACAGTGTACAGCCATGCCAAAACTTGCACAAAGCTGTGCCAAATCTGTACCAGTAGGTACAGTAGCAATAAATGCTCTCCTGGCTGTCCAAATGAGTGAAAATCAGACTTTTACAGTCCCGAACACTGCATACAACAGTTCCGAACAAAAATTGGGCAAAAGCCCCTTGACTGCAAGCTGATTTTTGAGGATTCAAGGCATAAATGTCTTGCCTGCTGCTTTGCCAAGCTTAACAAGCATACAAACTTGAAAAGCCCCTTGATTTAAGATCAATTGCTGATCATACATGGTACATTGACGCACATGAAGGCATCCAGAGTGTTCACGATGCTTCCCCCTGGCCACATATACATCAATACATGAAACCCCCTTGATTTACAGGCACATTGAGTGCTTGTAAGGCATCAACACATTATCCACAGCATCAAATGCGATTGCCTGCATGCAAATCAATCCAATCGGCACAAAAGCCCCTTGATTTGCACTGCAATTTGCTGCAATTTTGCCCAAATGTGCGATTTCTCACATTATACAGCATGTATGAGTGCTTAATTGCACAATTACATCAAAAGCCCCAAATTTCGACATCCAATTTCCTGCAAATTGATCCTGATTGTGACTAATTTCTTGCAAATTGATCCTGATTGTGACCAATGTCACCCAATTTTGCCAATTTTGCTCAAAATTGAGCAATTCGACACCTGTACCTGCTCAATTGTTGATTGTACTTGCTCAATTGCAAATCCCAAAAAAATTGAGGAAAATACCTTGTAATTTCTGATTTTTCTTCAATTTGCAGGCTGAATTTTGTTGTTGCAGGAAAAGGGGTGATGATGCTGCTGCTGCAGAAAAGGGAGGTGGCTATGAAGATCAGTCTGTGCCTGTTTGAGGGTTTACGAAGGGGCTTGCCTCATCAACAGCTTGTCTGCTGGCCCGTTTCAGGCAGGGCGTCCGTGTGTCAATAAGAAGTTGATGCCGCTGCGAGCTGCTTCGTGGATAGAAGCTGTTGCGTCTTCCTCCTTCATGTTCCCGAAAACGTTACCGAGGGGGGAGGCACCAAAGCCAAGCTTGCTGACAAGTAGCCCCGTGCGGCCAAGCTCGCTGAAGCTCACGCCTAGTGGCTCGCTACACGATTAGTGACCAACGCTTGCTGCCAGCTGACGTGTATTACGCTTTGTAGCGCTACACGATTAACGCCTTGTTGACGTATTCGCCTTGGCCTGTATTTTCGCCTGCTTCGCCTTGTTGACGTATTTGCATGCTTCGCCTAGCGCCAGTCTACACCCCGTGCGCTGCTACGTTTTTTTTTGGACCAACGCCTCAACGCCTGCTGTGCGCTGGAACTCCACGCTCACACAGCCTTACTCTTCTTTGTTACACTTTAAGGCCACCAGCGCCTTGCTGCTTACACAGACAGCCTAGCGTTCAACACAAGCAGCACAAGCCTTGATTTGCTACCGAAGCCCGGAGAGAAATCAGCGCCTGCACCTTCTTCTCCTCTACAGCAAATTCGACACAACCATGTTGGAAGTTCAGGCTCTGATACCAGTTGAATGGGAGAAACAGGAATTAGGGTTAGGTTAGAGTATTCATGTGGGAGACATACACAGAGAAGAAACAACAAGGGAGAGAGAGAGAGTTGTGGGGATAAGTCAACTCATGGTGTTATGAGTGTGTGACTCCCCTATCACACATGTATATTGCACTAGTACACATAGTGCACTTAGTACATTAAAAGTACTAAGTGTACTATGTACTATAACTTATGGGCTTGTACACACTATAAGGGTGGGCATAACGCCTTTACCCCAACAAGAGAGAGAGAGAGAGAGAGAGAGAGAGAGAGAAGCCTCTCGGCTGTCAGCCCTTGGCTGCTTCCTGCAGCCCACCTCCTTCCAAGAGAGAGAAAGAAAGAAAGAAAGAAAGATATATTAACGTCCTGTCGCCTCCTGCAGCCTGCAGCCGCCTGCAATCCTGCCGACCCCCCTTGCAAGAGAGAGAGAGAGAGAGAGAGAGAGAGAGAGAGAGAGAGAGCGTGAGGAGCCTGCTCAGTCCTGAGAGAGAGAGAGAAATGAAATGATATATCAACGTCCTCAAAAGGCCAAAATGACCTATGAGACCAAAAAGGTTACAACAATTGGTGGATCTGATACAATGTCTGTGTAAGAAAAGCTAAAACAACTAAACAACTAACTGAAACTGAAACAACAACTATGAGGAAAAGTAAGGTACTAGGAGCTCCCAATGGCCTTTTCTTTGTAGACTGTCCTCTTCTCTGTGTGAGAATTTGCAAACGCTTCAACAAAGTGAAGCTTCAATGACCTCATCAAAGGTGACCTCAAGCCTCATCAAGGTGACAATATCTTGGTGTCACGGCAGTCTCTACAAATGCTTCAAGGCAGCTAAGTGACAAAAAGCCAACAATAGCATGTTGATTAGCGCAAGCTAATCTTTGTGAAGAAGCGCATAGTCAGCAAGTGGCTTGTATGCAGTCGTCGGGTCGCTCAACCTCTATGCTATGAGTAGTCTGAAGCTCAGCGAACTAGCTCAAGGTGCACTCTCTCATCATATTAAGATTCTCAATGTGAGAGAGAGAGAGAGAGAGAAAGAAAGATTTATTAACGTCTTCCAAAAGACCGAACTCGGCCTATGAGACAAATCAGTGTCCCTGTTTGGGGTATCCTCTGTCATCCCAACAAAATGAAAAAGTACTGAACTAAAAGAGAGAGAGAGAGAGAGAGAGAGAGAGAGAGAGAGAGAGAGAGAAAGCCCAATGGGCCTATGAGACCAAAGTGGTACAATAATGTCCATGGCATATCTCATCATGGAATGGAAAATAAAACAGAAATGAAAACATAAATCTATGAGACCAAAGTAATACAATAATGTCCATGGCATATCTCATCATGGAATGGAAAATAAAACAAAAAGAAAACATAAACATAGCTATCTCACTGGGGTGATACAAAACTGTCCATGGAAATTCATCATGGAATACTAAGAACATAGAAACATGAGAGCACATCAGCTCCGAGTAGATGGTATACCACTCTCCAAAACATGAGAGAGAAGATGGGAGAAAGAGAGACCTGCTGTCTTGCAGTTTTGGCTGCTGGCCTACTCACAAAGGGGAGAGCTGTTCACCTACAGATTGCCCGCCCATGTGCAGTCCAGACCTGCCAGTTCTCCACAGCCCAGTCCACGTGTAGTCCAGCCGTCGCCAAAGAGAGAGAGAGAAGATCGTTTCTGTCCTGTGTGCCCTCAGCGTGCAGCCCAACCAATCGACAGCTTTCCCAAGCACCAAATCTCCTGCGTGTAGCTGCAGTCCAGCCGCCCTTTCGCAAGAAAGAAAGCTGTATTAATGTCTACTAGAGGCCGAACTCGACCTATGAGACAAATCAATGTACAACTGTCAATGTCCTCTGGATGTCCAGAAAAAAAGGACAAAATAAACATGAAATAAACTATGAAAGTACTGAGCTAGTGGGGGGGTGTGATGGATGGAGCACTACTGCTAAAGGCTCGGTATGCAACCTATATGCGTAGGGTATACAAGAATGCAATGTAGATCTGACTAGCTCCAACGAGTACCATAATGGGGGTGTAATATGTGATACATAGTCGATGGGCGAGGCAAAAATCCCTTGGAGCATGATCTCCGGGTGTGAGTGTAAGTGAGCTAGCCGCTCCTGGATATGGTGCCGATGTCGAGCCCGTATCTCTGTAATCTCCCTTTGATGTAGTTTGGGAGTCTGGTAGCCTGGTGCTCTCGGTCTCTGACTGGCTCGGAGGTCCGCAGCGCGCTGAAGTGTAACCCCCTCCTAAGTCAGGGTAGGCACTGGGAGAGAGAACACCTACATGCTGTTCAGCTCCACGCTTCCTTCCAACCCACGAGTCCAAAAAGAGAGAGTCCAAAAATAACCTGGGCTTCCCCTAAAAAGGGGCACGATTCTCCAAAGGAGATATTCCTTTGGTTAAAAGGTTTTTAAAACCTTTGTCCCCTTGGCCCCTCCACACATGTGGTTTTATTAATTTTTAAAACCTTTGTCCCCTTGTCCCAAGTGTGAACATTTTAAAAAAAATGTCTTGTTCACCGACCACCATGCTTACACTTATGCTGCACAAATTCACAGGGTGATGATAGTGCACAATGCTGAAGAGAAAACCCTAACTCATAACAAACGAGTTTTTTGTACGGTTCAGCAACAGGAATGCGCTCTATATTCCTCTTGAAATATGCCTAGGGTTACCTGTTGTGTTACCTTTCTTATGCTTTCCTAGTGCTTTTGTGCATTTCTGTTCAGGATGATCTACTCTTTACAGGAAAGGAAGATCGCAACATACGGGCTTGGCATACAAGGAATGCAAAGCTTGCACCCTCAGTTACGAATGTGCACTCCAAAAGAATAAGAGGGCTCTGGGTCGGGGGCTCTGACCAAGCTTCAGAAGATGCTCCTTTCCATGTAGTCGGTGCATCATCAATTGGTGTAATACATGTTTGGGATATTTGGCTCCTAAGGATGCCTGATGGTGCAACCTTGCGAAGCCCTATGCTGGAAGCTCTCTTTGCCAAGCTCCTCATCCGACACAAGTTCTCATGGAGACTTCTCCGTCCTTTGCAAACATGCAGAAGAGTGCATCCTGGCCGTGGTAATCAATACTTTCTACTGTGCTCTCAAGAAGGTATTACCGCGTTCCTGTCCCAGCTACTTAATTGCATGCTTCAAACAAACATGCAGGTCAAGTTGAAAGAGCACCATTCACAGTGCCCCAAGCCTCAGCACATGCAGCAGATCTCGATGATTCCCCCCTTGATGCAGTTCAAAAACAAGAAGCAGTTCAGGAAGGTGCCTACCAAATCGAAGGGGAAGAGCTCAAAGGCTCTTGTGCTGTGCAGCAAGAAACTCAACTACTGCATAATGGAGTCGGACATTGAGTTCACTCAGGCCCCAGCACATGCAAATGGCAAAGGGAGAAAGAGGAAATCCACAAATTGGGAAATTTGTGTTTTTTTGTGTCATATAGCCTGGTCAAGTATGCAAGTGCTGTAGGTTACAGCCCATTTCCCTATCTCATAAAATTTATCATTTCAAAGTCCAAGTACACATGCAAACAATTCCTGTGCATAAGCATGTATAAAGCAGGGGATCGTTGCAGCTCTGGCAGTGTCAATTCTAGGGCACTGTAAGATTATATGCAAAAGTGAATGTCAGAGTGTCCCCTCATGTCATGCATGCTTTTATCTGTATAGATTTATGCCATCCAGCATAATGTGATGGGTATTCTTTATTGCGCACTCCCAATATTTCTGCAATCTTATGATCCAGGGGCAGCGTGCTATAATGTTATCGAGCATGGCATGAGAAAGCATGCATCAAGTTGCAGGTTTCTTCAAGGCTCGGCAACAGACAGGCGCACAATTATAGAGATTAGGGGGAAGAGGGGGCCTGTCGCGTGGCAATATTAAACTACACAAACCAAGGGAAACCCTTCTGGAACCTGTTCCACATGGCGCCTGTATAATCTAGAGAAGATGGGGGGGGGAGGGGGGGGGGTTGGTCACTTTGTTAGGGTCCATACTCCCATCAATTTCTGTTGAAGCCCAGCTTTCCAAGGGAAACTTGGCACACAAGAAGATCATGTGGGCGCTACAAAAGGCTCAATGTGGGTTAGTACCACCCTAGTGCCTTTTTCAAGTGTTTTTGAGCTGGATGCTGATGTGGGTTTGCTCTGATTTGATTTAATGAATGAATGTTTCTGGTACAGCCCATTTAATGAATGTTTCTGGTACAGCCCATTTAATCACCTTACAATTTGATGTATTTCAGATCAATGAAATGTTTTATCCTGAGCTTTTCTGTGCTGATAGATCTTATGTTAGGGTTCACTTCGATGAATTGGGCCTTTATGGTGATAGTGTGCAGAAGTGATAAGTTGGGTACTAGGCGATATAGAGCAGCTCTGATTTGATGCAACGAGTAAGTGTTTTTGTGATGACCCATTAATATGATGAATTCTATTTTAATGCAATGAGCAAGTGTTTTTGTGGTGACCCAATAGCTCTCAGTGTGTAACAAGCCTCATGATGTCTGCTCGTACTTGCAGGCTATGGTGCTTCTTCCTTTCCAACTGCAAAGTGCCAATCATTTTCAATATATTCATATAGTACAAAAAGGTACAAGTCTTTGGCAGCCCTATGCATGCCCAAAAGGTAACTACAATACTTACTCTATGGCCTATCACAGTAGGAGATTAGATGCCTAACAATGAGCCGAGCTTTTGCCTTTTATAGGCCTTTGAAGAATACATGAATTGGCCGACCGGTCGGTCAGTTCCTTGGACCTACAAAAAGTTTTTTCTTGCCGCCGACACCATCTACTAGATGCCTTTCTGCTGGCCGACAGAAAACTTGGTCCTTCACTATTCCTCCCATGCCTTTGACAGCTGCTGTAGCTCTAGGATCTAGTCTTTCATTTGCTGCAAATCAGGGATTAGTATTGTTGAGATATTGAGCTCAACTAGTGCTATGGCGGGCATTGATGACCCGCTTGGGTGATAGCTTCCGCACTTATGCCACTGGCATGGTTGATATGCCGCTAGTGGATGACAGGCTGTGTGACAGCCTTTTTGGAGTACTAGAGTTATGGCATAGTTATAGCGCCAGCTCATATTTTACACTATGGACCGACTGACCATTTTGTATATTATTGTAGGAGAGTACTTTGCCTTTATGTACGGACTCTTATCTTTTAGATATATGAATATAGAAAAGAGAAGAAGATAGAAGAAAATTCAGCTATCCTTCTCTTTATGGTATCAGAGCTCTGGTTCGTGTGAGAGCTGAGGAGACAAGCAAGAGGCAAGAACAAGCAAGGAAGGAAGCAGTACATGGGTAAGAGCATCATCATGTCTTTCCCGTCTTGATTTAGGTACAATACTCCTTGGTAGCTCTGGGACTACACATCTCCGATTGAAGAGTTGTCTCCGCAGGCTTGGAGGTGCTTGTGTAATATATAGTACTTTGTACCGTTATTTTGCGGCCAGATTCGTGTTTTAGGCGTGTCTCGATCTCCGTTCTGTCACCGCAAGGTATTTTTGGTAATTTCGGTTGAGAACTGTCTCTGATCGAAATTTGGTTATTGCAGTGCAACAATGCATTTTGGAAGTGCAGCCAGTGTTTGTACATGTATTGTTGACATTGGGTGTATGTACATGTACTCTGGTGAGATCTCGTGACCTATAAGTTGTGTTGAAGTATCGCTGCTGCAGCAGCACAGAAGATACTGTTGTGTTACAAGTTGTATACAGAAATTGTCTGTTTGCAGGTTTTTGATTGTTGCAGGAAAACATGTCTGACGGACTAAATTAGATTGTTAGTGAGAAGCTGGACAAGAACAACTTCCATGCTTGGAAGTTCAGAATGACCAATTTCCTGATGGGTAAAGGATTCTGGGACTATGTTGAAGGAGATAATGAGGAGCTTGCAGAGTTGTCTGAAGAGAATGCCACTCCAGCAGATATAAAGGCATTCAAGGATTGGAATCAGGGTGTAAGGAAAGTCACATATTGACTTTCAATCAGTGTCACAGACACGATGATAGGACACATATAGAATGCCAATACTTCAACAGTTGCATGGTAGAATCTAATGCAGATGTTCCAGACGAATACAAAGGCAAAGAAATTGTAGCTAAAGAAAGAGCTACATACTGTGGAAAAGAAAAGCATGTCTATCAATGAGCTACATATTGTTGACTCCCTTGGGTCTATCAATGTATCGGTGGAAGATGATGATTTAGTGAGTGCCTGTTTGAATGGGCTTGGCAAAGAGTATAAGCCATTTAAGACCTCCATTGCAATCAAAGAGAATATTTTCAATTTTCGGGACTTGGTGATAATAGAAGAAAAGTCATTAGGTGAGGACTCTTCTTCACAAAGCAAGATCACATCGGAGCAGGTCTTCTACTCTACTTTAAGAGGAGGTAGAGGTAGAGGTCGTGGTTGAGGCCAAGGTAGTGGTCGACAAGGAAATCAGAATTCTGGACAACAGCAGTTCAATGATTCATAGCAGCAGCAATCATACACAGGTGGAAAAGGCCAGTTTAGAGGCAGGGGGAGGCAAAGAGGTTGAGGTGGTTGGCAAAGGAATCAGAGTGCAAATAGCATAGAATGCTAATATTGTGGCAAACCACGGCACATGACAAAGGAGTGCTATAAAAAGCAGAAAGACATTGAAACTGAAAAGTTGCAGTAAGACAACTATGCATCATCTAGTAAACAGAATAGTGATGGCAGAAGTAAGCAACTATTTGTGATGCAGCACACGCCTAGCTCCATAACAGGGGATGTGTCAGGATCAGAAGATATATGGTATGTGGGTTCTGGCGCCTCTTAATCACATGACCAATCATGCTGAGTGGTTTAGAGACATGCATAAAATGAAAAAATCAGTTATGTAGAAACATGCATGATACTGTGCATCCCATTGCGCATGTTGGTGAAGTGCCATTGTCTATGCAGGATGGCAAAATCAAGTACTTGGCAGATGTACTTTATGTTCCAAATATCACAAAGAATCTAGCTTCTGTTGGACATATGGTTGAGCAGGGTTTGCAAGTTAGGTTTAATTCTCAAGGATGTTTTGTGGAAGACTTCAAAAAATCAGTGTCGCTTAGTTGCAAAGGATAACAGAAATGACAGGATGTTTACTTTGGATATGAACATGTTTAAAGTAAAGGCAGCCATGTTTGTGCATGAAATAGGTGTCATTGCAGATATTGACATATGACACAAGTGCATTGGTCATGCGAATATATGACGATTGAAGTCTATGCAGGTCCAAAATATTGTTGCAGGTTTGCCAAAGTTTAAGGTTGATGGTATGCATAAAGTATGTGTAGTATGCCAGCTTGGTAAGCAGGTCAAACATGCTTTCTCACATGAAAAGCATATCAGTGTGTAAGGCGGTTAGATGTTATACATTCAGATGTATGGGGACCGGCCAAGACTGCAACAATTGTAGGTTGCAAGTATTATATTACATTCATTGATGACCACACTAAGAAAGTGTGGGTTTACTTCATGAAGGAGAAATTTGAGGTGTTTGCTCAATTCAGAGATTTAAAGTCTTGATTGAAAAGGGAAAAGACATGCAAATAAAGTGCCTAAGATCAGATGGTGGGGAAGAATATTTTTACAATGAGTTTAACGATTTCCTGAGAAAGTAGGGAATTAAGAGATAGTTTACATGCAGCTACACTCCGCAGCAGAATGGTGTTGCAGAACAAAAAAACAGGCACATTGCAGAAGTGGCAAGTACCTTAATGACTGAAAAGAATTGCCACATTATATTTGGGCAAAAGCAGTAGCAACTACTATGTACATTATGAACAGGTTACCCATTGCAGCTGTTCATGGTATGACGCCTGAACAGAAGTTTACAGGCAGGGTAGGCTGAAGCTCCCGCCTCCCCTTCCCCTGCTCGCGTTTCTGCACTGCGCCTGTCACCCCCCCCTGCTTGCTCGCCCCCCGTCTTCTCCTCGCTCCTTCCCCCCTCCGCCTTCCCTGCATTGCCCGCCGCCTGTCCTTTTACCCCCCCCCTCGCCTGCTTCCGCTGCTGCGCCCCCCTCCCTTTTTGTTCCGCCTCGCTTCCTCTCCTCGCGCCTCCCCCCTTGTCTTCGCGGCCCCCTCCCCTCTGCTGCGCCTCTTCCCCCCCCCTCCGCCTGCTCGCTTCCTCCCTTCCCTCTTGCGCGCAGCCCCCGCCTTCCCCCCTTTTTAGGGTTTTTTTTTCTTTTTTCTCCTTCGCCTTCTCCCACCCCCCCCTCCTTCCTTTTTCTTGCTTCCGCCCCCCCTTGGGGTTTTGTTTTCCTTTTTCACTCCGTATCCCGCCTCTCTATGTGCAATTCGGTTCCAGCAGGATACCGCCTTCGCCTCGCCTTCGCCGCAGCTTCAGACTCTGATGGAGGCTCCTCCCGCCCCGCCTCAGAGGGACTCATCCGCAGCCCCCTCGCCCGCCCCTGAGGTCACCCCCATCAGGCTTTCTCTTTCGCCGGAAGAGGAAGCGAGCCTCACCGCAGAGGTGGAACGCCTCCAGGCTCATTCCACCATCTGCCGTATAGTCGGCACTCGCCCCAGCAGAGGGGAGATCAGGGATCTTCTTCAGGCCCGCCTTCTTGCAGATGTGGGCAAGATCTTGGATGTACAGCTTCTGGGCTGGGGACATTATCAGATCAAGTTCGAGGCCGCCCAGAGCGTTGCCAAGGTCCTTGCCATGAGTCCCCTTGACATCAGGAGTGCTCGGGCTTTCTTCAGACCTTGGGAGCATGGATTTGACCCAGCAGCGGCGGAGCAGGGAGAGCGCCTCTTCCATGTTACAGTTTGTTTCCCTGGTCTCTGCCGGGAGTATCTTCCGCTCCTCTCCAGGCTCGGAGCATTGGTGGGCTCGGTACTAGAGACGGGCCCCTCAGCAGCTTTAGTGGTGGCCAGAGCAGCTGGGCTATCTTCGGTCAGAGTGTTGGTGTCTGACATCTCCTCCCTTCCTAAGGTCATTCAGCTACCTAGGATAGGGGGGGGGTGGATAGATCAGAGAGTGGAGTTCTCGGGGCTCCCGAACCAGTGCTTCATTTGCAGGCAGGTAGGTCATCTGGCCAGGGCCTGTCCTCGCAGGAGACCCCGACCCTCACCACAGCAGCAGGCTACTGATGGTCCGCCCACAGATTCGGCTTGGCAGGCTGCCTCCGGGACACCTGCTCAGGCCACAGAGACCTCAGAGTGGCAGCCTGGACAGGGGCGCTGCCGAGGGAGACAGCCACAGCAGCACGCCCAGAGACCGCTGCAACAGCAGCCACAGTCTCAGCCTCACTGGGTCCCCGTGAGGAACAGCTTTTCTCCCCTCCAGGAGGAGACCCTCGCGGCGACGTCTGAGGACCAGGAGATGCCAGCACCCCCACCTTCTCCCCCCCCACCCCCGTCCCCTCCCACCGCCTCGCTTCCACCATCGCCTCCTCCCGTCTCCGCTCCGGTTTCGGCAGCGGCTCCCTCTCCACCTCCCTCGCCTCCCCCTCCTCCCCCTCCGCCCGCCTCACCTTCCCCGGAGGCCCTGGCAGTTCCCTGGCGCTCACCTGCAGTCCGGAGAGCGCTGAGCACTGACCTCGCTCGAGCATCACAGAGGAGACCTATGCCGATTAGGGCTTCACGGATTTCATCTATCCGCAGTCGGCTGAGTCGCCTTGGCATTAGACAGCGCTCGGAGGCTTTTGATTATACCTTCACACGGCTTTTTGGAGCAGAGGGCCCCCATGAGCCAGCGCCCATCCGAGTTCATGTAGTGATACCTCCGTGCCCGCGGGGAGGAGGCACTAGACTCAGCGGTGGCCTTCTCGTTCCCTCTATGTGGCCCTTGTGACCGGGAGTGGACTCTAGAGCTCGCTCTCAGCACTTTGAAGACTCAGGCAGTTGAGTTTTCTCATCACATGAGCGATCTGGAGGTGACAGATGTGATAGGCCGACTCTGGGAGTTGGCTCATTTTTTCTTGGATCCCGGGAGTGTGGATACCTCAGGGATTCGGCATTTGGTCATGCGCATAGTGGCAGACTTGGCACGCGACCCTGGATATGTGTGTATACACGAGGTTGCTCTGTCAGAGCGAGAGGCAGTCGCCATGGGCCACAGCCACTGGCGCCGGGATTCTTGCAGTACACCGGGTGGGCAGATTCGCAGCCGCTCGGATGGGGACTACTCTCTATCCAAGCCGCTTGCGAAGGCCCGCCGTACGGCCGAGACAGCATCCACCTCAGCAGGGCATCCATGAGGATCATCTCATGGAATATACAGGGCCTTGGCGGAGCACACTTTATACGCTATCGAGGTTGCATGAGGCAGGAGCTTCAGAGATGCCTGGTTGGTGGCAGCATTGATATTTTGATGATGCAGGAGCACCACTTGGGTGAGAGCAGGATCCGGAGATATGGTTCGGTGATGCCTGGTAGATGGGACACTTTTTGGTCTGCAGGGTTTGGTCCTTTGGGTGGACAGGGAGGAGTATGCATGGTTATTGCAGATGTATGGCGGCCAGGCCATTGTGGATCGAGGGATCATTGTGCCTGGTAGAGCACAGTATGTCATTCTGAGGATGCATGATGAGCTATTGGGTGTGCTCAACATCTATGCGCCCAATCATGCTAGTGCCAGAGCAGAGTTCTGGACTCAGGTTACAGATGCATTGCCAGAGGCCGCACATTGGTGTGTTGGGGGAGACTTCAACATGCTTGAGGACCCGGCAGATAGGGTGGGAGGCAGTCATGTCACAGTGCACGGCACGGAGCTTGCAGCTTGGGACCGGTTTTGCATGTCACTGAGGATCACTGATGCATGGCAGCATGGGGCTTTCTCCCGGTCTCAGGACAGTCTTAGTTTCTCTCGGTTGGATCGCCGGTAGGGAGGGACTAATCTATCACGGATTGATCGCTTTTATGTGGGCGACTGGTTAGGGGAGCGAGGGGGCTCCGTCGGCATTCTCGCTGGCACCTCATTTTCAGATCATGCGCCAGTTATATTGACATTGGAGGAGGGGACACGGGAGCCCAGCTTGCAGTTGAGGATCCCAGAGAGGGTACTTACAGATCCCAGTCTCGCTGAGGACATTGAGAGGATCTGGCATGATAGTCAGTGCTCTGACCAGGATGCAGCGGGCCAGTGTGCCCAGGGACTCATTGATCTTAGCTCTTTTTTACACGCTGCAGCTTTGACACGTCTGGGAGAGATTCGCGAGCGGGAGCAACGGCTGAGACGCAGCCTTGCTTCGCTACAGCGCCTTCAGGAGCAGCAGCCTGCATGTGAGTGGGTGGCGTCCCAGCTGAGCCAGGCACGCCAGGAGGTTAGAGAGGTAGAGGAGCAGAGACATGAGTTTTACTATCATCGTCAGGCCTCTCAATGGACGCAGCTTGGTGATAGAGTGACTGGAGAGTTTTTTGAGATCACTGGACCCCGTCATGCGCGAGCAGGAGTCTGTCAGCTTGGTAGACCGGATGGATCGGTAGCTACTGAGCTCGGGGAGATCAGAGCCATTGCTACTGCATTTTATAGTGACCTGCTTTCAGCGGAGCCAGCCCCACTGAGGATCGAGATGTTTGCAGACAGACTGTGTGGGCCCATGTGCAGAGGAGGGTCACAGACCATATTTGTACAGTTCTAGGTGCGCCTCTGTCAGAGATTGAGCTTGCCGAGGCCTTGAGGGTCCTGCCGCGACATAGTTGCCCAGGGGAGGACGGACTGACGCCGGCCTTTTTTATGCGCTATTGGGACCTTTTGGGGCCAAGCCTCCGCAGGGGCTTTCAGCATGTCTTGGACACTGGGGTGATGCCGCAGAGCTTTTCAGAGGGCTTGATCTATCTTATCCCCAAGGGGGAGGGAGTATCATATGACATTCGGCATTGGAGGCCTATTACGATCCTCAATACTGTCTACAAGGTCTTAGCAAAGGCCTTGAGTTTGAGGATCCAGCCCTTCCTGGGGGAGTTGATTCATGCTACTCAGACAGGATTTGTCAAGGAGCGCAGTATCCTTGACAACATCTTTACTTTCTGGGAGGCGACGGCCCGAGCTAGATTTCTTGGCGAGGACTTGGTCGTGATGCTTCTCAATTTTGAGAAGGCATACGATAGAGTTGATTGGGGTTTCTTAGAGGGCACTATGCTTCGCCTGGGCTTTGAGCTAGGATGGATCAGAGGGGTGGTAGCTCTGTATTCCACAGCTCACAGCCAGGTGCTGATTGCAGGAGGACGGGGGCCGAGTTTGAGCTGACCAGATCAGTCCGTCAGGGGTGTCCTCTCGCCCCTTTCCTTTTTCTCTTCTTTGCGGAGGCTATGAGTATGTATTTGACGGCAGAAGAGGTTGGTTTGAGAGGACTGCAGCTCCCAGTCCGGGGGGAGGACCTGCTTGATGCTGAGTTTGCAGACGACACGGGCTTATTTTTGCATGGCCATGAGGCCAATCTTATTCGGGCTGAGCAGTCGCTCCAGGTTTTTAGTGCAGCTTCGGGAGCATTGATCAATTGGCGCAAGACAGTGGCCTTTTGGATCAGTAGTGCTCCCACTCCGGCATGGAGCCCGGACCCCAGTTTTAGATGGATTCCTCCAGGCACAGCAGTGCGGTATTTGGGATGCCAGATTGGCCTAGATTTGTCACCTGAGCAGCAGATTGCCCCGCTTCTTCTGAGCATTCGGAAGAAGCTATTGTATTGGAGTACAGCTCGACTATCCTTGGCTGGGAGGGTGGTGGTGGCAAATCAGGTGCTGTTAGCGACCATGTGGTACATTACGTCTTGCTGGATTTTCTCGAGCTCTTGCATCAGCCAGGTACAGAGGCTGATCAGGAACTTTCTGTGGTCTGGGAGGGACGGTCAGCCAGCTCGGGCAAAGGTTGCATGGGCAGTTATTACACTTCCGCTGGCTCAGGGCGGTTTGGGCATTATAGATCCAGTCGATCAGAGTAGAGCCTTATTGGGGAAGCTTATTGTTCGGGGGTTGCTTCCAGGCGCTGAGCCTTGGAAAGAGCTCCTCTTGCAGCGGCTGCAGGCTCGGGCGCCCCCAGAGCAGGGGGTACTTGGGCACCAGAGATTCGCTGGATCTTCATAGAGATGAGGAGGACAGGCCTCAGTAGAGGATGGGAGGACAGATTTGCTTTGAGTATCCTGAGAGCTTGGGAGCTGCTGAGACCGGGGCTCTCTCAGCGACCTCCTTCTTGTGTTGAGGAGCGGGCCAGACAGCCGCTCATCTGGAGCCCAGCGGTTCGTACGGAGCAGGGTCATATGCTGGGTTCTCGGCCTCGTCTAGCCTGGGGACCTTTAGCGGCAGGCCCAGCTCGTAGTTTTGGAGACTGGCAGGCTTTCTGCAATCTACCAGAGGAGATCCAGGTGGAGAGGCTGAGCCACTTCAGAGGGGGGTTGATTATGAGGGATGATATACAGGAGGCACTCATAGAGGAGTGGTTCACGCCTCTCGAGCCAGTGGCCCCACGGTGGATGGGAGTCTTTACACAGTTGGAGATCCTGATTGCTGTCAGAGCTAGCACTGAGGATGGCAGATGCCTCTACTATGAGATTCAGGATGAGGGCAGACTCCAGAGAGTGGAGGTGGAGTCGCCTTTGGTTGCAGAGTGCACCTTTCAGAGGATTCGGGTAGTGGCCGCCGCTTCTCGGAAGTGGCATATTGACCCCGACCCTGCGGATGTGCTCCCGGATTGGCGCATATGGGCATATTCAGCGCGCCCCTTGGCCCGGCTACAGTGGGACCCCGGGGAGTACGAGTGGCATGATCCTTATGCATCCCTTGAGGCCACAGAGATCACCTTTTTCCAGTATACTGTTCGGCTGGGGCGGCATATTTTGACGGCGAGGAGGACGGTTTCTCCAGCGGCAGCGGGGCATTGGCGACTACAGGGACTCTCACAGGAATTCCTGGAGGATTTCTGGGCTTGGCTCTGGGCTAGTCGACAGGCCCGCAGGATCTCGACTTTTCAGTGTGGCTGGTCGCCCACAGGGGCTCAGCAGTTGGCACTTGGCTTGTTTACAGCGGTCTTCCGGCGGCCTGCGTCCGATGCGGCCACCCTATGGAGACACAAAGACATTGCCTTTGGGACTGCCCTCAGGCACAGCAGATTTGGTTGCGGATGCTGCGTATTCTGGCCCCCCTCTCTCCAGAGGGTATGTTTACGTGGGGTGCCGCTGCTTGGTCGACTTCGTCAGGGCCTGCTATGGGCTATGAGATGGAGCAGGGCAATCAGGCCATCAGATTTATTAGGGGCCAGCCTCGCCTGGTTCCGGCACCGGATTTCTCGTCCGCCAGCTGGACATAGGAGAGGGATTTACGATGGGAGCTCCTCAGCAGCCTCACCATCTGGTTCACCTGGAGGGCCCGGTGCTTTACGGCCTTTGAGGGGAGATTGGAGCCACCAGCAGAGACTGTACGGGGGATTTGGCAGGAGTTGATCCACATCCTGCGAGGACAGTACGACCGCATCTGGGGAGACTCGGATGAGGCGATCTTACGGCGCCAGGCCTTTCACACCACTTGGCGCTGTGGCCCTTTCTACACCTTACACACGGGATCCCCCCGTTGGCACTACAGGCCACCGGTTTGGCTTTTCCCCCCCCTATTGTATGATTTAGCCGCTCAGTTCTTTGTACTGATGCTTGTATTTTGCAGCACCTAGGGAGAGTCTCCCGGGCTGCCATGCTGTATTCGCTGCTCTTTCTCTCTTAGGAGCAGGAGAGATCTTTTGTAGCCCTACGGGCTTTTTTATATAACTAATGAAAGGATCTTTTCTCGAAAAAAAAAAGTTTACAGGCATAAGACCGGATGTGTTTCACTTGAAAGTGTTTGGATGTATTGCATATGTGCATGTTCCTGGTGAAGTAAGAACAAAGTTGGATCCAAAGGCAGAGAAATGCATCTTTATTGGTTATGCTATGGAGCAGAAAGGTTATAGATGTTATAACCCTACCACTCATGAGATGCGAGTAAGCAGAGATGTTGTCTTTGACGAGATGAGTAGCTGGCGCACGAGGGTGTTGTTGACAAAAATATACAACGTGAAGCAGAGAAATCACCTTGGCATGCCGTCCGTCCACAAGACGAGCTTCTGTCTTTCCTGGAGGGCAGTAACGGATGTCAGCTGGTCAGGATTGCACCTTCCTGTTGCATCTCTGTAAACATCTGTAAAGCCTTCTGTCCTTGGTCCTAAGCTGAGAGTACTGCATTCCATGACCCAATGTCACGGTAGCACAATGCATCAAATGCTTCCACAATGGCCCCACACTTGCGGTACATGCTGTTGACACAAGAGCTCTTAGGGTGCCGCTCGATAGAGAAGGCAGAGAGAGAAAGAGGGGATGGATTAAGGTGAATGCTAATTACACTCAAAGTACATAGTACAAGATGTAATGATTAGCTAAGTACAAAATGGGGGAGGAGACTCAATGTACAAAATCCTAGTTTGAGGTCCCCACACGCTTTGAGGGTGACATTGCAAAAAATTGGAATCGAAGTGGAACCAACAATTAGGATGACATGGACTTCCGCTCTATTGCCATATTTTGCATCGATGGGATTGCCATTTTGCATGATGCATCTATATACATTGGACTCCCCAACATTTTGACGGTCTGTTTGATCTCATGTGAGCCCATTTTAGTTTGCTAGCCCCATTGGAGCAATGTCATCATCACTTATGGTGGCTTCTTTGATAGATTTGTCATCAGTGTGTTCTTTGTGAACCCACATATCATCATGTGACTTACATCAACTTTTTCCTTGTGCAAAAAATTTGCAACCTTTGTTAAAAGTTAGGATGGGTTGTGTGACGTGAACCCAAGTTTGTGTGATGTGTGTGGAGGACAAGTGATGTGTGTAAAGGTATGGCTCCAGCCTATGTCATTTCATAAGTGTAAAATGTCTTCTCGAGTTCTTGAGTTGGTGAAGATGCCCAAGTTATGGGACCTGAGGTGCTAGCATGGTTCGGTTGTCATGAGCTTGGAACGTAGGCCCTAGCATGCATATTGATGTA
Source organism: Cibotium barometz (assembly GCF_041138505.1). NCBI lineage: Eukaryota > Viridiplantae > Streptophyta > Polypodiopsida > Cyatheales > Cibotiaceae > Cibotium > Cibotium barometz. The sequence goes on from NC_141069.1 coordinate 55,814,946, forward strand.
GGGGAATCCATCACTAAGGGGGGGGGGGTGTAAAGATTGTAGTGATAGCATCTGGTGTGTTTGAGGGGGATCGTGGACCTTTGGTTGATTGTATATTTGGTGGATGGTTCAGTGGGCAAAGATTAAAAAATGATCGATTATAAAAGGAAGAATACAGAGGTGTAAGCATGTGCTAGGCATTTCTAGTCACATAATTTATGCACGCTACATGTGGTACCATGAAGTATCACACATATGTGCCATTAATGTTCACACATCTACTTATTTATTCTAATTATGTAGCTGATAGTTCTTAAAATTCTTCTCACCAATGAGAAACTTCTCTTACTTTCAAGGAGTTTAGTGCGATGTGTTTTTGTTATATCTTGTTCGAGCCTCTCCTAGAACTCTACTCATTCATAGCTACGCAAGAACATAATGCAACTTGTCATGGGGAGCTTACCTTGCTCTCGAGCTCAAGCATCTTAAACTCTACAAGCCCTAGTTGTTGAAGCTTCACTCTCCTTGAATCTCTCTTCCAAGCTATTACCTTGGAGGTGGTATCATCCACGTGTAAGTCACTCTCCTTGAATCCCTCTTCCAAGCTGTTTGTATGGAAGCTACATCATCCACATGTAAGGACGGACACACACACACACACACACACACACACAGAGGGAATTACTCTCCAGAGAGCAGACACACTCAGAGCCCGCAGGAGACAGAGGACACCTGGCTTTCGAACAGCACGCCTATACCACAGAGAGATGACAGAGATCAGAGATCAGTTTCACAGAGAGGGTGCGAGCAATTGGCTCGCTTCAAAGCAGACCCAGGCATGTTCTTCAGGGAGCTGTGGACACCCCCTTCATTGATGTATACCATTTTATACCCCCAGTATGGTACATGATGGAGCTAGCTAGGTTGCATATCATGATTGTATACTCCATGCGCATATAGCTTTGCATTCTCCTAGTAGTAGAGCTCCATCCCCTCCCCCACTCATTGTACTTATTGCACACCCAAATTCAGCTTTTTAATTCAGTTCTTTTTCATTTTGTTGGGATGACAGAGGATACCTAACACAGGTACACTGATTTGTCTCATAGGCCGAGTTCAGTCTTTTGGAAGACGTTAATAAAATCTTTCTTTCTTTCTTTCTCTAGATCAGTTAAGCGTCTTTCTCTCTCTCACAAGAACCAACAAAGAGGAACATGCACCAAGAATCACACACCTGTACTCTTAACTATCTCCCAAAGACACCACAAGTAGGAGCAAGTAGATAGCATAAACTTTATTAGCAGAAAGGGGGATCATGTTCTTACATTATGAGAAAATGACATATATGTAACTAGCCCTAGTTCACATCTGGGCATGCAAAACTCATGATCTAAGCAAAGTTGGGCTTGGTCAATATCTTGTAATGATAATATCTTTATAGTACCATTAGATAACACTTATTTGCTTGCTCTCATTTGTAATGGAGAGCAGTTGTCAATCCATAGAACAAAGTTAACATAATGTAACACTTATTTGATTAGCGCAAGGGGGGGGGGTTGGTGTTCTTGCATTATGACAAAATGACATGTAATTAGCCCTTGTTCACATTTGGGCACACAAAACTCGATCTAACTAAATGAAAGATGGGCTAGGCCAGTATCTCATAATGATAACATATTTTATAGTGTATTACATAACACTTATTTGCTTGCTCATTTGTAAACAATTCATTGAACAAAGTTAACATAATGTAACATAAACAATCCCTACGGTGTCTGGACATCATACATGTGAGCAGGAGAAGCCCTAACTTAGGCAGACCCGCCAGTGCCTTACCCGAAGTACCCATCAACGAGGGGTTAGTGCCAGATCCAATGGGCCCAATATCCAAGAACACCCAAGTGCAGACCCTTGACACAACAACTCTAGATCTAGGACATACTTGAGCGGCATCGAAAATGCCCTCCTACCAGTGGATGTAGATGTGGATGGCATGGACACACTAGCTACATGATGTACATGTGTCCCAGCATTATTTTGTTGTTTTCATGTGTACCAATTTTTTGTCACATATAATCTTTGTAATCCCTTGTGTCTCATATACCTTATGGTCTTTTGAAGACGTTTAATACAACTTTCTTTCTTTCTTTCTCATGTGTAGTGGAGAGCAGTTGTTAACCCATAGAATAGAGTTAACATCCTTCCCTACGTGATGCAAATTAGGATTTTGTCTATGCCTTGAAAGCTGATTCTTTGAGAGAGTGGCGGTAATAGTTCCAATGCTCTTGCAATCTGTGAAGGTTTTGTCAGAAGTATGGAAGCGATCCCCAAAACCTTGTATCTATCATGTCTTCAAAAGTTATGTGCATGCAAGCAGCACAATCGATGGTAGTAGTACATTATCACTCTTAACCTTGAACTTCCGTTTATGTCAAATTGCAGGGTTATCGAGGTTGTATGGTTCACATATGTCCTTTGGTTGGTCAATCAATGCCATGATCAACTTGAGAAATATGCACGTTACCATGATAGCTACATCAAGTATGTTCCTCCTTGGTTTGATTAGCAATATCATATGTTGTTATTGGAGCTATGCCTAGTGTCAAAATTAGATGGTTTGGAAGAACATAAAATTGTAGCAGAATTGGGAGTCCTACTTCTCGCCATCATCTTTAGTGTCGTACCTTCTATGGATTGGCATGTAGCATGGGTCCACTTGTAGACAGTGTGAGGCATATCTATATACTCATGCATACTTTTCAATCCAAAGCAATTCTTGCTCCATGCTAGTTGGATTTCATAATCTTCTATAGGGATGGGATTTTCCTCATATGTCTCAATCAGCTTACACCCTCCTCGTGTGCATTGGGATGCTTTCACTTCCACCTGCCAATAGTTTTACATAATCACATAGGTGACTAACCTTATTTCCAATAGGCCTACCTATTGTTGAGGATTGGCAAGCTTGGAGTGCTTGCCACATTCTCCCATAAGTACCTTTGCCACTTATTGGAGCTAGCTCAATCATATATGGCATTATATCTCTAATTGGGCATGTCATTCAAAAGGTGTCTTTGCAGACCCAAGGTTCTTGGATATTGGGCCCATTGGATCTGGCACTAACCCCTCGTCGATCTCCAAAACCTTGTATCTATCATGTCTTCAAAAGTTATGTGCATGCAAGCAGCACAATCGATGGTAGTAGTACATTATCACTCTTAACCTTGAACTTCCGTTTATGTCAAATTGCAGGGTTATCGAGGTTGTATGGTTCACATATGTCCTTTGGTTGGTCAATCAATGCCATGATCAACTTGAGAAATATGCACGTTACCATGATAGCTACATCAAGTATGTTCCTCCTTGGTTTGATTAGCAATATCATATGTTGTTATTGGAGCTATGCCTAGTGTCAAAATTAGATGGTTTGGAAGAACATAAAATTGTAGCAGAATTGGGAGTCCTACTTCTCGCCATCATCTTTAGTGTCGTACCTTCTATGGATTGGCATGTAGCATGGGTCCACTTGTAGACAGTGTGAGGCATATCTATATACTCATGCATACTTTTCAATCCAAAGCAATTCTTGCTCCATGCTAGTTGGATTTCATAATCTTCTATAGGGATGGGATTTTCCTCATATGTCTCAATCAGCTTACACCCTCCTCGTGTGCATTGGGATGCTTTCACTTCCACCTGCCAATAGTTTTACATAATCACATAGGTGACTAACCTTATTTCCAATAGGCCTACCTATTGTTGAGGATTGGCAAGCTTGGAGTGCTTGCCACATTCTCCCATAAGTACCTTTGCCACTTATTGGAGTTAGCTCAATCATATATGGCATTATATCTCTAATTGGGCATGTCATTCAAAAGGTGTCTTTGGTCCTGTAGTATTGTAAGCTTTTGGTAGAATCCTTGTAGTTGGCTATCTTCTTAGAGCTAGAGGGTTAGGAGGTGAATAATGATGGCAAGAGAAAGAATAGTTAGTAATATTATTGTCCACATCAACATTACAGATTTCATCTTGCTTAAGCGGATGAGATGGTAAAAAGGTTGTTAGTAATGTTATCCTCTACATTGACATTACCGATCTCATCTTGCTTAAGTGGATGAGATGCAAAAAAGGTTGATGATAGAGGAGGGTTAATTGTATAGGTAAGCAAGTTTTCCCTCTCTTCATCGTCATGGTCAGTGGTGGGAGGTGGTGGCTTTGTGGATTCAAACAAAGTGCATATTTCTTTATCCTCTTCATGAGAAGTGATAAAGGGATATTCTACATGCTCTATAGAAAATTCATAAACCAAAGATGATAATAGATTTTGTAGATATTTTATGGTATAAGATGAGAAAATCCATAGGATAATATAATGAGCTATTATGTAAGAGTAAGTAGTTATGAGTATTATAAGCCTCTAACCACCCTTGGGTTTGGAACAAATCAAGTTTGTTTTGCAACTTCTTAAAAGTGGATAGTGTATAAGGCAACACGCTCAAGAGATAAGGTAGAGTAGAGAAGCTACTGCTGCTCTTAATCCTCATACAAGGGAAGCGCCTATTCTCATTAGAGAAGTTATCTATAATACACCTTACTAAGTGCCCGAGCACCCAGATGGCTAGACGTGCAGTTAGCCTTGGACTAAACTATGCATGTGTGTTCTACGCTAACAAATGTACATGCCTTTGATTCCAGCATTACACTTAGCTCCATCATCCCTTGTTTACATCATTATGAGTGCATTAAAGCGAAAAAATTAGTAGATTTACATGAAGCATTAAAAAACCGCTCGGCCGGGCAAAATTACAAAGTGACCCAAATAAATAGATTTGCTGATACCCATCACTCTAATGAATTTGGATTTGTAAAAAATGTGTTGAAGAAACCTATCAAAGCTATCCCCATTGCCTCATTAACCACCATTAAGTGGCTAGTGTTCGCCTTGCCCGGATATTATCACCAAGCACCAAAAAATTGTACTTCTTGAAACTCGAGCACTTTGTCCATAGCTCTAGTAATAATAAATAAATTTTTATGGGGCCCGCTAGAGTCGTCCAATCATCAAAAATGGGGTTAACATCTCCCCTACCTCATGTAGGTCCGTTCTCCGACCTATGCAATGAAGAGAAAAGGGTGAGAGATTGCTTCATGTATGGATGTACAAGAAGCTGGAGACTTGACGATGTAGTCCACCAGTTTTGATGGAGTGCTTCACGAACCGAGCTTTTGTTGATGAGGTTGTAGATGTCAAGTGCAATGCATGTGTGTGGATAAAAACAAGAAAAGAGTGCCTAATGCAAGCGCTTGAGAGGTGGAAATGCTTCTATGTTTCACATAAAAGAACACGGTTATCCAGTGATGGGTCATATCTTGGAATAGTGTTACTACCACCAAGGTCCTCCCATGTAGTTATGTACCTAGATGGTTTTTGATGTCGAGTCTTCTCATCTATTAGATGTATGCATAGTGGGAGTGTGGAGAAGCCATTGGTTATACAAGTTTTTAAATCTTTTTTCTTTCTTCTTTTTATGAATTTTGGAAAAGTATAAGAAGCATGAATGCTTATACAAGACTCAATGTAGAACTATACCATTACCCAAAAAATCTTAGGTGAATTTAGACTCTTATGCCAATACCTAGACTAGTGACTTCCTACATGCTTATGCAAAAAAATGCCAATGATAAAAAAACCAATTGGTGACTCTATGCACAAAAATATATTTTTAGAATTTTTTATTTATTGTGCATGTGTGGCGTGCGAGAAAAGGAGGATGCCTTCAGTTTCCAACGAGACTGATTGGGCAACCAAGACTTTTACATATATTGGGCATTGTACTCATATTTACTTATAGAAAATGATTTGAGGAGACTTGCCTATGCAAGTGTCAAAGCTCTAATGGCCCACCGAGTGTGCTAGGCATTAGTGGTCACATGCACATGCATACACATTTACCTACACACAACAATAATGGAGATTATGACAGTAGTTTATAGGAATGCATAATAAAGTGTGAACACTAAGGGTCTTTTAGTGACATTTATATGCACTTAGGAGGTGGTTAGAAGGGAAGTGCCCTTTCATTTCTCATATAGACACGTAGTATCTATTCTCTCACACGATGAGCAATGTAACGAAGGAATCTAGCAATACAATGGCAACATGAAACTTTAATGGCAATATGTGTGTTAATCTTCGTTGGCAATTCACTACCAACATTCCACATCTTCATCCCATACTATGTAAGTAAGAGGATTCTAGCTCAAGCTTTAAGGTTAAGCACAAATGGGTGCATTGGCAAGAGCGAATAATCCTGCAAGTCTTTGAATTTGTAATCTCCCAAGAATGAGAGAAGTTCTATTGTGGTCATGGAATAATGTGAGAGTTAGCAACTTATCTCTTGTCACGTCTTATCACATTATCTCTTGTCATATCGTGTAAGGTTAATTGCATAGTGAGACCACATAAAAATTTAAATAGCATGTGAATTCTTATTGTAATGTACACATTTTTTGGTGCTACTAGGGCCCAATCTCCCAAACATTGCAAGTCCTTTCCTCCCTGAGAATTTCTATTGAATGCTCTAGGTTTCTAATTTCTTTAGTTGCCACTTCCTTTCCGCAGTGCTACATTTCTCTCTCTTGATTGAAATTCTCTAGCACATCTAGAATTTGTTGCTTGAATTTTGAAAAGACATTTTTTTCTTATGAATCTTCCTTTTGGTATGAAGTTAGCATTCTTGAATCAAGGAAATCATGGCATTCCTAGATTGTTCTCTATACTTGAGGTCCTAATTTGTTTCCCTAAAGTTACTCCGATTCATAGATTGTCCATTGAACATTATGTAGCCATTTCTTTCTTTGCTCTGCATTGGTACTTCCTATAACTTAATGTGAAAATTTCCATTTGGCACCAGGGAATCATCACCCTCAATCGGCCTTTTCCTTTCACTTTGATGACATATGTGTAAGCCTTGACTTTGTAAGTTTGAGGGAAAAGAAGATTTGTAAGGGTAAACTAATTTTTCCATATACATTTCACTTCCTTATCCACATTAGGGTGTTGAGGTTTATCTTGAAAATATGTTTTCAAGTTGGATCTCCTCATCTGTCTTTAGAACTGGGTAAGTAAGATGAATTTGATTGAACTCCCGTGTACCCTGTATCTCTAAACCCTCTAGGTGCACACTCAGCACAATTAATACAATTTCCAAATTCCTAAAGGTTGATACGAGATACTTTGTCTGGCCTTAAGATATCAATCCTAACAAATGCATTAACGGTCACAAACTTTACACGAGTCAATAATTACTAGCAATGTACCCAAGGTATCACCCTCCCAATCTAGCAATTTATCAAGGTCCTACACATACACTATTGTTGTCATTAAAATTATTTAATATTTAAATATGAAAACCTATGATATTAATATAATTTAGCATGGTACAAAGATAAATTAGCCATCCCCAAGATATCTAAGAGGAAAATCACATGACATCTAAGAGGGTAATCACATGACATCTCTCTTGCTTGAATTAGCAAATGACCTTAGTTTTGAGTTTGCTTATAAGAGTCAATAATCTAAGATAGGTCGCTTTGGCATTTGTTGAGCATCTTATTTTGTATGATTTTCGAAATTCACTAAATACTTGATATAGGAATTACTAGAGCGGTTGAAAACTTTGAAATGAAGAAAGCCTATTTGATATATTAGCCACAAATGAGACTTTGAGAAAGCAAATGTTTGAGGCTTTAATGATCCTTAATTAATAAACCCATTAAATAATGTTTCTAAATCCTAAGGGTATGAACTACATCATAAAGCTCCTAGTCATTTTTACTACAATTTGCCTTGGCTAGTTTGAACTTTTGACTCTCATAAGCTATGGGATGGCCATTTTGCATAAGCATAGTGCCACATCCTTGCCCACTTGTATTAGTAATGATAACAAAGAATGGTTGTTGAAAATCTAGAAGTCGAAGTACTGGTTCATTTGTTAAAGCATCTTTTAAAGCTTGAAAGGATTGGTCTATGTTTCAATCCAATTCATGGGTAGATGTTCCCTCTGACGGAGTGGGAGGGTTTGATATGGAAGCCTAGATCTGGCTATTGACCTAGTGTTAGGGTCTCTTGTAAATATTTTAATGTAAGTAAAATATTATTGCTTTCAACTTTTGTGTACTAAAGGTTGCTTAAGGAACATTATGAAACTTTTTTAATTAAAGAACTTGTTTTTATGTGTTTCACAGTATGGTAGGACCTAATTAGATAGAAAAAATGAATTGGGTGAGTGGGTGGATGGATGTCCCGAGATGACATCATCCTATGGATGGGTGAACTCGAGTAGTTGGATAACTTTCCATTAGATTTACTTATTATGATCTGTAGAAAAAATTGGGCCCTGAACAAGTTTCATTTTTGGGAACCAAGCCAACGAACTGTGCCTCGTAAAGAAAAAGGAAAAAAGGTGTTGGCTTCTATGAACCAAGTACGAGACTTGTTCCATCCTCGATCACACACATTAAGTGCCGTTCGATCTAAGTAATAGATTCCTATTAGAATGACTAATTTCCCTGCGAGATAGAGTTAGGTCCCTTCGTTTGCTCGTGTCCTTGTGTTTCTGAGAGATTGAGGTGTCATCACTTAGAGATCATGGGACTTAGCCGCCTATTAAAAGGATCCCCTTGCCCAGCTAGGGTGGGGACCTTACGCTAGTCCTCGCCTCAACGGTGCCCAAATATGTCTAAGTCAAGATCTTACTTTAGCCTTACCAACTTGTATCATTGGTCCTATGTGGGTGTGCTAGCTTGTTCACCTCGAGTCTTGAATCCATTGTCACACTGAAATGCTCCTTTGCCATGGGGTGAAGAGAGAGCTCTCCATGCCTAGAGTCAGGTAACAAGAGAATGTCCTTTTGCAACGGTTCTCTCTCAAAAAGACAAGGGAAGAAGAAGCTAATGAAGGAGGGAAACCTACAATCAAACATATTCAAACAAGCATCCATCTAGCATGTAAGAATCCAATAGCATGAAGCAAGAAAGAAGAGGGAAGAAGTGGATGAGGCTTTACGCACAAGTCTCATCCACAATGAGAGCTTGGATGCCATTGTTGCTATCAACCTAAGAGGACAATTGATGGTGACATCTACCCTTATGTCACTGAAGGGTTAAAGATTTTTATGTTGTAATTTGTAACAATGGAAGAGAGGGTGATGCTCCACCTATCAAAGGAGCCCTCCTCTCCCTTTCAAATCAATGAATGAAGCCTCTTCAATTGAGCATTTTGTGTCATTGCCATTCTCTTATCTTCAAACCCTTATTCAAACACTCTCTTTACATGTGAATGTCTCATTTAGCATTAGCTCCTTATACTTAACCCAATTTTGGACCTCTTTGATGATTCATGATATAAGTGGGATAAGGAGTTATTATCTTGGTGGGCCTGTGACTTCTCAAGAAGGTAGCCCTTGCCTTATTGCCACCCTCCTTTGGAGGTACCAATGGTTTTAGCGGTAATGAGGATGTGGAAAGACTTTGGGGACCATAGGTAAATCTTTACGATTGTCCGCTGAGCAATGTTAACCCTTATCCTCTAGCTTGAATCATGAAGGAGATGAAAGGCAAGAAGCTATATGAAAATTGAGGTTTCATACACAGAGAGGGAAGTACAAAGGTTGGATTTGCACAAAATGGTTGGCTTCTGCTAGGTCTTTTCTTAGGCATTGAACTTGCCTTGGCTAGCCAAGGCACTCTTTGGTACTACCCACTCCTTATTAGTGACCTCTTTGAGGGTCCGTTTTAAGGTTGATGTTTGGATTTAGGGGTGGTATTCATCTTTGTCAAACTGATGTATCAAGGCAAAGGGAGTGCTATGTGCTAGGGGTTACCTAAAATGATAATGTATTACGAACGTGGATGATGTGTCTTGGGATGTTGGAAGGTTTGGGATATTCTCATTCATGAAAGGTACGGTGACCATAGGGGATCTCAAGTGTCATAGTTCTTCTTTGTCAGTTGACTATTGAATTAGTGTTCATAATCCATTCCCTTTCGAGGATATACTTTCTCTCATTTCTAATGGAAAACTCCACTTTAAAATAACAAATAGTTATGGATTGGGAATTATGTTGATGGTTGATGTGGATGTAGTGAGGGGTGAGTGGCCTAATAAGTTCCACATCTCCCATGATAAAACATTGTGGGCTAGCCCCGATGTCTACCAAAGGCTAGCCACGCAGCTAGGTGGTCTTTGTGGAGGAACTCTAGATCAAGGTGAGGAGGTTCCATTGTTACTTTTGTCTCACCCAAATTGTGAAGATTGATTGCATGTATATTCTTATATGAGGTGCAGTAGTCCCATAGACTAGAGTATAGTTTGTGCTCCTAGTCACTCCTTGATGCTGCTTTTGTCTTAGTGAGAATAGTACATAACAATTGATTGATTTCGTCTTGGTTGTTCGCTTGTTGTGATTAGGTAGTAAGGTGTCAACTTTCTGTGCACCATAAGGAATTATTTGAACAAGGACTCCACCACTTTGTTTATAAAATGTGCAGAGTACACCTTGTGCTCCCAGTCACTCTCGATGCATCTACTTTCTACTAATAATAGTGTATAATGTTTTGTTTATGCTTTTAGCTTGGCCATTCGCTTTTTGTGGGTAGTAAGGTGTCGACTTTCTTACACCACAAGGAACTATTTGAGTAAGAAATCCTTGATGCCTCTGTAGTCTTAGTGAGGATAGTGCACAACATCTTGTTTTGTGTTTTTTGACTGATTATTTGCTTTTGGGTGGTAAGGTGTTGACTTTTAGGTGGTAAGGTGTTGACTTTTTGTGCTCCATAAGGAACTATTTAAGTAAGAACTCTATCACTTTGTTTATAAAATGTGCACCACAACAATTTCTCCCTATTTCCTAGTGGGAAACAAAAATGATTAATCACATCCTCACAGAGGAAGTTGGTGATAGATCTTGCATATATTGTTTTTAACCTTGGCCTCAGCCTATTTCATGGAGTAATCAATGGTGACTATTTCATGGAGTAATCAATGGTACATGGCTTCCCTTAATGGGCTAGGCTAAGGAAAGCCACAAAGTCTAAACCCCATTTTTCAAATGATTGTTATCAGATTACAGAGATTAGAGGCATCCACTCCTTCTCTTGGACTATAGGCAAACATTTGGTATGCTCTTAGACTATAGAAAACCTTGGGGTATACACATTGGAGCCGACACATTGCCACATGCCTCTAAAGAGCTACTAGGAGGTAGTAGATGAGAAGACAAATAAAGAGATGATCAATTTTATGACAACTAAATCCGTGAAGGGAGTATGAAACTAATGTCAAAGCATGGTAGTTAAAGGAGAAGAAGGTGATGAGTATTATTGTACAGACAGTGAGTCAAGCAATAATTCCACACATCAAGATAGTGATATGTGAAAGATGATCTTAAGCATGTTTGAAAGTGTATCAAGTCTCATAAGATATAACTCAAAGGAGAGTTACATATGATTGAGAAGAACTTGAATATGTTGCAAAAATCAAAAGTATATGTGATTAATTGGCCACCATGATTATGGTGAGAAAGTTGAAGACAAATAGATGGCATAGATATACATTATAGGTCTTGGAAGAGACTTCGAGACATTCAAAACATCTATCTTGTTTTCACATAGGTTGCTGAACTTTGAGGAACTTATGGTGGTAAAGATGATACTTGAGGAACAAATTCTTGGTGAAAGCTCATCAAAGAAGATTGGAATGATGAAAGAACTCTATATATTGGTGATGGGAAAGCCATAAGAAGAGGTTGAGGGATGAGGACATCAAGGCCAAAGAGGTGGCAATGTCAAAAGAGGCTAAGGTAGCCAACCACCACTGACTCCACATACAAGGGGAGTCAAAAGAACACTCAAAGAGGATGAAGTGGAAGATAATCCTCTAATTGAGGAGGCTATAATGGTGAAAGAGGACAAAATAACAAAGACGCTTGCAATAACTATTATGGTGAGATGAGACATTAGGCTCGAGATTCTAATTCAAAGAAAAAAGACATTAGGAATGGTACTTTGAAGCAAGAAAATTCTACCTCAATAGAAGGAGAGAGAAAAGAAGAAGACTAACATAAATTGTTTGCTATGTGTTATCAGTCATGTATGAATGGTACATAGATTTGTCATGTACAAATCACATGACTGGAAGAGAAGACTTATTTGCATCAAAATAAGAGGTCACTAAGAAGACAAGTGTATCCACCAGAGATGATACACCATATCTTGCTACTCATACTAGAAGTGTACCTTTGGAAATTTTGGAAAGAGGAGTTTAAGATTTAAGTAATGTTCTTTATGTTCCAGGCATTACAAAGAACTTGGTGTCAGTTGGACAAATTGTAGAGCAAAATATACAAGTAATAATGAATCTAGATGGGTGTGTTGTGCAAGATTATAACACACTCAAGGCTTTAGCAAGAGGAGAAAAAGTTGGATGCTATGCCTGCATTAGAGGCATGTACATATACAAGAAGCTCATCTATATCATAGATTGAGCTTTGGTACAAGAGACTTGGTCACATAAGTATCTCTCGATTGAAAGAGGTAGATTACAAAGGTTTGGTAAAGGGATTGCCAACTCTCAAAGAACAATCATTGTCTGGGTTATGTGAACCATGTGAAAAAGCAAAGTCATCAAGAAATCCTTTCAACAAAGAAGGATATATTCATCAAAAGCCTTTGGAGCTTATACACACAAAACTGTGGGGTCCAACATAAACAGAAAGCATCGGAGGAAAGAGATTTTACATAACTTTCATTGATTATTAATCAAGGTTTAGACTTTTTTTTTAAAGCTAAAAGTAAAGTTTTTGATAAATTTCAATAATTTAAAGTAGAAGTAGAAAAGCAAAGTGGTCTCAAGATAAAATCTTAAGAAGTGATAGTGGAGGAGAGTATATGTCATGGGAATTTGATATATATTTAAAGCAACAAGGTATTAAAAGATGGTTAACTCCAAGATACATGTAACAAAGAAATGGAGTGGCAAAAAGAATGAATTGGCACATTATAACCATGTTAGATGAGAAAAACGTGCCAGAGTACTATTAGGTAGAGGCATCCAATTATGCAGTTTTCTTGATTAATAATCTGATCCAAACATAACTCCGGAAGAGAAGTTCACAAAACAAAATCCTAACATGAAAAACTTGAAAATATTTGGATGCTTATGTTATCCACATGTGCTACATGAGATACGATCAAAGCTTGAGCCAAAAGCTTTGAGGTGTGTGTTCATTGGATATGATCAAGAAGAAGTATGTCAGCACAGACATTGACTTTGATGAGATGCATGGATGGTATGACAAACATGAAGCGATCATTGTCAGATATGAGTCAAGTGAGGTTCAGCCTTTATGCAAAGAAGAAAAAGAGGAGAAAACGTCTCCATGGAAAGGAGGCCTTTGCACCATCACTAGTAATCCAGGTATTAGTGGTACTCAAGAAGTGATTCCTCAAATCAATCAAGGGAGTGAATATGTCTCCTTGGAAAGGAGTCCTTTGCACCATCACTAGTAAGCCAAGTGTGAGTGGTACTCAATAAGTGATTCCTCAAATCAATCAAGGGAGTGAAGATGTCGAATAAATTCAACCTCGAAGATCTACAAGAGTAAGACATTCAATTCAAAGATTAACATATTTCTCTCTTATGGTTAAACATTATGCTTATATGAAAAAGGTAACAAAGTTGGAAGAACCAAAAAGGTTTGAGAATGTTATACAAAGACATGAGTGAAAAAAGGCTAGGGATGAAGAAATTGATTCTCTTCAAGAGAATAAAACTTGGGATCTTACACCATAAAAAGATTGCATGAAGGTCATTAGATATAGGAGCAAATACAACTTGGGTGATGGAAGTGTAAACAGGTTAAGGTGAGACTTGCTGCAAAGGATATGCACAAACTTATGGAGTAGACTATGAAGAAATTGACTCCTTTGAAAGTAAATTTGAAACTTGAAGCAGATAAAGGATTAATATTTGAGGATGAAACCTTGTACATAGACAACTTGTAGGTAAACTCATTTATTTCACAATTACAAGGCTAGATATTACTCATACAGTTGGAGTGTTAAAAGCTAGTTTATACAAAAGCCAACACAACCTCACATGGATACTAAGAAGAATCTTGAGATGATATGTCAAAAGCATGGTTTCACTATTAGTGTGAAGATGGGTTTAAACTTTATACATTTTGTGATGTAGATTGGGCAAGTGGTCCATCAATAGACAGGCTCAATTGGGAATAGTTTTATTTCTTAGACATCAAATAAACAACCTAAAATAGCCTTGACCACTATATAAGCAAAGTATAGAGCTTCAGCATAAACAACATTTGAAGTTGCATGGATGCAAAAACTCTTACTAAATTTGGAGATAATATTGAAAGAGCTAGTACCTATATATAGTGACAGCATGAGTTCCTTTCAGCTAGCAAAAGAATCTAGTGTTTCATGCTCATACAAAACACATTGAGGTGGTGCATTATCACTTTGCTAGAGAAAAAGTGCTACAAGGTCAAGTTGATTTAAGATTTGTGAAGATGAAAGATCAGATTGTAGATATCTTCATCAAAGCATTGGCAAGAGAGAAGTTTGAAAAGTTTCAAAGACTACTTGGAGTTGAGGACATGAACTTGAGCTTCAAGGCAAGTGTTGAAGAAATAACAAGCTCAAGATGATTGAGGAGATCAAGACGAAGCCAAAAAATCAAATGGCATCAAAATCAAAGCACTCTCGTATGTTCCACAGGCACATTCTTAATTTTGTGTGTGTGTGTGTGTGTGTGAAAGTGGGTTTAGGCTATAAGATTTTTCCCACACTAACGTATTTTTAGAAAAATCATTCCCGTTGTTTTTAAAGTTTTTGATTTTTATTAAGCTGTATATAAAGGGCTATTGGCTCTCATAATCATCAAGTGACACTTTCAAGCTCCTCGCATCTCTTCTTTCTTCAGCATCATGGTAAGGGTATAGTTTGAGCATCCATATATGGAGATGATCTTCCCAATGCTTTAGTCTTCCATAGCTCATCTCATCCTCATTATCTAACAATCCCTAGCCATTATTGCATTAGTATTAAAAGATCATTTCATCCATCATATTGCATCAAAAGAAAATTAAAAAGGAGCATGGGATTTCCAAACAAAAGAACTCTAAAATTAGTTTAAAAATTCAGCTTTTTAGATTGGAGATCAAAGAAAGCGAGTCACTTCAAGCTCACTTAAATAAAAGGAAAAGTGTAATGCAACAACTTTCATGTGTTGGATCTCTAGTTTGATAAGGAGGATGCCATAGCAATCCTTCTCAAGAACATGACCTTAGAAGGATTTAGCCCATTGGTAGCTACTTGACCCAACCTTCACCACCCACAGCATTGAAGCAGTCTTGATTGAAGAGGAGATAAGACTCAAAGTCAAAGCGCGTGGACTTTGATCACATTATGAGGAGAAAGCATCGATCACCAAGACACAATAAAGTGCAACTTTTGTGGCAAACTAGACCACATGGAGGAAGGTTATTAAAAAAAAAAACGTAAGCCAACACTCAAACAAACATAATGATGAAAGAAAAAACAAATGGAGGGGCTTTCCAAGAAGGAGACCAATCATCAAAATATCTCTTTTAATTGATGGAAAAGGTCACCTCTCCCACCTTGTGTTTAACCCACTCATTGTATTCCTATCCTCATGTCTGACCCTCTTCTCTAAAGTCCATGATTATACAAGTCTCTCCAAAGACGAAAATTTCCTTGTAAAAGAGGCTTATCAGCACTCGGATCCCTCCACATAAGGTTGTGAGGCCTACTATATTTCATACTATGTCTCAGGGATGATATTCACACTCACTAGGTTCATACTCACTCTACAATGGGCTAGGACCGGCTAATGTGTAAGGGATGTAGGCAATATCTCTGAAGGGGATGAGATAAAGTCATTTGCTGAGATCGCCTTGTAGAAAATGTTGTGGTAGCTATGGTGACCCATGGAAGGTCAACTTTCACCTCCCATTGAGTCCTCCCTCACATTACATCTAGCAATGTGGGGCCTGATTAGATTGGTTCCATAGGCAATGTGGGGCCTGATTAGATTGGTTCCATAGGCAAAGGCTCTAAAACTAGTTCTAGATTGGTTCTATTTGTGCCCTCTTGAGAATGGTAACTGTTTATAAATATGTCTAATGCCTTGGGAAAACTTTGAGGTTATCTCATTGGGGGTTTATGGTTGGCTCTAGGATACACTTAGGTGGGGTTCGTGGTTTGTACTCATCTACTTACTCAAGCACTAGCTCTAGTGCTTGCTCTAGTTCAACCTGCACCTTCTTCTCACAAGATCTAGGGCTTATTCATTCTCTCTTTCTCTAATTCAGCTTGCACCTTCCTCACGAGAGGGCTTGCTTCATTCTCTCTTTATCCAACATGGGATTAGGGTACTCCTTGAGTTTCTTTCCTTGGGAAGAGCGGGTTTGAGTAGGACTTAACAAGGGAGGCAGCTTCAGAGCTCTTGTCTGAACCACTTTCAATGGGTCGCAAAGGCATTACATTATCGTTTATGTGTGCTCTTTGAGTTCTTCCTCTTTTGGACCTTGGGTTCTAGTTCATGAGCCCTTTTAGTGGATCTTGCAACCTTTGGGGCTTTCACTTGAAGCTCTTTGGCTACTTGGTTTGAAGTTGAAGCCTACTTATTGCAACCTTGGATGTTCCTATGGCTTCCACCCTCATCTTGGTTTAGACCCTTGTGATAGCATTAAGGGGGAATATGTGAATAAGTGCCCTTTGTATGCTTAACAAGTTAAGGCTCGTTGAATTGGTAGCAATAGATGCTTCTACCATGGGGTCAATTGTCACTATGCTCGTTGAAGTGGTAGTAATAGATGCGTCTACCATCGGGTTAATTGTCACTATGTTGGGACAATCCTTGTTAGCATGGTCAACAAATCTGCACTGTGTGCCTCCATAAGGAATTATGCTGGGTTTAGGCATGGGTTTTAGAGTGCTTAAATCTCCTAAGAGATTTTAATATGATGTGGGCCTTTACATCAGAAGGATTGCATCGGTGGCCTACATACCATATTATTAAGGTCTCTCACTCCTTTTATTACAACATGGCATTAAATAGAGAGGTGTAATCTATAGTTGAAGCCTATTTACGATACCCATAAGATCATACTGCTACTGCTCACAAAGGTCTTGTTGGTTCATAAGGTTTATAGCTTCCTAGTTTCCTTTCTTTACAAGCACAGTTTGCTGAGTACTATTGTTACCAGTGTAGCTCTCTAAAGGAACCGGTTGGGGGGGCTGGTAGTACTAATATATACCTCACTATAAGAGGTTTTGATAGATAGGCATTAGAGCTTGTGCATGCTAAGGATTAACTAGTAGGGATGGTAAGGCCAATGGTTAATTTGGCATGGGGAATCTATTATGGTGCTAGAGTCCACCCTATTAGGTTTCCTTTGTACCAATAATGAGTTATGTCATGGTTCTTGTGTCATTGGTAAGGTAATGAGCATAATTGTTGGTGTCTAGGCCTTAGCATTAGACACTCCGTACATTAGGGAAAATTTGGACTCAAATTGGGCCCTTTAAGGATTGCTACACATTCTCTCTCTGTAAAAATGGGCTCATCGTGAAATTTTTGCAAATCAACTCAAAAGTGAGCAGAGTTTAGACATTTGGAATCTACTCTTCTCACGACATTTCTATAATAATATATAGCATGATGGGTAATTTTTCATATTCAAGAAGTCCCAAATTTAGTGATGGTGTGGCACTTTACAATCTACTCTTTATGACCTTTCCAATCATATATAGCATGATGGGTAATTTTTCATATTCAAGAAGTCCCAAATTTGGTGATGTGTGGCACGTTACAATCTTACAATCTACTCTTAGCATGATGGGCAATTTCTCATATTCAAGAAGTCCCAAATTTGATGTGGCACGTTACGGTAACGTGCTATGCCATCACCAAATTTGGGACTTCTTGAATATGAAAAATTTCCCATCATGGAAAGGTCGCAAAAGAGTAGATTCCAAATGTCCAAACTCTGCTCACTTCTAACTTGATTCGTAAAAAATTTCACCATGAGCCCATTTTTGTAGAGAGAGAATGTGTAGCAATCCTTAAAGGGCCCAATTTGAGTTTAAATTTCCCTTAATGCTTATATGATTTCGGTATTAAATTATATACCAAACCATGCTTGAGGAATAGATGTGGGTGTCATGCTTGAGGAGCTAATTGCTAGCCTTGTCCTTGGGGTTGTCCCTACCATGGATGACTTGAATAATTGATTAGATTATTTATACCAACTCATCCACGCTCATGTCCTTGGCCTAGGACTCTAGTTGATGTTGGTTGGGCACCCTTGACTATGACAATGAGGCTTTATATGATGCATCCCCTATCTCTTGGTTCAAGTGGATGACTTTTATATCCTTGTCTTATAGGTCTACTACCTCGCAGAGCAACATTCATCAAAGATGTAGTCCCTACCTACTATAGAGATGGCCATGAAGCCTCTTAATCTTAAGATTGATCATAAATCAATCGATGAGCGATAACTGTATTTTTTATTTGGTTCTAGCAATGTAATATTGCATTATTTCTCCCTCCTCTTTCTTGAGGTTATGGATTTGTGCAAATAGGGCTCTGTCTAGGTCCACTAGGGGTGTATAATCCATAATGAAATTGTATCTCAAGACCTCATAGTCACTGGCCTTTTCAAGCACATTTAGTGATCTAAACGATTGGCCTACTTTGCCTTTAAGGTAAAGGTTGAATGAGAAAATCTTGATGGGATTATTAATCCTTCCCATGGCCTTGCAAATTTGAAACTTCTCTAGGTATTGAATGGAATCTCTGCTTTAATGAAATTTGAAACTTCTCTAGGTATTGAATGGAATCTCTGCTTTAATGAAATTTAGTCATCATCCTTGAGATGTGGATTTTCTTGGTTTTACCCAACTTTGAGCCTCTAGGTGCTATGGTGGTTGTAACCCTCTTCCCATTTCAAATGACATCCTTATCGAGTCTTTTGCATACTCATGTGGTGGAAGAATATAAGGAGGTGGTTGCATAAAACCCTATGTTTTTAGGTAGAATGTAAGTAAGTGGTGATGGAATGTAAGAAGGTGGTTGCATGAAACCCTCTATTTTAGGGTATGGGATCTTTTTCCCTAGGGGTTGGGCTATGTAGTTTCTAATGGCACTTGTCCTCCACCAACTTAGCCTTGAGTTTGCTAGCTTGATGCACGACTAAGGACACATTCAATGAGTGCTCATGTGGATCCCTTTGTGATGAGGTAGTTTCTGACACTAACTCTTTACCCTTCCCTAGGTTCCCTATTCCTTATCCAAATGGAGAAGAAGCTAGAGCTTGGTTACATGGTAAAGGTGCTTCTATAACCCGAGGGATTCACTCTTAGAAAACTTATCATGTCATGTAAGTGTACAAGAGGGGGGTTTTTTGAAATGAGGCATAAGCCTATAAGGTAGGGGTAAGGCCATGTATTTAAGTGAATACTAAATCTTAAATTTAAGTTAGGGGGAGTGGGCCTCGCGCAGAGGGGGGGGGAGGATGGGGAGGGGTATATCAACATTAAGGATACTTTTGATGAACAAAATTCTTGCAATGTTTTGGTAGCATTCCAACAATACTTTTAGCTATGAGAACATAAGCATTCCAAAAACCATTCACTTGTACTACATTGGGGATTCCAAGTAGTTTATAGTGATAACATCTATTTCTTAGTAGCATGCATGAAGTACTTATGTTTTCTCAATAAGGTTCAAAGTAACATACTTTAATTTAAGGAGAAGGGGTTTGTAAATGCTAGAGAAAAAACATAGATATAAGGAAGGGACTAACATAGACATTTTTAAAGGTATCATTATAAGCTCTAATAGGGAGGTGTTATCATCTTATGAGCATCATATATAGGGGGTTTTCTTGAGGTTCATGCATGCAAGTGATGTTTCCCTTTATTGTCAGTGAAATCCCCCAGGTTCTATAATTGGTTCTTATGGAGAGTAGGACTCGTGCTTATGTATTGGTGCTTGGATGTATTGTGAAACACTTGTCCTTGTTGGTATTGTTAAAGAGACATGTCTCATTTACCCTAAAAATGTGATTGTTAAGCATCTTTATCAATCATAGTCTACTTCGGATAAACCTAGGTTAAGATTGATACAAAATGTTTAAATATTATGGCCCCAAGGTTTGATTGCTTCCTATGGGAGCGAACCTTAAGGTTTTTTGTTGTCTCTCTCCTACTCCTCACTCATGCTCCACCCAAAAATAAGGTATTTAAATGCCTTCTTCATAAAATATAAGGTGATGTTTTACAAAGTGAGTTGGTGAATCCGAAGCTTAGAGGACCGCTGGTGGCTCTTGTATCCAAGAGTTATGTTGTTCCTCCACTCACATTTGTGTTTCATATTTTCTTCCAAAGCTCATTGCTTGAGGTGGATTTGAAGGAGTCTAGATTTCTTAACATCACTATATTGAGTAGTAGTCATTTTTTCTTAGATCACTCTACTTAGGCTCATGCCTATAGGCTCACATATGTAAGTTCACACCTCTAGAATCATGTCTCTAGGCTCACGTATTCAGGTTCACATCTCGAGGCTCACGTATTCAAGTTCATTATATAGGTTCATGTTGTGGGAAAAATTTACTTGAGTTTTTCACACGTGTGTGCATTAACATCGGTTATGTTTCCATCTATTTGTATGTGTCATATATGGTGGCATTGATGGTGGATATTAGGTTTTTTAAGATCTCAATCAGCTTCTATGGAGTAATCGTTTTTCTCGGGTCTTCACATCTTTGGCATTGTTTTTACAGGTTTATTATTTGTATTACTTTTGTGGGACTAGGATCTTGTAATTTGTGGGATTAAGGTGTATAAAATCATTAGAAGCTTTTGTAAATATTATGTAAAAAGGAGGCTTTAGTGGGTTTTTTGGAGCTTTTATAAGCTACAAAAAACTTGCTTTTATGTAAAAAGGAGGCTTTAGTAGCTTTTTTGGAGCTTTTATAATCTACTATAAGCTTTGCTTTTTAAATCTATATAAGTTTTAATGGCTAATGAAGGGAAGATTATTATGAAAGAAAGGTAAAGTGTGGATTGGACAACCCTTTTTTAATAAGCTTTAAAGTCTTTTGCTCTAAATGTTTGTGCTAGTGTAAGAGAGGAGGAGAGAGCTTTATGTCTGTCTCATGCACTTGTATGAGAGAGAGAGAGAGAGAGAGAGAGAGAGAGAGAGAGAGAGAGAGCACTTTGCTTACCTACACATAACAAACATCAACAAGGTCATCAGCACGATGATGAACTTCATCATCATCATCGCCTTATAGTAGGCGGTGGCACGAATGTGAACAAAGGAGGGATAAAGTACACAGTGGCAACTCTTTATTAAAAAGCATTTATGCATGCTTGACACCATTGCTTGAGGGATCCTAAAATTTGGATTCTAGGGACTGTTAAAAGATGGACAAACTTGTGGATGTGATAGTGCAATTTAGTTAGGCAATACACATTGATGCATTATATTATAAATCCTAAAACACGCCACATTTTTGGTGCTTGTTGGTGTTTGGCATATGACTAGGTCAAAATTTTATTCCCGTGTTTTGTTTAAATGTATCCATGTGATGATAATTTATGGTGATTCTTACAGATGTACAAGATATGATGATTCTACAGAAGTGTTCAGTTGAAGTTGTTTCATCCCGTATTTTACGAGAGGTGATCAATTTTGCTTGCTCATATCACACATGGGTTTATGAATTATGGGGGATGAGTTTGTCATTTGGGATTTTCTTGCTCATATCAAAAATGTAGATGAGATCACACATGGGTTTCATGATCATCTCTCTATTTATGATGACATTACTATGGACACTTTGGGGGGTATGCACACTCTTGTTTAATTGTATACATACCAAGAGCTCTTTTGTGTGTTAATGAGGATATTGAGGAGGATATATTGGCCATGGGTTCATTGTGTACACATGAGGCTCAAGGTGACAAAATACTTCAGGGATAGGTTGTTCAAGTGGCTTATACGTAAAAGTCAGCCATTTGGTGATCCATTGGTTGAAAGAAACACGATGTTTGCATGGTTTGGTTGTGAAGACACACCTTATGATGCTCCTTTGGCTTATGTTGATAAGCAACAACGGCACTTCATCATTGACCCTAGAGAATGTGGAGTGACTGTTCATGGGACCATTTTATACTTCTTGAAGAAATAATCTAAAAACTCATAAAATTACATCATAATTGAAACAAAGACTTGAATTAAATTGAAAACTAAATGACATAGTATTATAAAACTCAAATTTAGGAACTTTAAAAAATATGCACAATTTTGGGACAATTCTTTGTTAGATCCAATACAATGTTTATTGTGCGATATGCAAGATTTATTATTGGATGTTCTCAACAAGCATTTGAATAATGTGATATGATTTATATACTATTGTACATTTGTAACAAGTATATATGATGTTGGTGGGATGTAAATTTGCCTGCACACACACACACACACGTACACCAAGAATTAAGTTTGTTTATATCACATAGCCTCTAGTTGACCATCAAACACAGAAACTTTAACAAAGAAAGGATATTCAATGTAACTTTAAGTTGTAAGAAAGACTAGGTGCTAGAATTAAAAAGATCACCATCTGTATTGAATCAAAATTCTTGAACAATGGGTGAACCATAAATCTAAAAGCTTAAGAAAGCCTTACAATCTGAATAATGATTGAACTATGAGTTTGGTAGCTTCATACAACATTGCTAAAAGATTACGAAGCTAGTTGCCCATGTGCTAACAAATCATTCTTGCTCAACTGCACTGACATGTGATGGGGCCTCACTTTCATGTTGATTCAATTGATTCTGTTTGGCCTTGAGTATTATAGCCTTTGGAATCTTGATTTTCTCTGGAAGTCATCCACCCTTGGGCTTCCATGCCCAAATGATGCAGCTAGTGTCTTCCCAGTGCTAAGGATCATTTCTGTTCTCTCCCCAATACTTGTTCCAGCAATCCTTATAAACCTCCACATCACTTGCATTCTTCTTCTTTGAAATTGGTGCCCAATATTGTATCTGAACTTGTAGGTAGTTTATCGAGTTATTGTTTTGATCAACGTCACTTGTTGTCACTCCCAACCATATTGGGTAATTTACATCACAAGGTTGTACAAGCACAAAATCTCCATATTGAGTAATTTGCATCACAAGATTGTACAAGCACAAAATCTCCTTTAGACACATGCAAATTACCCAACCATATTGGGTAATTTGCATCACAAGGTTGTACAAGCACAAAATCTCCTTTAGACACATGCAAATTATCCAACCATATTGGGTAATTTGCATCACAAGGTTGTACAAGCACAAAATCTCCTTTAGACACAGGGTTGAACTCTTCAGCAGGTCTGTTGTGCATTGGACCACAATAATGGTCCTCATTTACATCAAACCCTTCATCTACATTATCCTCCACTTGAAGGTTAAGAGGCTCAGCTTTTTCGCATACACTCCTTGGCCAAAAGTCATGAAATCCAATGTCTTCCCTTGCACTAGGGGTTTGCATGTTTAGCATAAGATTCTCCTAATAGGCAAGGACCTGATTGATCCACTTAGCATAATCACTTTGGTCTCCTTTCTCTTGCAAGTGCTCTTTCCACCAATTGACATGTTCTTTTAAGCCCTCCGCAACCTTCTCATTTTACTTAACATACTCAAAGGGTGGCAATACTTTTGGAAAACCTTCCGGAAGCTTGGGTCCTCCCTGGTCATTTCTCTTCCATAACTCTATAGGCGTTTTTCTGTAAAGGTGTTTTGAGTCCGTGTATATATGGGATGCATGGTGTGCAATAAAACTTTGCCCTGAATGCCCTGGCAAATGTACAAGCTGAGTGATTTGGTAGTGAGCTGGTATATGCACGTGTCTTTTTTTGGGAGCAAATGTTGGGATCTAGAAGTTTTATAGTAGCAATAGTGTGGTGTGCGGGTGGTCGACTACTACTTCTAGTGAAGAAGAGGCAGATATGGCTTTCCTAATATTAGAGCAACAAGGTAATGAAGATAAAGAAGTGCATGAAGTGGGTGCTGAGGGAGAAGATACCTTGGGGTCGTATGAAGTGATCGAGGAATTACTGCAGCCAAAGATAGAAGTGAAGAAGAAGCAGGAGCTGATTGAAGGAATGCTGAGTTCGGATCTCTCAAGTGGAGAAAAGGTTAGGTATGTTAATATGCTGTCTCATTTTCCAAAATTGTTCATCACCTCTTATAGAGAGATTTGAGGATTTAAAGGGCCAGACTTGAGGATTGAATTGAAAGAAGGTGTAAAAACAGTTAGGCACAAGCTTCGCAGGATGGGACGAGAACAAATGCAGGCCCTGAGAGAGGAAGTTGATAAGCTGTTGAGTGCAGGTTTCATTACACAAGTGGACATAGCTGAGTGGGTGTCCTACAGTGGTGAGTCCAAAGAAGAATAGCAGGTGGCGTATATGTGTGGATTTCAAGCCTTTGAATGCTGCTACAAAAAAGGATTCTTACCCCCTACCTTTTTTGGATGAGATCTTGGATACTGTAGCTGAATATGAAAGGTATAATGTTTGTGATGGGTTTTCAGGTTATTTCCAGTTAAAGATTACAGAAGAAGATCAGCACAAGACGACTTTCATTACACCGTGGGGGTGTTTCTGCTACAAAGTTCTTCCTTTTGGATTGATGAATGGGCCAACCTACTATCAGAAAAGGGCAAATTGTGTATTATCTCCTTTTTTGAACAAGTTTGTGAAGGATTTTATTGATGATTTTTGTATATACAGCTCCAGACAAGAGCATTGTGATAGGCTAGCTACAGTTTTTCAGCATTATGATGAGTGTGGTGGTCAATTAAATCCAAAAAAGTGTTTTTTGGCTCAACCGAGTGTGAAACTCTTGGGCCATGTTGTTTCAGAGAATGGTATTGATCCAAATCCTGATAAAGTCAAGTCTTTTCTTCTTCTTCCTACACCAAAGAATACAAGGCAACTGGCTACTTTTGTGCAAAAGGTGAAGTATATGGCTCGATTCATCTCTCTATCTTCACAGTTGTTATATCCTTTGCAGCAAGCAGCAAAGCATGATCCTTTGCATTGGTCAGAAGAGTGTGAGGTAGTTTTCCAAAAAGTGAAAGAGGTGTTGGGAGCTATTCCTACAATGCAGGCGCCTAACTGGGAATAGGTATTTTATGTCAACCCTTCAGTAGGTGAAGATGCAATTGGAGCTATGTTATTACAAAAGGGGAAAGAATCACATTATATGCAACCAGTCTACTGTGCTAGCAGAGTAAAACTTGCTAGAGAAAGGTTGTTATGAGAGGTGGAACTTGTTATGGTTAGTGTGATGTATGCATGTAGGCGGTTCCGCCATTACTTGTTGCCTCGCCCCTTTGTGTTTTTGACGAGCTACACTTTTTTACCTCAGTTGATAAATGGCACAAATTTATCTAAGGCTATGATGAAGTGGGTGATTGAGTTACAGGAGTTTACCTTCTCATTCTTGGTGAAAGAGAGTATCAGGGCTACCTTAGCTGATCTATTAACATACAAGGAGAGTCCTCTTCTTATAAGGGAGGAAACCATCAAGAAGCCAGTTGAGGATGGGGCTGAATTAGTGAATGCACACTTATTATATTTTGGCGGTTCTTACAGAAAAGCCATGATGCAGCCTCAGGAGGTTTGGTGCTTTATGATCCACAGGGTTGCCTTGTTTTTAAGAAGGGTGTTAATAGCAACAATGAAGCGGAGTATCTGACTTTGGAAGTTGGATTGCAAATATGCTTGAAGCATGGTGTACACAAGATTCGCATTCGAGGAGATGCATTGCTTGTGGTAAAACAGGTATTGGGAGTTTGGAAGTCAAAGAATATGTTACTCAAAGAAATGTGTTTCAAGATTAAAGGTTTGTTGAAGGAATTTGAAGCTTGGAGTCTTAAGCATGTGGATCGAGACCATAATGAGGAGGCTCATGAAGCAGCCCAGGGAATGATTGGTGAAGTTTTTGTTCTTAAAGCTCATGCACCATTTTATTGTGGCAGGGAGAATTTACAGGATGTTGAGGAGTTTTTGTTAACAGGGATGATTCCTAATGGTATTGACAAATCAAAAAAATATGGTTTCATCAGGAAAGCTGCAAGGTATGTGATGGTTGGTGATGCTTTGTATTTGAAGGGAATTGACTTGATAATGTGACGGGTACCTTGGAAGGAAGAAATCTACAAAATTCTTAAGGAAAACCATGAAGGAGCATGCGGTGGACATTTTGCCTCAAAGATTACCTTGCATAAGGTATTGCAGGAAGGTTATGTATGGCCAAGTGTACAAGAATGTTAATCATTGGTGCAGGTCATGCAAACAATGCCAAGCTCACAGTAAACGGATATTAAGGCCTGAGATGAGGAAGACAATTCTTGCTTATGATATTTTTGAAAAATGGGGAATTGATGCTGTGGGACCATTGCCTATTACTAGCCGAGGGAAGTGCTACATCTTGACTGCAGTTGATTACCTTTCTAGATGGGCAGAAGCAAAGGCAGTGAAACAAATTACTACTAAGGAGGTGGCAAAGTTTGTATATCAGGATATTTGTTGTAAGTTTGGTGTGCCATTGGAATTGCTTTCTGATCAGGGTCCAGGTTTCAGAGCAGAGCAGAGCTTATGGACTATTTGTGTACAAAGATGAAGATCAGTCGTCGCAGTTTTACCACACCTTATGGACTATTTGTGTATAAAGATGAAGATCAGTCGCAGTTTTACCACACCTTGCTTTCTGATCAGGGTCCAGGTTTCAGAGCAGAGCTTATGGACTATTTGTGTACAAAGATGAAGATCAGTCGCAGTTTTACCACACCTTACTATCCACAGTGTAATGGCCTGAATGAGCGTTTCAATGGTGAATTGATCAAGATTTTATCTAAGGTGACAGAGCAACAAGGCAGGAATTGGGATCTAGAGTTGCCTGCTACTACAGGACAGCAATTAAGACTGGTACGGGTTTCACTCCATTTCATCTTGTTTATGGGAAAGAAGCCTTATTGCCTATTGAGGTGGAGATACCAGCTGTTAAAATGTTGGAAAAGCTTTTGGAAGAACCTGAAGATGCCCTTAAAGAGCGGCTGTTATATTTACAAGAAGCATAGATGAACAGGGATAATGCTTTAAAGCATTATGAAGATATGCAGGCAAGGACGTTGGAGAAGTTCAACAAGAAAATTAAAAGCAAAGGAATTATGAAGGATGACTTGGTATTACGTTATAATAGCAGGCTGGATAATTCCTTTCATAAGAAGTTCCAAATTAAGTGGGAAGGACCTTTCTTGGTGATGCAAGGATTTGCAAATGGTACCTATCAATTGGCAGATTTAGATGGAACTTTACATGCTTCCAGGGTAAATGGATATAGGCTGAAGAAGTATTATGCACGTTTGATGGTGATTGTGCAGGATGCAGTGTCTAAAAATGTGATTTCAGATGAAGGGCAGTTTTTGGATATGGATTTAGGTCTCTTTTTACTGCTGATCATGAATGATTCAGCAGGCTGGGGGTTGGGCAAATATGTCAGGCATTTTTCTGTAAAGGTGTTTTGAGTCCGTGTATATATGGGATGCATGGTGTGCAATAAAACTTTGCCCTGAATGCCCTGGCAAATGTACAGGCTGCTGAGTGATTTGGTAGTGAGCTGGTATATGCACGTGTCTTTTTTTGGGAGCAAATGCTGGGATCTGGAAGTTTTATAGCAGCAATAGTGTGGTGTGCGGGCGGTTGCTAAACGTATAGCACCGATGGCAACTCATGATTGGTAATAATGATGCTGATGATTTAAAGCCAGGGACAGCCCTTGTATTGGAAAGTATGGGCGCGGCGTGATGATCCGAAAGTGAAGGAAGGAGGGGCTCTTATTGTATTGTGTGGCCATCATTTTGAAGCTCAAAAAAAAAAAATGTAATACACATGGCCAACAATCAAATGACCACGTGGAAGGTGTTGTAGGCCGCCAACGTGAAGAAGGGAAGGTTGGCGAAGATTCGAGGAGGTACTAACCGCCTGGTGAGAAAAAGCCCGGCTGGTGATTCTAAAAAAAAAGAAACGGGGCGTGTGACCACAGGCGCAGGTAGAGCCGACTGGAGAGACTGTCTTGTAGAGCCCGGGTGATCGTGAGTCTGCAGAGGCGCTGTAGCTGCGGACGTAAAGAAAGTTGCCGCTTTGTATAAGTGAGGTGCTTGGTAGGCCACCGTGTCTGGGTGTAACAGAGAGGCTGCCGTGAGGAGGAGCTGTCTGGTGTTGGCGCTAGCTGGAGGTGCCCAGATCATTGTGAGAGACTTCGGGAGAGGAGAGCTAACAAGGAGATTCTCTGCATGGAGTGCAAGGCTGAGGGAGCCATCCTTGGAGCTGACAGTGAGCCGACGGGAAGAGAGAGAGAGAGAGATCACGAAGTGGCTCGAGGAGAGGTGGTGAAGCTGAAAGTGAACGCCTGTGTGGTCGCCTGGACAGAGGAGACTGGGAGAGAGAGCAAACGCGCCTGGTGTTGACGGGCAAGGATTAGGCTGGCTCTAAACTTTACTGATTGTGACATTGGATCGTGGTGCTAAATCATGGAGTTCATGCTTGGTGTTAACAAGCTTGTACCTTCTAGCCGGTATTGGGATCATGTACCTTGTTGGTGTGGTGGAGTTTTGGTTTGAAGTTCTGATTGTACAACGTACTTGGTGGCTAAGGTATATCAAGTATGAATATTTGCACAATGATTACGAGACCAAGTTGTTTGCTTTATGTGAAGAATTCCCTACTTGTTGCCAGTCTGAGTGAGTTGAGGAAGAAAAGGAATCTAAAGGTTCTGAATTGAAGGTGTTGGTGTATATTCTGGCTTGAATCTGTGTGGTGGCTTGAGAGATTTCTGTTTCCAGCATTGTGCTGGTGGTGCCCCTTACGTTTATTGTGTCTTCCAAAGCTGCTGGGTAGGCAGCTGTAGAGGCATTTCTTCTTTTCCCAGCCTCCTGACAGTAACCAATCAACATTTTTGGGGTGTACTTTGTATTGCATCAAAGGTATTCCATCACTCATATAAAACCTAAATTGCAATGGCTTTGAATGTCCAATCAAGCTATCGGCTCCATCATGTAAGCATCCCTTGACAAAGCCTTTGAAGTCTGCCACCTTTTGTAGGAGAAAGGGTGCTGGATGCATGCTAACACACTCATTAAAGATCATCAAATGTGGAAATGTGAAAATGGTTTGTTTCCTCAACTTCTCAGAGAAGCGACTAAACAATGCATCAATATCTTCATGAGTATGACCAACCATAAGAAAACCAAGCTGCACCATGTCAAACACTCCTTGTGCAACCAATAGGGATAGATAGGCAAATACATAACGGTTCTTACTTTCAGAACCACAATTGTCAAGTTGCAACAACAACGTCCTTGGTAATCTCTTTAAAAATGTCCTTGAATTTGATGGCATTAAACTTGAGGCATTTCCATTGCCCCTATCCTGCACATGTGTGTTAGTATGAAAGACTGATTGTATATGTGAAGAACAATTTTCCTCTGTATCCACATTTGTTTCTATCTCTGCATCTGCATCCTCAATGCTTTGCTTGCAATATGTGTTTCTCTCCTTCAGCACTTCCATATGCTGATACAGGGCCATAGTAGACAAAACACAATAAAAAAGATCTGTTCGTGGTTCAACATCTGAGTTTTGTGAGCTCAAGTCACCATACATGTGTTGCTCTCCTCTTTCTAAGTTTCTTAAACATTTTGAGAGATGAAATTGTGAAGTTGGGATCACTTGGCCATAACCCCAAGGCAAAGTGACCATAAGCTGTTTGTCCATGTCCATGAGTGAGCATTCCTGTTAAAAGGATACTAGAAGCCTCTCAACCCCATTGAGAGATTTAGGAACTGGTTTAATTTGTGGTATGGTAAAAGGATACTAGAAGCCTCTCAACCCCATTGAGAGATTTAGGAACTAGTATCCTGTTAAAAGAATACTAGAAGCCTCTCAACCCCATTGAGAGATTTAGGAACTGGTTTAATTTGTGGTATGGTAGTCTTGCTCTGGTCCATCTTATCATGTATAATACACAAATACCTGTTTGGGTTCATTTCGGAAGAGCTCCTCCAAGCATAGTATAGATTTCTACAACTCATTTGTTGCAACATGTGTGCCCTTCTTTGTGCCATGTATCTGGCACGCTCCTCTTGATTTTTTGTTGATTCCAACCTGACCTTGATTTCTGTACAAATGTCGCATTTTGAGAAGGTGCTGGTTTTTGATAGACTAACTGTCTTGAACTCTGTGTTCCACAATCTTGAGAATGATGGTTGTGACAGTGGCCGGTATTCCAATGAGACAAGTGTGTCATTCACTTCACGCAATATGTCCACCTATTTGTACATTGCTGGTAGAACATGTTGGGTCTCGCGGGCTCCATGCATAGTTGTCCTTGACCTATGTGGCATTTGATCGGCATTATTATCTATGAAGTCCTGTATGATTGATTTTGCCATCTCAACATGTGTCATGCCCTTCCGTATTATCCCACTGTTGCCATGACTGACATTATATGCACCATTCAAGAACTTCTTTCTAAACCTATAGAACGTTGACTTACCAATGCCATGCATTACATACCAATCTTTACTACAAACCTTCTTCCCATCAAATGTGAACTCAAAGCACTCGTCATCTTGACCTTGTCTATAGGCCATGCCCATGTAATCTAGTACAAATGTGTATTGTGTACTATAGCTCTATCCCCAAAAGTGTAACCCTAGCTTGCATGATTTTGGATCTATCTCCAAATTGACAACATCGGTTCTCGCAACAATCAATGGTTGCGACATTGTGAATGTTTGCAACATCACATTTTTTGCTAGCTCCATGGGTTTTATCGCGTAATTTTTCATTACCCTTACCCTATGGACATAGCTCCTTTTCTTATTTGTCCCTTCAATGATATCATAGTCAGTGATCATGGCATCATGGTGTCTGTCATCAGAACTATCGCCAATCCATCTAAAGCTTGAGCCTTTGCATGCATATGCTAGCTTGTAGTAGGAGGCTCCATGAGCCTCACCATCATATGTTAGTTTGCTAGGAGGCTCCAGTTAAAGTTATCATCCTCACTTGCATCATATATTAGTTTGCATATGTTAGCTAGAAGGGTAGGCTCCTTCAACAAAAGTTTAAGCCTCACCCGCGGATGCTAGTTCGCTTCTAGGAAGCTAAAAGTAAAGTTTGAACCTCACCCATAGATGCTAGTTTGCTTGGAGGCTCCAACCAAAGTTTGAGCCTCACCTTCAGATGCTAGTTTGCTATTAAGAGGTCCCAATTGAAGTGATAATCCTCACCTCATGTATATGCTAGTTTCCCACGAGGTAGGCTTCATCACCCTCTGCATTTGGCCACACCGTTTCATTGGGATATTGAGTCAAGGTATGGTGTCAATGTACAAAAGGCAAAGGTGAGTGGTTACAACAGCCAGCAAAGGCAAAGAGAAAGCAATAGAGAGAAACAATATGCTAGTGAAGAGAATGTGACATGGAAATGAGCAAATGGACATTGGATTTGAGACTCTTCTCCTTCGTGAGACTCAAACTCAAGTTTGAGCCATTGTGCATTATATAGATTTTAGTTGAATTTTTAATCGCATAGTTTATAAGTATATTGGGTGTATGGGGAAAGAGGAAAGAAAAGAAGAAATCTCAAGGTCAAGGTCAAGCTCAAGGCTCAAACTTGAGTTTGAGCCTTGTCTATTACACAAGTAAGTAGGAATAGAGAGGGAAGCTAGGATAATCCCATAGAACAAGTGGGGTGTGGGTGAAGACGGGTATATAACCAAAAGTGAAAGTAACTATAATCAAAAGACCTGGGACCTGGGCCTGAGCTTGGGCTTGGGTTTGGGTTTGGGGAAGAAATCGAAACCGACTTTCTGCCGCACTGGGATGGGACGACGCTCTTCTAACTTTTTGTCGCGCTCCTTGGGCAATGCTCGGCCTCCTCCCCATCCTGTCCGCCCCCTCTCCTCCGTCTGGCATAGCCACGCCGCCTCCTCCTCTCCCGTCCGGCGCCGCAGCCCATACCCCCGCCTCCTCCTCTCCTGTCCAGCGCGCAGCCCACGCCCGGCCCCCTCTCCTCCGTCCGGCGCAGCCCACACCCCCGCCTCCTCCTCTCCCATCCGACGCAGCGCCCAGCCCCCTCTCCTCCGTGGTGGGCGGCACCCCACGCCCCCGCCCTCCCGAATTTGAAATTCAAACTTCCCCCCCTCCTCCCCCTTGAATTTGAATTTCAAAATTTTCCCCCTTCCCTCGAATTTGAATTTCAAAATTTTTTCCCTTCCCCCCGAATTTGAATTTCAAAATTCAAAGTTCCCCCCCAACCAAATCCAAAATTTCCGCCTTCCTCCCACCCGACCTCACTTAATTTCCGCCTTCCTCCCACCCGACCTCACTTAATTTCCGCCTTCCACCTTCCCCCCATCGACCTCACACGAAAAAGCGGCCGACCTCGCGTTTGAACCACACAAAAGGACCTACAAACCCTGGAGTAATTCTGTGTGGTGAGCGAACACGATTCTGTGTGGTGAGCGTGCAGTGCTCGTTATCGCTATCGCGCATGCCATCGTGCACAATAATCATCTCTGTTTCCTGTCTCTGAAGTCCTCGCTTAGCCCTGCGTTTCAAACAGTTTCTTTTCCTTCTGCAATAAGACACGTCTGCGTTGGTTTCGACCTCTGTTTCTTGTAGAACCATCACGCCCACACGCCATCACGGATACTTCAAGCATCCGTCACGTCTATGCGACATTGGAGACTTTCGTGTATCCATCTGCATTTCGTGTGTTCCCTCATCTAATTGAATACTTTACATAGCAAGTAAGTCCTTCTTTATTTGAGCCTTTGCTCTCCATGCTAGTGCACCCCGGCCCCTTAAGGCTCAAACTTAAGTTTGAGCCTTTGCTCTCCATGCTAGTGCACCTCGGCCTTAAGGCTCGAACTTCAGATTGAGCCTTCGTTCTCCATGCTAGTGTACACTGGCCTTAAGGCTCGAACTTGAGTTGGAGCCTTGGCTCTCCATGCTAGTACACCCCGGTGTTAAGGCTCGACCTTCAGATTGAGCCTTTGTTCTCCATGCTAGCGTACACCTGCCTTAAGGCTCGAACTTGAGTTGGAGCCTTTGTTCTCCATGCTAGTGTACATCGGCCTTAAGGCTCGAACTTGAGTTGGAGCCTTGGCTCTCGATGCTAGTGTACACCGGCCTTAAGGCTCGAACTTTTTCCGAGGACGAGCTAATGGAGGTTGAGACTCTAAACAAGGGCAGCAAAGCAATTATCTCATTAGAAATAAAGAAGGGATATTATCCCTTTGGTCTAAATGAGGTCTTCAGCATTGATGTGATGAAATGTTATCCTGCTCCTTCAAACTATGTGTATAGAAGGTTAAATAAGGATTGGGTTCGTATTTTGACCCAAGACTTTATTGAGGACCCAAAGCAAGAGGAGATACTTGCAATTTTGATACCCTGTAATCGTGCTACGAAACAACCCCTTAATAAACTCGCAAAAGAAGATATTCATAAAGTTGAATATTGGATTATCTCTGGTCAACACTCCATTAGTGCTGCAAAAAGCTTGCAGGCTCTAAATATGGCTAAAGTGATCCCTCAATTGCGTCAGCAATTTAGGTTCAGGAGATCAAAGATAATTGTAAATTGCCTACCCAAGATTTCTCGTGACATTTCCAAGGATGCAAATTTATCTGTTGCAAAGTCAATGCAAAAGGAGCCATTCCTCGATCAACTTCTACAAGCTCGAGCACAATGGCATGCAAACGGTCGTCCTAGTAAATCTTTGCTTGGTGTCAATCAACCCAAGATGGACGAGTCTTGGAAGGTACTCTTTTTATTCTTTGCTATATCTTGGTAAATCATAGACATACATTACTTCTTCTTTACTTTTCATAATATCTTTTATGGATCAATAGTTTCAAGTGTAGCAGTAGCATAAGAAAGATGCATGTGAGGCTTCTTCTCAAACTGCATAAACTTAATAGTTTGGTTTGAAATTGAACTTCAAGCCTCACCTCTCTGTGATGGTGTAGTACTTACATATCTAATTGTGGCTCGAACTTAAGTTGGAGCCTCACTTGCAAGTGCTAGATTTGCATACGGAGGTGACGCTCAAACCTAAGATCGAGCATCACCATTATATACTAGTTTAGCGCACCTGCAAGTGAGGCTCAAACTCAAGTTTGAGCATAAGCTCCAAATGATTGAAAATCCATAGATGCATGATTCCTCCTAATATTTTGTGATATCTATAGTGAGGGGGCTAACTTCTTACTTTGCAACTTTGCAGGCCTTTGTGGAGACCACGGAGCACACACTACATAAGAATTTTGTCAAAAATGATTTACACTTGCTTCTATGTGATGATGATGTATGGCAGAATTGGGTTAAGATCATGAGGCTATATGCAAAAGGCTTGCTACCAAATACAAAGGGCGAAACTCAAACTAAAGGTCTTGATCAAAATCCCAAACTTCCAACTTTGAAGAGTGGGCAAATTCAGCAGGCACCAGGAACAGTCACACTAGGCCCAACGTTGTTTAGGTGCATTTTAGGCCTTCAAAAGAGTGAAGTTTTGGACATTCAAACAACACTTCTTGATAAGAGAATATTGCTTAAAAAGGGAAAGCAAACCCATCAAAGAATGGATATGGAGGAGATGGCTTGGAAGCTAAAAATAGATCAAGTTCTCAAAGATGCAATAACCGCCTTCTATTTTGATCTGACAAGGGAAAAGATGACTTGGGAACAGGTGTGTGAGACATATAAGCTACCAGAGTATGAGTATAATCAATTGAGGAGCTACAACAGCCAGTCCTTTGTTAGGGATGCTCTCAATCTCAAAAAAAATCCTTCACTTCCAAAACGTGTAGTAACTTTACTGAATCACCTATATAGAGCATCTATGGGTATTGTATCTCAACAAGATTCTATTCCTTGGACAATTAGGGGGGTGGGTTTTGATATGACAAAGATTATAGCCTTCTATAATGAAGAGCATGTACCATTTCAACTGGCAATCATGGATCTACATGGTACAAAGGAGCAGCTCTCGTCAAAATTTTTCTCCAAGTTGGCACTTGCTTTGAACATACTAAACTCACAATATGAATATATTCTTGTGTGTTTTGTTAATTTCATCACCATTGGAATGCTTATCGAAGGGATTTCTAGCCAGTCAACAAAGGTGCACTATGAATTTGGCATGATCCACACACAAAAAGATGATGCCTGGACATCTGGAACAGTTGAGATTGCAATTGTTATTCTTTTCATCAGCAAGGTTGACAAGTTTGAGGCCATTGATAAGGTTCTCACAAAAAATGTATTCATCTCAGGCTCTAGTGGGCCAAAATAGAGAATTCATCGACAAAGGCTTTATTGACGGTCTCATCAGGGTTTTGTCCTGAACAGAGCTATGTTGTAGAGATATATTGTGGTGGAGTTGTGCTAGAGGAGAGCTTGCTAAAGAAGAGACGATGTATTGCTTTTTATGCAAAGATGATTTGGAAGCGATGGCATTAGAATCAAAGTGCTCTACTCTTTTAGACAGTCACCCGTCCTTGCAAGAGTGGTGTGGTGCAAGTGGCGGCACAAAAAAGCAAACACTAAATGATGCAGAAAAAGAGAACCTTCACAATCTTCACATTGACGACCCACCAAGTACAGAGGAGGAAGACGAAGGTGATGATATTGACAACAAAAATGACACAGATGATGATAAAGAAGTTGGGGATGCTATAGACTTTGAAGATGCAGGGCAAAGGAATGAAGAGAACCAAGGGAATGATGCTCTATTCAATGAGGATGCCGAAGACAATTTTGAAGATATTGGAAGGCATGAAAATGATGAAGGTGGGAATGGTGATGATATATTGGATACTGCAAAAGCCATGGAAGCTACAAATGTTGGGGTTGCTATGGGCCGTTGAGAAGATTGGGGATACAGATGTCAACAAGGCTTTCCATGCTCATAGCCCATCAAGCTCTCAACCAAAAGAAAGGTAGAAAAGTGCATTGATAGTGCTTATTATGAATGTACAACGAATGGTGATCATTGAAAGGAGCTTATCAACAACTAATATTAGCATAGGTTTTGTTCAAAGTGTGGATTTGTTGAAATAATTATTAGTCTTTTGATTAATACATTGGCTTTTTTGGATTCACTTTTAACATTTTCTATTAAAGTGAATATTTCTATTCTATTTATCCTTTATTTCATGCCAACGTTTGGTACAAATGATGATGCACACTTACTATGAAGAAATTACTCCATATCCTAGTGTAGCAGCAGTGAGGCTCAAAATTAAGTTTGAGCCTAATACAAATGATGACGCACACTTACTATTAAGAAATTACACTTACTCCATATCCTAGTGTAGCGATGAGGCTCAAACTTAAGTTTCAGCCGTATCTTCACTTATGTCCAATCTTGGGGATGTCTTCCAACACAAGGCACAATCTCAAGTTGAGCGATCTTTATGTTGCCCTTGTAACTGAGGCTTAAACTCAAGTTTGACCCTTATGTTATGGTTCCTAATTCATTATGGTATATCACTCGAAGTTGAGTAATCTAAGTTTGGATACAAAGTATATGTGTAGATATAAAAATGACTAGTATTGTATTAGCCTTGGTGTATTATTTAAATCCTAAAAGTAATAGCATTTTATTTTAATCTTACAGATATATACAAAGAAGGGAAAGACGAAGATAACATTGCTCAACTAGAACATCATCATGAAAGCCCTACTAGAGAGATCAACTCTCATGATTCAGATGCTAGAAATAATGAAGACAACATGGTGGAGGTAGATCACAACGATGATTCAGCTTTGCAAACATCTTCAAGGCCTTCAAGTGATAGGACTAAAGAGACTAAGGACATTCCTGATTTGCAAGTTAATGTTGAGGTTAGTGAGAATAAAGATAAAGTTAATGAAGAGCTTCAAGAGACTTTTGCAACCAAGGAGAGACAAGAAGAGATTGTCGAACAAATTGACGAGGCTACATATGCTACGAATAAAGAGAGAATAGTTGAAATCAAGGACTCTGTGGTGTGGCAGAGGGTGCCAAGAAAACTAAAGGTAGATCTTTTTCAATAGGATGTTATTTAAGATGATTTATTCAGCAATTTTGTGTGTTAAAAAGTATGTTTTCCAGCGAGAGTTGTTTTTGCAGGTATAGCTGCTTCTAACAATCACAAGTTAAGTGCACAAGAAATAGAGCAACGTGTTGAGGAGCTATGTTCTGACACATAAAAGAGTAAGCCTCTAGGAAGTTTATATTCTTTTGAGAGAGATGGAGATAGATTAGTATTTCAATCTTCACCAATCAATAGGAAAATGCAATCAAGTCTAGGAGCCATTGTCATAGATGAGTATGGGAGCATGAAACGAAAGTAAACTTGTGGATGTTTTGTTGTAATTAGCTCTCATTGATAATATAGGATCACTTGTTTTAATATTGTTAAGTATGTAAACACATTAAAGTGTTATCATTCTTCTGTATTGTAATTAGCTCTCATTGATAATATAGGATCACTTGTTTTAATATTGTTAAGTATGTAAACACATTAAAGTGTTATCATTCTTCTGTATTGTATGCAGAAAATATTCCTCGTGCAATCACCATAAAGAAACATGCACTTATACTTGATCTTAATGGAGTTTTACTCAACAAGGAAGAGAAGAGGCATCCACAAACAAATTGTATTCAAATTGATATTGGTCACACCACAGTTGTTATTCACCCCGAGTGTTTTGAATTTTTGGATGAGATTTGCCAGTACTTTCATGTTGATATTTGGTCCACCATGCTACACAAGAATTTTTGTGCCTATGTAAACACTCTTGAACAATATGCACATAAGAAATATCATTTCTTTATGGTGTGGGGACAAGAAGAATGTTATATCCATAATCTTCGAAAAGTGTATAGGCCAGATAAGCCTACTGTTGAGACCATGTTTAAACCTTTACTCAAGGTTTGGAATCAGTGCCAAGATATTTGCAATAAGAAGAATACATTGCTTATTGATGATAGCCCTTTCAAGGGATGTGTTAATCCAAAAGACAACTGTCTCTTCCCTGAAAGTTTTCACGGAGGGCACGACTACGTACTGTGCAATGACCTTCTACCCTACCTTTTAAATCTAAATAATACAAATGACATCTATTATTTTGCTTAATCAGCTAGGTCAATCTCCTATCACACATGGCCATAATGTATTTATCAATTTTCAAGATGTACTGGAAGAATGGCTCCAATTCACCTCCCTATTTTTGCGAGAAGAGCTCAATGAATATTCAGATGAAGTGGAAAACTCATCTTCTGCATCTTCACACTTACCATTGTATGGTGATAACCTAAAGTATGTCCAATCAAGAGGGGAAAAAAGAGAAGTAGAATCCATAAGCAAGGATCTAGCAATGTTGGCATCCAAAGCTGGAGTACCATTACTATCCAAAGACCAGCTAAGCTTGTTAAAAGTGTGTTACAAAAGAAGGATTTTGAGTGATCATCAACACGCTATTGCTTATGCTACTCGCTTGGGATATGATCATGGTCATCTCATAAGTGGAGTTGCAGCAAAAGCATACATATCAAGGCTACAAAAGGCTTACTTGAGTTTATGGGTAGGATAATGTCTAGTTTCATTAAACATTGAGTGACAGTATAATCAGATTCCAACCTAACCCATACTAGTTGTTGCTGCAGGTCAAAAGAAACCATTTCTGAGGTCTAAACGTGAAGTTTGAAGTATGGGATCTGCACAAATATCAAGACTTGTTGGGTGCAGAATGTTTGGAGCCATTTTGTACTAAAAGCCCATAAGATAGTAGACTTAGGCTTTGGCCAAAACAATGTGCTTAGATGGGTTTAATTTTTGGATTGTACGAGCCAAATCTTTACACTATTGTATCAAGAAATCAAATGCCTCCAAACTTATTGTCATTTGATTATCTCTTTTGTCAATATTTGCAATTCGATTGCAATGAAGATGTGTTTGTTTTTTATTGAAGATATTGCCTTGTCAAGGTGTAAGGCTATGAATATCATAATTTAATTTGGATAGACTCAATTATCTCAACAGTGAAAATCTTTTATACATCATATTCAATAAATTTGATGATGAAATTTAGCATTGACAATATACTCGCTCTTTTATTTTTTTGGTTGAACTAATGAGGTATTGGAGCGTTTGTCTATGAAGGTTTAAGACCATCCATATCATGGATGAATTTATGTTGTTGGCACATAATATATTTATTCAAAATTTTGAATGTCCATTAACCAAACATTTTGTTTTCATCAACAGGATATGTTGAAGCATATAGCTTTGATTTCAAGTGTACAAAAAACTTACTATTGAGGTGGCACCAATCATTGGTGACTCATGTACCTAGAAGCAAAAGAGTTCCACCACCCCCAGATACAATAAGGAAACAAAGAAGAGTATTGATACTTAAACTCAATGGTGTTTTACTTAAGACCATTGAGATGCAACATGGTGATGTATGTCCAGACTAGGCCAAACATATGCATCTTGTGGAAGAGAATACAACTGTTTGGCATTTGATTCGCAAAGATGCATTCACTTTCCTTGATTTTTGTATGCAATGGTTTAAGGTATGGATCTGGAGTACTAATAGACTACAAAGGACTCGACACATTCTTGAGTTGTGCTTTCCTCGGGCACCATCAAAAGTTTAAGGTCGTAGATAGCAGGGCAAGCAGCATGTCAAAAGACGGATCTTCTAATTGGATATCGATTTGTATACCACAAAAACTTGGATGTAGCATGGAGAATTTTTCATGACCTGGATGGAAATAACACGCTAATTTTTGATGATACCCTCTACAATGTAATGTGGAATATGCCCAGAACCTACTTGATTTTTCCAAAGATGTGGAATCAAAATATAGAGGAGCTTCAAAGTTTTTTGGAGACAACAATCAACGCATGGTTACTTGGTTGGATTTATGCAAAGAACAAACGGGAGTATAGTTGCAACACTTTAGTAAATGAAGCAGCTTATGATAGAGAAACTTTGTATGTATTGGAGCAATACATGAGAAAACGCTATGTTTGAGATACAATTTGTACTCAATTATTATCTTGACAAAGTGTCTAACGAAGGGTTTTTGTCTTCGGATGAATTGTAAACTTGAATGTAACAATCTCATCGAATGTAACAAGTGTTCTTTGGCATTATCATCCCATGTGTTTACTTCAATGTCCCTCAAATTTGAGCATATATATCATGATTTATAATCTTGATATAGTATCTAAGATGGGTTTTTATCTGTGGATCAATCGTAAACTTAGCACATTGTTACTGTCATTGAGATTTACTTTTTGTTTTGTTGTTTCTAACACCACACCCTTTAGAGATCTCTCATTTCTAAGGTTCCTTTTTTAATGATATTTAGAATTATTTTGGCAAATTAAATAAACCCCATGTTTTTACTTCAATGTCTCAAAGTAGAGATAGTATTTAACATTATCTTCTTCATATGAAAGGTGTTGTATAATCTCAATTAAGTTTAGTGTCATGTTTCCCTTGTCCTTCCAATATTGTTGCATTGACGTATGTATCTATACAACTACAAACAAATATGCCAAATATTTGTGTTAAGATATAATCTAATGGTGGCACAAAGAGTGCACCAACAAATAGATGTTAGCTCAAACTACATAAAAATACTGAGTTTCCAACCAATCCTATAAGAAATGGGACTCGAATAATTCCCAAAATTTCCAAATTTGTATTATAACACAAGGCAAGAGAAATAGAATAACATCACCATCAAGAGTAAAAGAGTAAAGGATAGAGAGTACCACACATAAGACAAGATTGGGTGCAATCTCCCCCCTCAAGTGTGTAGCTCCACTTCCACGACTTGAGTATTTAGAGAATTTTATTCATAAAAATAGCCCAAGGAGCTAAGAATTGATGTGCGTACAAATTGGGCTTGCTTTTCCCACTTTAGGGATATTGCTTTACATATTATTAACTATATGAAATATCCTAAGGTTTATACATATAGAAACCTTTGCCCAAATATAATTGCTAATGGGCCTTGTTACATAAAATAACTTTGTGCGCATTTGCACATATAATAATCTTGTGCACATTTGTACATCCCATTAAGCTGTTGAATCTTGCACAAATTAAATTAAGGATATTTTTTTACGATTATTAATTCATCAAAAATATGATAAAATATATACTTGTAGCAGTCCTCTCGTTTGAGGAAGCAACTATCCTCAGTTGTGTTTTAAAAAAATATCGAGAGAACAAGATTACGCTCGTAGGTATTGATGTCATAACCTGCAAGAAGGTAAACTCAGAGGTCCGAACATGGCTTAGAGGCACAAAGACATGGCTCAGAGGTTCTTATGGACATGGAATACCAACAAGGAAAACTCGTGCTATTGGTGATTGTCACACTGATTATCAAATCAATAATAATATGCCCAAAAAGTCTAATACATGATTCACAAAAGAAAAATGATCATTATCTTCACACCATCGCTCAATCCACCAGCCATACGACACCTTAATCGGTACCCTCATATAGTGCGACAGCTCAATCGGTATCCTCGCACTTCTCGTTTTGACTATACTCAAACACTGTCCACGTTAGTTAAACAA
Source organism: Cibotium barometz (assembly GCF_041138505.1). NCBI lineage: Eukaryota > Viridiplantae > Streptophyta > Polypodiopsida > Cyatheales > Cibotiaceae > Cibotium > Cibotium barometz. The sequence goes on from NC_141069.1 coordinate 55,856,770, forward strand.
ATAATTGAACACATCAATTAATCCCAACATCGTCTTGAGATATAGACAACCCATAAGTATTCAAATAATAGCCACACACATGTTTGCTAGTCGCAAGTAACCCGGGAATCACCCCTCCATACAAACCAACTGAAACAAACAATGGAGGCCCAAAAGCTTGCTATATATACAGGCGTTCCCGATATACAGTTGCATAAACGCATGAGAAGATGGCTTCATGATTGGTGTGGAAGACTAGATTTACACATAATGCATATGCAATGAACCAATCAAATGAATGTATGTAAGACGAGTCTAAGTGTCCCATACCACATAGGCGCGTTGTACATACACACATAGGATGGTAAAAGATAGAAGACATAAATGTGTCTGGAGTCCATACCACCAGATTAATTCCATACATTACTTCCTTCTTTAGAATAGACGTTTGAGGTGGAGTGGCCAGTTCCCTTTGAAACTTAAATTTTGACACAAATTTTCTCTATCTAGAAATTTTTTTTAAGTTACTGAACTTGAACTAATCTTAATGTTAAATTTATGGTTTATTAATTAGGTTCTTAGGTTGGAAAAATATTATAGAAATACTTATGAAAAAGTTGTATAAAAGGAAGTGAATATATACATACCTCCATCGTTGGTGTCATTAAAATTATTTGTCAAAAGAATTTTGACACTCAAAGAGACGTGAGTTGTTATTACTTCTATGGATAGGGTATATAAAATTATTAAACAAAATCTCATGAGAAGCTTAACATCATAAGAATGAAGGTTAAATTGGTTATGAATATAAGGATAGGGAATACTAACCTTGAGTTAAAAAGTTGTTTGAGAGGATGTGAGATTATAAATGAAGAATGGATAAAATTAATTAAATATGAATGACTAGTAACAATTCTAATAATCTTGATTAAGTGAACAAGTCTAGATGATGGAAGATTAATTTACATTTGAAGTTGAAATAAACTTGAATAATAAACAGGAAACTTAAGCGTAAGAAAATTGTACCTTTTATATATTCGATTGCAATGATGCTCTACATTGAGAAAAAATGAGAAACAATGCTAATGGATTGAAATATAATTATTCTTCCAAACGTAGCTAGGATTATATTTAATTATGACTTGGTCGATGAGTTTCTCAAAACTAAAAGATAGATATGTGGTCCAAAATTCTCTTTGAGGGCCAATAAGAGTGGTCGTGAGGGTTGTCCAGCCATTTTACCGATGTTGATTTCAAGTCAAAGTAGTTGAACTTTACAAGACAAAGAAGCTTGCGAGCAAACGTATTTTATCTGAAATTCTAGGTAAGGGTCTCTTAGATATTTTCATAACATTCAATCAAGAAGAAAAATTTAAACAATTGAATAAGAAGCATAATTTTAAACTACCCCTATTTATATGCTATCACTATTAAACATAGTGAGAAGGTACTGAAAATCGATACGATGATGAAAGAATAACACCTATAGGTGGTCAGTATAATTGGATTAGGGATGAGGTGAGTTGAGGGATCTTGAGGTAAAGTTTATAAATGTTTTCTTTGCAAGAGTAATAAGTTGGATAATTTAAAAGTTTGGTGTAGGCTTCGCTAGACTACTTGTCTAACCCTATGATGGTCATTTCATAAAGTTTCTCTTTTCCATTTTCTTTGGGTCCATGAAAATCTTTGGTGTTTTACAGAGATATAAACCTTTTTGGTCTTACGTAATATCTAAGATTTATATTTATATTGGTTTTAAGATTTTTGAAGCTTATAGTAATAAGCTTTCCCCTAAGCTTTATCTAAGCTTCTTGGAAGGATGATTAAAGCTATTAAAAGCTTTAATTTTAGTTTCAAGGTAAAACCATTAAAGGTTATAACGTGTAAGGGACATGGAGTCCTCCTATATATATATATGTGTGTGTGTGTGTGTGTGTGTGTGTGTGTGTGTGTGTGTGTGTGTGTAAGTTTTAATTTTACTAGCCAAAGTTTAACAAGTCTCTAAAGACTTGAACAGCGCACAACGTTGTAAAAAAAAAGAAATTTATGGTTGGCTGTGCATCCTGCCGCACCGACTGGAAGAAATGCAGAGACGAAAAAATTTTCTCGCATCCCATTGTGGTCGCTAAATTGGGGAAAGGAAAGAGAATTTAGCCAATTAATTCTTCAATTACTAACTAATCTAATTACTAATTATTCTAGAGAAGAAAACTATTTTAAACTTTAAATTAACTTGATATGCTCTCAGATCCATCCATTATAGAAATCAGACATCTCCACTGGCTTAGTAATCTTGCTATGGTCTTCTATGCTCTTCCCCTTGCTGATTCGATCAGTGTACAGATGGATTATGAAGAGGATTAGTGAGATTAAAGGTAGTTTTTGTGGTTTTTGTAAACCCACTAATGGTTTTTCACCTTGCTTTACCCTTTGGGCAATAGATTGATGGAGATTTGTTGTCCAATGGTTAAAGACAAGCCTTCTTTCAACCATACATAAACATAAACGTATTCTTCTTTAAATTAAATTAAAAAAATTTACCACCTATGTCTTTGTCTCTTTCACCTCTTTGTCCACAAGTCTTTCACTGGCTTCAAGAAGATTAAATTAAACCAAAGCTTTGATACCACTGTCACACGGGATCCTTTTGTACTTCTTGAAGAAATAATTTAAAAACTCACAAAATCACATCATAATTGAAACAAAGACTTGAATTAAATTGAAAACTAAATAACATAGCATAACACAAGGCAAGAGAAATAGAATAATATCACTATCAAGAGTAAAAGAGTAAAGGATAGAGAGTACCTCATAGAAGACAAGATTGGGTGCAATCTCCCCCCTCAAGTGTGTAGCTCCACTTCCACAACTTGAGTATTTAGAGAATTTTATTCATAAAAATAGCCCAAGGAGCTTTTGCATTAGCCAAAACATACATGGAATTATAAAAGAAGAGTCCATGTGCTGCTAAATGGTTGGGTGGATTATCATATAATAGCAATGTGTCTATCTCTATATGAAAGACATTAATTCTTCCACTGATGCACTCTATATCCTGCCACTCCTCCACATTCTATGGATATAAAGCTACAAGAAAATTTTAATGCTTAGCTACTATAGAGCACAAAACAATTAGGCATTGAATATAGAAAACAAAGACTACTTATTGAATCTTACTATTTATCTTAGATCTTGTACTTTCATCCTGGTGATGTAGCATTATGTCCATGTGCATATAAACATGCTGCATAAGGAGCTCGAATGCACCATTTGGCCGTCCACAGAACTCCATGATCCTACCTTTCCAATGCTTGTTATATCACCAATGTCTTTTTGTTTTACCTTGAATGCTCCTCGAGTGTTGGGTCTCATTGTGATCCAGTTTGACTTCCTAAACCGTTGAGAGATCCAGCTCCCATTAGCATCCTTCTTGTTGAAAAGCTCCACACTTTCAGTGCCGCAGATGTGTTTTCTCCTCCTAGAGCTCATCTACAAAGGGAAAAGAGAAAATTATTACCATTTCTTTGAGCTCGACAATATAAATAACAAAAATAAAACTTTAAAGAAATGTTGTGAACCTTGCACTCTGTTTTTCTTCTAGTCGAGTCGATAAAAAACCCTGTGAGTTTTCACAAATGACATACATCATGGTCAGGAAGATTAACGAACATAACAAACAAAATAGAAATCATGATTAGTAGACATAGCTTAATGAAGTTTACCAGACTATTAAGATGGAATAAAAAAAGAGGTTGAGAGAAGAGGAAGAAGCAAATATGGCGGACATAAGTGATGCTGTAAGAGAGGCAGGAAACAAAGAGAACTAAGTTCAAATTATGGAGAAAGACTTTAATCAGAATAGCTTTCAACCAGTCTGGCCTCTTTTTCTGATATTCCTTTTGACACGTTCTAGTAGCTTTCAATCAGTCTGGCCTGACATTCTTCTATTTTTGAGTTTTATGCCAATATATTTTATTCCTCTTATTTGAGCTCAAAATTTTAGGGACCACTCTAACAAAAAAGATCCATGTTACATGGATCTAGAATCCAAGCACTTTCATTGGCTGGACTTATATTATTTTAATGGGCTCTAAAAGGGCCCGTTTAGAGCCCAAATTTCCCCTAATGCTTCCCATGGATCCCTCTGCCTCGACTACCCCTCATCCTCCATGAAGAATGGATTCTTCGCACTATGTGCAAGTTTGTGTAGGATTATGATGATGTGTTGGACCCTAATATGATTGACACCATTCGGTTTTTAGGCTCATTTGTTGTCCTTTTTTGGTGAAATTTATTGACTGGCATGCATTTGATGAAGGTCAATAATGCATGGCCTTTGACATCAACAAAGGTCCCACACTTCACCAAATACTCGGCTACTATAAATGAGTACAGTGGATGCAAGGCTAGCGTATCCTCACTTTCAAAGATATGTTCGAAAACACCCTCTAGAGACATCCTCAAAGCCTTCTATTAAACAACATGAAGTCTCACTTTGATTTCTACTAGAACTTCAATGGCTTCTACCACTAATATTTCGTGGAGCTTCACTATCAATTTTGAGGACAAAACTGTGATTAGGGAAGGGGATATGTTAACCACATTGGCTAACATTACTCTAAAACATGTGGTAACTTCTTTAAGCCATATTTTTGTACCACACGCGATACACTTCATGTAAAACAACTAGGGGAAATCTCCAAGCTTATGACTTGTGTGATGCCAAAAGATAGTCAAACATCGAGCTTACAACTTGTGAATGCAGGTGATGTACAATTTGATTGGAAATCAAACTAGACTAGCTCATTGGGCCCCTGAACATTACTTGGGACAGTCGAGCATTGTATAAATAAGTATTATATATAAGACATTCTCACTAATGAGAAAACACATAATCCCATTATCACAATAGAGTTTAAACCTTTGTTCTCTTGTGATTAAAGTTTCTTGTATGCTTTTCTCTTCTTCCTTGTTGCATGCATGCTTAGGGTTTTTGTAGATAAGTGATAGTGTTGATGTATGGACTCTTCTGCCCTTCTCCTTCTCTCTCAATACTTTCACTCACTATGGAATCAAAGTGGAGGAGTGGAGGTTGAGCTTTCCATAGCTCTTTTCTTCCCACCCATTTTCAAAGCTCCTTTTAATTGACAAAAAAGGAGGCAAGGTTGAGGGCCTAGCTCTCCACAAGAGAGAGCTACTCTACCAAGAGTGGCTTAAGGTGCAAACCGGTATGACCCTTGCATTCTCCTATCCTTATCTCTATCTTACAAGGCCTAAGTGTTCTCTCCCATGAATAACAATGCAACCAAACAAGTTTAAGTGATACAAATGGTTTTCTATCAGTAAACTATGTTCAAGAAATCATGCTATGAACAACTTCTACAGTGGGGTTTCTGTTCACAATGTAAACTGAAGTTGCCTATTGCTTCACTCCAAAAGTAGTGAGGCCTCCCTTTCTCATTCATTAATGTAGGGGAAACTTTTGCAATGTGCCTAATCTTTGTTTCTATAACCCCATTTTGTAGTTGGGTGTACTACATGTGAGCTACCTCTTTATCCTATACTCTGTTAGATAATCACTGAATCCATTCAAGAATTATTCTCCCCCACTTGAGCTTAGGCATTTTATGTATTATGCCTTTATCTTTCTAAACCATTGCCTTCTTGAAACTCTAAAAATACGTAAACACTTCGCTTTTCTCTTTCATGAAGTAAACCCACATAGAATGCACTACATCCAATGATCTTTGACTCACATTCCTATCATGTGAAAATGCATGCTTAGACTATTTTTCCAATTGGCATGCTTCATATACTTTGTGCATTCCATCCACTTTAAACTTTGTTTAACTTGTAACAATTCTTTGGGCCTACATATTTTTTTAGCTCGCTAAATATTGACATGATCAATATGCTTATACTAAATGTCAATGTCTTTAATCACACATGTACCATGTGCAAACATTACAGCCTTCACTTCAAGCATGTTTATATACAATGTAAGCATTCTACAAATTTTGTTACCCCTTGTAACCATGCGACATTAGTTATTGAAGTCTTCTACATAACATCTATGAGGGTTAAACCATTCGTCCAATAGATAACCGAGTTCTTTGTAATGTTTAAAATATGAAATGTATTAACTAGGTATGTCACTTTTTCATCCTGCATAGATAATGGCACCTTACAACCATGGAAAATGTATTGCGCAGTATCATCACACCTATTTCCACATACCCTAGATTTTTTATTTTTTATATATCTCTAAACCACTCTCTATGACTGGCCATGTGGTTAGAACAACCCAAATCAACATGCCATACATCTCTAGGGTTTTATACAGATGTGATCATAGAACTAAGCATCATATGTTGCATCACAAAGAAGGTGCTCACTTCTATCTTTAGTTTGCATGCTTGAAGACGCATAGTTTCCTCCAGCTTCCCATTTTTAATGTTAATCTACTTTTTATAGCACTCTTTGCTATATGACCTAGTTTTCCATAATAATAGCACTCCATGTTATTTCGGCTTTGATTTCTTTGCCATTCACCTTGGCCTCTTTAGCTCCCTCTACCTCTAGAGCAACCTTCTCCTCCTGTTTTTACATTAGGTTCTTGTTGTTGTCCATGATTTCTATTTCTAAAACAACCTCACCTTAGTCTCTAGATAATGATATACCTCAACTTCTACTTGTGTTCGTGTAGAAGGCCTATTTCTGCATATTTTTAGTGCATATCTCTAGAAGATGATGTACTCCTGATATTTATCTCCAAAAGATGATGTACTCTTGATATTTATCTCCTCAATAATAAGAAAGGCTATAAGATCCTCAAAGTTTGGAATGCATGTGATTTCTATGCTTTGCATTTTAGACACCCATCTAATTGTTTTCTTCAACCTCTATAGAATTCTTCACTAGTGTATAGCAGCTACTCAATTCTTCAGACACAACATCCTTGCTTACTTGTATCTCACAAATGCAATAGGGTTATTACATCTATAACCTTTTTTCTCAAGAGAAAAACAAATGAATATATACATTTTTATGCCTTGGGATCTAACTTACTTCTCACCTTATCTAGTACATATACATAAGCCATGCATGCAAACACTTTCAAGTGTACCAAATCTGGTTTTCTACTACTGAGCTTTTAATCAGGCACCATGTCACCATACAAGTTACTGCATTGGTATCATATTCATGATATAAATTGTAATTGTTACTATTTTAGCCAAAAAAAAAATACTAAGGTTTTTTCCTTTCTTTCTTGCTCATCATTGCACAAGCAATTTCTACAATGTGCATGTTCTTCCTTTTTGTAACCCCATTTTGATATGTGGTGTACATGTATGATTGTTGAACTCATTGGAGAAATATCATCAGGCATTTTATGTACATGTCTTTGTCTTTCTCTACCATAGCTTTGAAGTTATGAAAGTGATCAATACTATTAGAATATAACACAATAGAAAGATAGTAAAACAAAGTGCAATAAGGCAATGAGAGAATTCAAAATTCTTAAATAGATATAATGTTGTGGTGCTGTCCAGCACTCTCAAGTAGAGCTTCGATGGTGATCTAGACAAACTCTGGATGGGGCATGTACTAATTGTAGAGGGTTTGGATAGTCACAAGCATTGGATACCTTAGCTTGTGAGCAACCATGCCTATATATAGTGTGGGAAGTGGTGTGGTAGGCACATATATAATGCGGGTAGTTATGTGGCATAGACATGATCACCACCCTTAACGCAGCCAATCGACCACCACCCACTAACAATGAACCCATACTATTAAGCCGCCCCAGCTAATGCTCAAAACCTTGACCATCCCCTAACAATCAATGGTCACAAATAACGACCCTATCACGACATCTAAGCCGAGGCTCCCACCAAAGACATCATGCACCAATGGCTTCTACTCATAATGGGGACTTTCACAAATATGCACCAAATATCGATGTGGGATACATGTTGAGAGGCGAGCATCGAGTGTATACTAACAAATACTTCACTCCTGTTTCATGAAATACACCCACACTTTCCTAGTGTGATCATATCAATGAAGGTCACATAATCGTGGCATTCTTTGATTGATGCTAACTTAGTTGCTCCCTAAACATCTGTGTACCACATCCAAAGGTCTTTAACTTGCATGCTTACCATTTAGAACTGCATGCTTACCTTGTTTTCCCAATTAGCATGCTTCACATACTTTATGCATCCAATCCACCTTGAACTCTGGCAACTATAATAATGTTTTAGGCCTTCATATTTTTTAGCCACTCCAATGCAGTTATGTAAGTATTAATGTTTGCACTCACACATATACCAAACATTGTAGCTCTACTTCAGGCATGCTTGCATCCCAATGTGAACATTCTACCAACTCTATTTCCATTTGGAACCAAGTAGCACTAATTATTAAAGTCTTCTACAATGTCATAACATATATGAGGGTAGCCATCACGTGGAGACTCTAATCAATCATTTGAACCAAGAGAAACCAAGCTCTTTTGTTATGTTTGGCACATGAAACACATCGGCAAGGTAGCAATGTTCTTCATTTTTCCATCCTAATAAAAATAAATAATTTTTACTAATATGTGCATTAGGGCACAATGTATCACCTAGTTCTACATGCCCTGGCTTCTTCAAATTCCTCAAATTTATGAACCACTCACCATGTTTGGTCATATGGTTAGAGGCTATCTTCATCATGTTTACTTGAAGATGCATAGTCCCCTCGATACAACTTTCGACTTTTTATATTATTCTTATTTTTATATCTGCCCTTTGCTATATATGCCTTTGTTTTCCATAATAATAGAATTCTATGCTATTTCCAGTCCGATTTATTGCCATCCACCTCGGTCTCTCTGGCTCACCTAGCCTCTAAACTAGCCTCTTCCACATGTTTGTGATTGAGAGTGCTTTTGTTATTATCTATGTTCATGTTTTCATATCGGCCTTTTCACCTCTACCTATAGATGAAGATCTACCTCTACCTCTATCTCTACATGTGTCTCAGTAGAAATCCTACTCCTATATATTCCTAAAAATGATTACTCCCGACATTCATCTTTATCACTTAATCAAAAAGGCTATAAGATCTCAAATAGGGAAAGTTTCTCGAGTTTGGATAGAAGCTCAAAAATCGTGCTCCAATAGAGACCATAGCATCAACAAGATCTTTAATCTTCAATGAATAATCATTGATGCATAGCTTTCCCTTTATCACATTTTGCAACTCTTGGTTTAGGCATATCTTTCTAGCCTTAGAACATTTGATATATATCTTAACTAAGGTATATATATTTCTAACCTTGGTACTCATGCATCTTAACTAAGGTATCCCACACATCTTTTGGTGTTTCTACATCCTATATATGACCAATCATAGAGTTCAACACACTAATAGGGAGCCAGTAAGTGACCTTGTTGGCCCTCTTATTATGCCATACTTTAAAAGCTTGTATCTGTTGTGGAGTGAAATTTTCTATGGGAAGCTTTGGCTCCTTCTCATCACCTGTAATTAAATCCCAATATCCTTTTTGCATGAGAAAATTTGTCATCATGAACTTCCATGCTTGCAAAATGTTATTGTCCTACTTCTCTCTCAAAAATGTTAAACAGGCGGCATAGTTACTTACAATAGCTTTCATCTCTAAACAGAAATGATATTCCGCTAGTAGTGAAAGTAAATTTTGCACTTAATGCAATCCTACAATCTTCAGTGATATGTCTAACACATATATCCATAATCCACCTATAGTACAATAAACCTCTTATATTGTAATGTTTTTATGTGAACTAGTTACATCAATATACATGCTCAAGTATATATGTTTTTATGTGAAGAACTAGTCACATCAACATATATGTATCATACATATGCAAATCCCAAAATCTCTATGAGCACTTCACATCAACTAGAATTCCCAATTGTTTGTGTGTGAGCATCGAAACATTGCACAAGACAAAACAATCACTATCAACACTTTCACAGAGTGTCTGTGAAAATCTTGCAAGCCCAAAATCGGGCCTGAAACGACTTCGAAATTATTTTCAAATATTAGAGAGCCTATGAGCTAACTTGCATAGTATACATTATTCTCTTTCTTCACACTGAAGAGGGCTCCCCAAGATATGATAATGCCCCTTCCTATTGTGATTGTTGTTGATATCCCTAACTAGTAGCTGCTACTTGTGTAGGGATTTGCTTGGTAATCAAAGTGAAAGAGATGGAATTAACCTTACTTGTGTACCAATTCCTTCGCTTACCTCTTTCTTGGTGGCTCTCGATCTTGTTTACACAAATTGATGCTCTAATACCATGAGAAAAATACAAGGGAGAGGGTGAGCTTGAGCTCCTTTGGCAAGAAAACTTCTTCTATATTCTTACTTCTCTATAACTATCATAAAGATAAGGATACATGATATAAGGGAAAGTACTCTCCTACTAAAACATACAAGGTCAGTCCATAGTGCGAATCCGACTATATGGAGCTGGCACTACAAGTATGCCATAACTCTATTAAACTAGATTGGTTGTCACACAACCTCTAAACCATTGGTAGACAAGTTCGGTCCATAGTGTGAACCCGACTATATGGAGCTAGCACTATAAGTATGCCATAACTCTATTAAACTAAATTGGTTGTCACACAGCCTCTGAACCATTGGTAGAATATCAACCATAATCTCACTAACCATGCTAGTGGCCTAAGTGCAGAGCTATCATCCTAGCATGTTATCCGTATCCGCACTAGTTGAATTCGACATCTCAACAAGGGTCTCATCAATTGATAACAACTAGAGTTGACAACAATGTTCATGGGCCCCTCCCTCACCACAACCATCTACTCATCGATATCCTCAAGCCCTCATACTTTGATCTCAATGAGGCCTCAATAAGCCACCTCCACCATCCCACAGGGAAGTTACCTTGGAACGATGGGAACGACCCAAGAGTGTCCTTATGAGCAACAAATCACTTATCCACCCTGTGTATGGGACATCACCTTCCAACACAACTTGGTGAGGGTATCAAAGGAGGGCCATCAGGACATAACAAGACCATGTGCATCTCACAGCTCTAAGAAATGTCTCCCATACACCATGACCTCCTGACGGTCCTGTGATGATCTCTGTAGCCCTGTGTCAAGGATGCCCAACTCCTGTAGTCTAATAGGGTCGTCCAGATCAAGTAGTAGGACATGCTGACTTCCCATCATGGCATTGACGTTCCTGAGTAGGAGGAGTTCCCCCATCTATGAGAACTCCATAATATCCCCATATAATGGTAAGAACAGTGACTGGCCATGCTATGCGGCTTAAGGGGAGTGGCTTGGTGCAAAATAACACACACATCAATGTGGATGACTCTGTCTTACCACTAAGTTGTAGCCGCACCCAAAGATACCATGCATCCTCGTCCTTCTGGACAATGCTAAGAATCTGTCAGAGATGGGATCTAAAAAGGACAGCTACCCCTCCTAAGCCACGTACTCGTCCTCCTGGTGTGCGGGTCTCGCCTCAAAATGCTTACTCCCACTCATACACGGCTATGTATGGTAAACATCTCTCATGGCTCTGATGAGTCTCTCTATAAGAAATGGCATCCCTACCAATGAGAATCTCACTCAAAACCCTTGGATTTGACTACAAGGCGTGCCATTGCAGTTCCATACTGTTAACCTCAGGTGTTTGGTCTTATAAACACTCAATGATGATAATGACCTTACCATCTCTATAGATAGCCCACTTGCCCACTCTATGGGTCTCATCATGTACTATCACCATCACCTCATGCCGGTGTACCCTTCTCGGTGTAGCCTCTGGCATTCCCTGTTGCTACATCTGGGTCTCTTTTAGTGTCCAAATCTCGTCCTCCTGGTGGCTCACCTCTCTTGCCAATTCTTAAATATTGTTATTCTTTCCCTATATCTCCTTGTGGAGGCCTTCCAGCCGTTTTTCATCTTGGTTTAGGACCCTATCCCCAACACCTTCTTCTGCTCGCGCAGCACCTTCTTAATGCTCTGTGGGGATTTGTGCTTCTTCACCACCTCCACCCAATCTTTCTTTGTGGTCTACAATTCTTTCAACTGCTCCAAGTCCATCCTTAGACCCTCCTAAAGATTTAGTACACTGTATGGTCCTTGACAGTAGCCTTTAGGGCTTCCATTTCTGCTCGAAATTCCCTTGTCACTGGGGCAGCCTCTAGCATTACCTGTTGGTGCATCTGGATCTCTTTCAACGTCCGAATCTCGTCCTCCTTATGGCTCACCTTTGTTGCCAATCCTCAATCTTGTTATTCTTGCCCTCTATCTCCTTATGGAGGCCTTTCTCTGCAGCCCCTCTAGTGAATCAGAAATAAGAACAATATCATCTGCATACAAGAGGATCGGTATCAAGACTCCTGCCAAATGTGCTCTTGGTCCTCCCTGTCTGTCTATGTAATCCGAGATCTCGTCAATGTATAGACCAAATAGAGTAGGAGACAAGGGACAGCCCTGCTTCACCCCCAATAGTGCTGTGTATGATCTCTCAGTCATCTCCTGGAGTCGTACTCTGCCTGTGACTAACTCATACAGTGTAATGATACCCCACAACATCTCTACTGGCACTCCCATATCTGCAGTCTCTTGATCAGTCTGGCCTGTGGGACAGTGTCAAAAGCTTTGCGGGCTCTCCCCTCCTCAATGATCCCCCGTAGTGTAAAGATATGATCTAGTGTGGAGTGCCCTCCCTTGAAGCCTGCTGCCTGCCCCGATGCTCTGAGTCTCTGCTCCTCGGACCATCTACTAAGCTCATGCTCCAAAATCGAACCATAAATCTTGGCCAAAATGTGACCATTCATGATAGTCCTATAGTTATTGGGGTCCATGGGGTCACCTGCTTTCAAGATAAGTACAATAGTATTCGATGACCAGCTGACAGGGAAGCCTTCACATAAAGCCCTGTTAAACATGTGAACCAAAAAGGGGCTAGCATGTCTCTAGCATGGGAGAAATGCTCGGTGGAGTCCATCATGATCCTGTGCTCTCCCAGTCTACATCTTGTATAGGGTACAATAAGTGATGGGATGTGGAACAGCTAAATAAAAACAGGCAATCAACCCTGTATGTCAGGCAAGGGTCCATCCAAGATGTCCATCATGGGTGATACAAGAAGACTAGAGATGTCAATAGTTTGCTGTGAGGATGAGGCTCCTTGATGGCGGGCCAATATATCTTTAATCTGCGAGAGAGAGAGAGAGAGAGAGAGAGAGAGAGAGAGAGAGAGAGAGAGAGAGTGTTGTATTAACGTCTACTAGAGGCAACACCATAATCCATAAGCATTCTAGAACAAAGAAGCAACAAGCATGCATTCAAGTTACTACAACAAGAGAACCTTACTCAAAAGGAGGCGAGGGATATTTATTTGGCCAAGCCGTGCTAGTTATCAAATAACATTTAGTGGCTTGTGTTTTACAACAAGGTAATCATGAAGTAATCAATCACCACAACAAACAGACAAGAATATGATTCTAAAACATTCAAACAATTTTAAAGGCACAAAAAAATGGATTATAAAGGAAGTGACCCAATGCAATTCAAGCAAAAGAAATTACACTTAGTAAGGGTTAGACCAACTAGCAAGGCAAATAGGGTAGTCTATCACGAGGGCAGAGCCCTGATTGAGAATTTCCTTCCAACCAAACCAATACCCAAAACAAAAATATGAATGCATACACTAGAGCACTACTAGCTAATTAGTGTGATTTTCTTTTTAGTGTGGGTATTTTCTATTGGTGGACACAAATTCGGGTGTATTTGATCCCATAGGACATTGTCTTTCACATACATATAATTTCTTTCTTTCACGTTTATGTTTATAATCTTCCAATTACACGAGAAAGATATGTAACGATATCGGTTTCATAGACCCATTTGGGTCTTTGCTAAGACATTACAGAATCTTCCGTTCTTTCTTTTATAAAACGCAAGCGAGTTTCTCTTGTTTGATAAGTAAAACACCATGTGTATTCCATGAGTAACAAATACTCACGGCTTTTCATAAGTTAATGATCGACAAAATGTACATTTATATAGCTTATTTCAAAGCTCACTTACGACAAGCTCGTAAAAAGCATGACAAGGTTAATTAATTGTGACAGTCTCGTCCACTAGTAAAAGTGCCTTTTCTAATCAGCAATTGTCTTCACTTGATCGTCCAGAATGCCCATCCTCAACACCTTTCCCTACTACACTTCTATCTCCAAGAAACTCAATGAGCCTATTTTCACTTGAACTCATTTACCAGCACATGTTCTCTTTCGTGTTCATGTGTTTTTTGACACCCAGTTTTATCATAGATCATATTTACTTTCGGCCTCAGAAAGAGAGAGAGAGTAATATGTAACAAACTCTCCCCAACAAAGAGAATCTTAGATTTCAAAAACCAGCACAAACTTCCCCCATGGGTCTTTCGTACATCTTTTTCACCACAATCCTCACGATGTACTTCAAAGATTTAGTTTTTTCTTCAGCCAGAAATCCAACCTAACAATCCCCATGTTCTTTAAGACAGCTTTCCAGACCTTTGCAAAACCATGGCAGATAAACCAACATGTGCAAAGAAAATATCAATGGACCATATCATAGGAGCGTTTGAGTGTAGTCATGATAAAGGGCATCCATCACAAATACTGTGCCCGAATATATATGGTCTAAACAAAGCTCCTCTTGAAATTGAATCGAGCTTTCTCCACCTCTTTAGTTCTGTTTTCTCAACTTCTCTAATTATCCACATCCCATGCATATTTTACATAAAGAGCATTAAGCTGTTGCCTGCATAGGGCCTAGGCAAAGTTTTTCCCACTCCTTTCCATCATTGCAGTCCACCTTATGTAACTGCAGCCTGGTTTAAGTGCCCTTCGAGCTGCACATCTTCGTGGGCCTTTGATGCACTTGAAATTGCTCATGAGTCATAGGTTGCTCACAGATGGATGTCTTCAAACAGAAGCTCGCCACATAAGGTTCAGAGTCCACACGTGTCCAGCGGACATGTCTGAAACCACCCTTAATGGTTCCAACCTTGCAGCTTTTTGCAACATTTAATTAAGTCCACTTTTTGAAAATGCATCATGAAGGCATGTTGTTTACAGAAAATTACATTTATTTTCCAGAATTTAAGGAAACAAATCAACTTCTTTTGAACTCTTCGTCATCGTTCAAATGCCTATCTGCATTTTCCAAGACAGAATTGATATCTGCTTCCGAGGGTAGTAGTCCCAAAAGTGGCAAAGGAAGCAAAGAAGTAGCATTACACAGGATCAAGAGCAAAGCCAAATTATTGAAATTTTGACTCGTAACCCCAAGAACCTGAGTGAGCCATGCTCCAAGTAGACCACCACATACACTCCCTCCGTTAGATATTGACATTAGAGTTGCGAAGAGGGTGGCCTCCACACCTGGTGGGCATAATCTTGCTGCCAAAACGAGGACAGGCATAAATGAAACCTGCACAAACAAGCATAACTATTATCCTTCTCTATCAACTGGAATATTTCACCTTATCAGATTAACAAGTTTCCAGCAACTTTGGCAAAACCATCCAGTGCATGTAAAGCAAGAAGCAATCTAAGCGGAGTCTGGTGGTGCTTTCAGGAGGCTTTAACAAGTCCTACAGTAAAGCACTCCTTGACAAAACGCCACAAGTTTTCTTTGCATGTATGAAATTTAAACTAGAACTTTCTTTCTCGACCTATCAAGTGAAAAGAGAACATCAGCCACACTGCTAAGAAAGCGGGAGCTCCCAATCGTGATGTGCACACTCCCCTCCCCCCTGTAGCCTCGTGTGCCCTAGCCGTCCTCTAGCTTCTACACGCCAGCCTTGCACCGCTCCCCCCCTCCCTCTCCTTGCGCTGCTTTGCCCCTTGCTCGTCTGCTTCACCTCTTCCCACTTGCCTGCTTCACCTCTTCTCCCTTGCCTGCCCTCACCCTCCCATCTGCTCAGCACTGTCCTAGTCTTGGTTGCAGGAAACGTGGGCTGAAGGCGGGGAAACGTTGTTTCCCGTTTCTTGGCCGGTGTGCAGTGTGCACGTTTCCCACCTTGGAAACGTAGATTTTTTTATGCATGTGGTGTGGCCTTCTCATTGGCTCGCTCCCCATATTTTTATTTTTATTTTTTCAGAAAGAGACTTCTATTAAGTATGAAAAAGACATACAACAATCACAGCTATAAGCCGGAAAAGAATAGAATCACTCCAATATGTAAGGTGATTTCAACCTGTCATGGCCCTATGAAAATGGAACAGCACAAGTGTGGGCATGGTGGTTGCTGAGTCAAAATATTGAATGATTCACATGGGGGGGTGCCCGGACAGAGTTAATGATGTGTAGACATCCCTAGGTGTGAAAGGGGGAACTAGAACATTAAAATTTTAATGTTTTATTGAAGGTTGCCCCTAGGCCTTAGTGGCCCCTAGGGAACTTCAATATTTATTAAAGTTGGGGCCCTAGGATTATTATGGGGAGGGGGCAACTCCACTTTTGGAGTGCATGCCTCTCTCTCTACTCTCTCTCTCTCTTCTTTTTGGAAAACGTGAAGCCTACGTGCAAGAAGGAAGCGTGGAAAAGCAAGAAGAGCGCAAGCCGGCTGCTGCAGATTTTTGGGCTGCTGTTTTTCTGTGCAAACCAGCCATACAGCTCTGTACGGCTGGTGGAAAAGCAAGAAGAGAGCAAGTCGGCTGCTGTTTTTCTGTGCAAACCAGCCGTACAGCTCTGTACGGACAGGTTGCTGCAAGTACACTTCTGGTACAGGCTGCGCACAGGTGCTGCTGCAAGTGCATCTGCTGGTACAGGGACTGGCTGTTGCAGGTGGCTGCTGTTCCTGGTACAGGCCGTACAGCACTGTACGGCTGCAGTACAGTGTACGGACTGGTCTGGAGCAGGCGGCGCTGGACTGTGCAGGTTCAGTCGGGTACAGCTGGGAGCATGCGCACCAGAATCCTCAGGCGACAGCAGAACTGGCCGTACAGTTCTGTACGGACAGATTCTGACACGTGTGTAGGGGCAGTACGGACTGGTTCTGTGCAGCTTCTATGGTCTGAACAGTCAGGTTCAGAATTGAAGTGGATGCAGAGAGGAAGGTACAGACAAGTACACTCACACGTGTGAAGCAGGGTTGTTGAAACAAGTGCCTGCAAGTACAGATTGGTACCGTTACTTCCTCCGGTGCAGATCCACGAGCTGATTTTGGGTAAGCTCTGAGTTTGTTCATCTATCTCTCTCTCTCTATTGCTTTATGTCTGTTGCAGATTTGAGCTATTTGGCCCCTTGTGAGAGGAGGGGTATGGCAGATTGAAAAGGGTGGAGACAGGTGTTGAACAGTGAATGTATGTATGAGCTGAGATGTTGAATCATGTGCTTGAGATATGCCAGATGTATGCTCATGGCTGCCCTGCTTAGTGGTCTTGGCTGATCAGAGGGAGGCACAGTGTGTTGCTTTGAGACACAGATCTGTGTGTGTGAATCCTCTGTGCTAAGAGGTATTGTGGGCTATCAGATTGGACATACAGGTGTAATCTCTTGGCTGATTTTGTTGTACTCAGCCTTTCATACTTTTGAAATTGAATAAAGAAATACCGCAAGGGGTGCCAAGCTTTGGGGCTCGCTTTGTTTTCAGATTTGGGCACTCTAGCTCCAATCTTTTCTGTTTTCATATCTAGACTACAAGTGGACGGGTGACTGCTAGTCCACCGCACTCTAGTTTCATACAAATGGCCGGTTTCAAGGTTCCGTTGCCGGGACCAATCATCAACTTTCTGAAGGGGGTGAGCTCGTGGTTGCCTCGAAGAAAGCCATCGCTGAAAAATTCAGCAAACATGTCTGATACAGAGGATGAGTACTTCTGTCATGAAGAGGAAGAGCAAGAGACTTCTCCTGAGAGAGATGTATCTGAGGATATACATGCAGGAGAACAGGCTGCAGATGTTGAGCAATATGAGGATGTAACACAGCCAGAAGATGTACTTGGTAAAGAGGATGATGATGCTCGGTTCAAAGATCGTTTGGCTGGTGTTATGGATGTATTTATGCAGCTCACACAAAGTGAGAGGTTTGCTGAATTTATGAGATCCCGTACAGAGCCCGAGAAGAAGAAGAAGAAGGTTCGTTCTAAGAACCTTCCTCAGGGTCATAGTGGTGCCATCCCACAGGATCCATCTTTTGGCCAGTTTCCGAACATGCAGCATGCTTATGGAGCAAACTCACAGAGTTCCTTCTTTGGACAGCCATCAATTCCTCAGTAGAATATGCATCCAGGTTATTTTGGTGGTGGCTCGGTGTTCCAATCTATGACTGGGGGTTACCCTCAGGGAGGCATGGGTATGCATGGGCCTTTTGGAGCTAATTTTTAGCCTGGTATGCAGGGGAATATGTATGGTGGTATGCAGTCCGGTATGCAAGGAAATATGTTTGGAGGCATGCAGCCTGGAATGCAAGGCAATATGTATGGTGGCATGCAGCCAGGTATGCATAACGGAATGTTTGGAAACATGGCTGGAATGTATGGTATGCCACGTGTGGGAATGGGTAATGTTGACCCAATGATGGGCATGAATGTTGGGGGCAGCAATCTTGCAAAGCCACTTCCATATGATAATCTAACGCCTATGGGAAAGGCGAAGGATTACAAGGAAGGGGGAGCTGCAGTGAAGTTTGATACATTCAGTGGGGCCAAAGATAAACTTAAAGCACTCACCTTTTTACAGCAGTTTGATGCTGCTTTTTCTGGTGGGAATTACACAGAGTCCTCTAAGGTGAGAAAAGCTGCCACTTTTCTCAAGGGCAATGCTTTGCAGTGGTGTCACAAATTAGACTTAGACTCATCATCTTGTGCATCCTTTACATAAATCAAATACGCAGAAAGATGCTTTTTCATTACTGATGAAATCGCCGAAACGGATACAATAGAAACAGATTCTCCTTTGAGTTTTACATCCAGTACATGTTCTTACCCTCTATGAGTCAGAGTGATTTTCCTATTGTATGTATCCACCACTGCATGTACTCTGTGGCACCATGGCATCCCCAACAAAACATCACAGCCATCAAGTGGCATGATGAAGAACTCTTCGCTGTCCACATAACCCTGCAAATGAAGCCGAAGCTTCCCAATGATAGGAGTAACGGGTTCTGCATACCCTGGACAAGCCATATTAGCCTCATGTAACGACCCCATCTCCTCTGCACGGATCCCCAATCAGCCAGCCAAATTTGGTGAAATAAAGTTGGCTCTAGCACCTGTGTCAAAGAATATCAAGGCATTCTGATCTCTCACTTTGCCCCATGCCCTGCACAACTGTGTCTCTTCACCACCTGGCTGTTCCCCCACAAGATCAGGAACTAATCCCGCAGAAGGTTTTGGTTTCTTTGACTTGGGCTCTCCTTTATTGTCAGAGTCCTTTTGGGACTTTCTCTTGGGACAATTAAATGACATGTGAAATGACATGTGTCCCTCTTCTGTACAGTAAAAACACTTCCGAGCATCTCTCAAAGCCTGTCTTTCCTCAGAAGTCCTCTTGGGTATTGGCAACTTCTTATACTTCGTCTCTGAAGACCCTTTAACATCACGTGAAGCATGCCCAGATTTTTCAGCTTTCTTGCTCAAGTTCTTACTGCCTTTAAACCCAGATGATCCTCCAATGAGTAACGCATTAGCTGTCATAGCATTTTCAATCATCTGTGACATGTTCGTTACTCTTGTCTTGATACAATAATCTCGCACCTCTTTGGGCAGCCCACAACAATACTTCTCTACCTGCTCAGACAAAGGCACTGCACGGTAAGAAGTCACTGGGAGTAAAGCTTCCCAAAACTTCTTGTTATAATCCTCCAAATTCTCACACTTTGAAGCATCCAACTTGTGCCATGCAGTCATAACATCCACCTCAAATGTAGATGCGAGCCATACGGAAGAGAAAACCTGTTTAAATTGTACCCAAGTGGTGGGTGCTATTCCCCCCAAGTGTAGATTGTCGTCGTGGGCCACGTACTGGTTGAGAGGCCGTGGAGATAGAGGGTGCCGGTGTCGTGGATGGAGTAACATTCCGACTTGATGGTGAAGGTCATGGTGTGCATGATCCCGATCCACCACATGACTCCATTGTAGAGGCTTGAGTTCCTCTCCCCATCGTCGCCGGATCCACGGCCACTCGTGGTGTCCTTCTTGTTGCTTCGACCGCCTCGTAGACGCTGAGCTTGTCAAGAAGTTCCCGTCTCTTCTTAGGCATGACATTCGTGCAAAACCTCACCTCATGCCCACTCTCATGCAAGAGGTGGGCTCGCACTTTGTCGGCCCGTTCGCGGTACGGGCAAAGCTTGCATACCCATGGCCGAGAACCGCCTCCATGAGCGGATGGGGTGTAGTTAACCTCCTCCTACCATGTCCATCCCATTGTCCTTCTACGGGAAGCCCCGGCACGTGAGAAGGATGCCATGGTTGAAGATGGCTCGACTCTTGAGCCTTGACGAATGAGAGAGAGAGAGAGAGAGAGAGAGAGAGAGAGAGAGAGAGAGAGAGAGAGAAAGAAAGATATATTAACGTCTACGAGAGGCCAAAGTCGGCCTATGAGACAAAAAATAATACAACTGTGTTCTTCCGGTCATCGGAAGAAAAGGAAAAGAAAGAAAAGAAAAAGTGTGCATGTGTCTGGATACAACTGTGAATCATCATGGATCCGTGGAGCCCATATACAAACAATATAAAGGGGGGTGGGGATGTGGATGGAGTGCTAAGGCAAGATGCATCTCTATATGCTTAAGGGGTAGTACAAGCATGCTATGCAGATCTATGTCTAACTCCATCCAGTGCCATAAGAGGGATATAAGATATCATACATCGCCGATGCTGAGGCTGTGAGTGGCGTGAACATGTACCCTGAGTCTGAATGAATGCGGGCTAGCCTCTCTTGTGTCTCCATCTGGTGTCTCATCCGGATAGCTGCTATCTCTCAGGGACGGAGTCAGGGTGCTCTATGTCCAGTCTGTCTAGGTCTCCTCCTGGCTCTCAATTCCTCTGCTCTCTGTGCGGTCACCCCACGTGGTACATCAGCTGGCACTGGCATAGCTCTCTGGAAGAAATCTGTGAGCTGGGACTGTCTCCCACCCCTAGTGGGAGCGGGTGTCTGGAGGAGTCTCTCTCGAGGAGTGGGCACCCCTGCTTCACACCAATGGTGCTAGCAACTGTGTCGGACAAGCCTCCTGGGCATCGGACTCTCCCAAAGACCTGCTCATATAGCCTGTATATGCCCCACATCATGTCTGAGGGTATGCCTAGTGTCTGTAGTCGCCGAAAGAGGCGCTCTCTGGGCACAGTATCAAATGCCTTGCGGAAATCCACAAAGCAACAATAGAGTCGTTGCCTCCGTGCCTTGGCCTGATCAATCAGGCACCTCAATGTAAAAATGTGGTCGATGGTCGAGAAGGCTCGTCGGAAGCCTGTCTGGCCTGCTGCTCTCAATCCCCCATCCTCTACATGAGTGCTCAGCTCTGCCTCCAAAACTGCCCCGTATAGTTTGGCCAATATATGGTGAAATGAAATGAAATGATGACCTATGAGACCAAAAAGGTTACAACAATTGGTGGATCTGATACAATGTTTGTGTAGGAAAAGCTAAAACAACTAAACTAACTGAAACTGAAACAACTACTATAAGGAAAAGTAAGGTACTAGGAGCTCCTAATGGATAACATCTGGGAAGGAAAACTCCAACAACAAAGGTAAGCATCATATACATCACTATCCAAAGATTTCTCTCATCGGTCGATGGCGGATATCCTCAATGTCCTCCATGGTGAGTACTATGACTGGACGTCTCCCATGCCGTGCTCGTATGGTCCTGACCCTCTGTTGTAGTCTCCGTCGGTGTTGGGATTTTATTAACATCTTCCAAAAGACCGAACTCGGCCTATGAGACAAATCGGTGTACCTGTATGGGGTATCCTCTGTCATCCAAACAAAATGAAAAAGTACTAAACTAAAAAGCTGAATCTGGGTGTGCAATAAGTACAAGGAGTGGGGGACGGGATGGAGCTCTACTACTAGAAGAATGCAAAGCTATATGCATGGAGTATACAATCATGATATGCAACCTAGCTAGCTTCATCCTGTACCATACTAGGGGTATAAAATGGTATACATCAATGAAGGGGGGGATGTCCACAGCTCCCTGAAGAACATGCCTGGGTCTGCTCTGAAGCGAGCCAGTCGCTCCGCACCCTCCCTGTGAAACTGAGCTCTGATCTCTGTCATCTCTCTCTAGTATAGACGTGGTGTCCGAAAGCCAGGTGTCCTCTGTCCCCTGCGGGCTCTAAGTGTCTCTGCTCTCTGGAGAGTAATTCCCTGTAGGGGCTGGGAGTGGGATGGATCCTTGAAAAAATGTAGTAATTTGTGTCTGTCGTCCCCCCTCTGGAGCTGTCTGAGCCTGTAATGATGTCTCTCTATGACGCTGTATGTCTAGAATGAATCTCCCCAGTATGCGCTGGTTTGCTGCCTCAAAGATCTGGCATAGGGAATGTGGCTCTCTGAATAAAATGGGATATCTCTCTCTCATGGCTGTATATGCTCTGCATCTGCATACATAATGCTCCTCACTCTCCACCTCCTCTCTGCACAATCTGCATACCCTCTCCTCTCGGGGGATCCGTGCTGCTCTGCCAGTCTCGATCTCCAATCGATGTGATGAAACTCTAAGCTGACCAATAGCCACTCGGGAGCCGTGTGGTAAAAAGCCCTCCATGTATCTAGGCCTCTCTATAAATCCATCATCAGTGATACTCATGAAGTGATCTCTATAGTATAGCATCTTCGGTGGAAGAGGCTATGTAGGCAATATCCATGTCTCTCGTGTATAGAGCTGCCATATACTCTGTTCCTCTCACTATGAGAGAGACGGATATGTGGTGCATCCCTGTCATACTGGAATGGTGGTAGATGATCCATGTCTAGGCCATGCTGTGAGAACCAATGTGTGACCTGTGCAAAGTGCATACCATGATCCTCTGTCTCCTGCCTCAGCCAGCTGTCTAGATGCCTCAAAAGCTCTGTATGACAATCTGTCCTGTGGCATCTCTCTGAATCTGTCTAGCAGGCATATAGTCTGGAATATGGCCTCTACCATCATAGGAGGCGCAGCAAACTCTGCTCGGATAATGTCATGAGGTACTGACGGTTTGCTGCGTATCATGTGTGCCATCATGAGGGCCTGTGGTCGCTCTCTCTCTCTCCACCAATGGGTAGCAAGGCCTGGCGCCCATACCGCTGCTCCATACATCAGTGCCGCTGTGACTAATGTGTCAAATAGCCACCCCTTCGTCCGGGGCTCCTGAAAATGCGCCTGGTGGCACTGTCTCTCTAGCATAGCCAATGCTGCATATCCCTGTGTCAATCTAGCTCTGGCTGCTGAACCCATGGTGAAGCGTATGGCTGCTGCAGAGAAGGTAACCCCTAGGTACACGTATGATGTCACCACCTCCACCTGGCGTCCTGCGAGACTGAATGTCAACTGACTCCTGCCCTGTCTCGATGTATGAAAGACCATAACCTTGGTTTTCCCAAGGTTCACAGTAAGACCCCTCTGTGTGCAGAAATCATCGAGTGCATGTAGATGCTGCTGTAGACCTCCTTGAGACTCAGACACTAATACAATATCATCAACATAAAGCATAATATGTACTGAGGTACCTGCTAAATCAACTCCATCTCCGCCTCCCCATGTAATGAAGTCAGCCACCTCATCAATGTATAACCCAAATAGCGTGGGGGAAAGTGGGCATCCTTGCTTCACACCAATGGTGCTAGCAATAGTCTCGGACATACCTCCTGGACATTTGACTCGCCCAAAAACCTGCTCATATAATGCATAGATGCCCCATGTCATATCTGCTGGTATGCCAAGAGAGTGCAGGCGCTGAAAGAGCCTCTCTCGTGGTATTGTGTCAAATGCCTTGTGAAAATCCACAAAGCAGCAATAGAGCTTTGTCTTCCTCACTCTGGCCTGCTCAATCATACATCTCAAAGTGAATACATGGTCAATGATAGAGAAAGCTCTCCTGAGGCCTGCCTGCCCTGATGAGCGTAAACCTGCTCGCTCAGCATATAAGCTAAGCTCTTGCTCCAACACTGCACCATAGAGTTTGGCCAACACGTGGCCAACCATAACCGTCCTGTAGTTGCTCGGATCAAGCATATCCCCTGTTTTGTGAATCGGCACAATGGTGTGCATCGTCCACTCCGCAGGCAAACCCTCTGCTAGTGCCCTGTTAAACAGGTGTGCAAGAAAAGGAGCCAAAGAATCTACTGCATATATGAGATGCTCACCTTGCAGGCCCATATGGTCGGCGGCCCGTCCATGCTGTAAGCGACGGATAGCTTCCTTTACCATCGAGTGGGTAAAGAAGCTAGCTGTGGTAGGTCGAGGCTCCTGTGGTGGCTGAGGTATAGGCTGCCAATGTATATGTCTGCCATGTCATGTGTGAAGTAGATGGTAGTGTGTGGCGTCGGTATGTGGGGGGCTGGTGATACTGATGATCCGGCTAGTGAAAATGCCAAGTATGTATGATCTGCCCCAATAGGACGAGGTCGAATGGAGAATGAGGTGACAAGCTGTGATGCCTCCAAAGACCCATGATGTAGTCTACCACCGTGCCTCCGGTCCGTGTATGACCCCCATGTGGGAAGCATGTCAGCCCTCCTGATCCCGACCACTGTAGCATCCCGTTATAAATAACGAGACGATGCCTAGCTCCCAACTCTAGTAAGTGGTCCCCATAAGGCCCCAAACCACTAATCCATGGGCCGGCCATCAATGATGACCCGACCATCTCGATAGAAGGCCTTCTTGCCTTCTCTCCTCGCGTGTAAACTCGTGGCATGCAAGCTCTCCTATGCTCAAGCTGCATCCTCGTGAGATCATCATCCAAGAAAATAGGAGCTCCCTCTAAACCTCGTAGTATGACCCTCTTCCTCATGAAGGTGACCCTCTCTGTCTCTCCTGCAAACTGTAGGATGAGGGTTCGCTTGCGTGTTGAGTCTTTCCCGGCTCTCCATGCTTTGGTGAAGGGGAGAGGATCCTCTTCCCTGTAGTCGAGCTTCATGCATAGAAGCTGTCCATCTTTCTCGGGAGTGGAGTCGGCTCTCGAATGTTGAGGCGGCCAGCATGCCTCATCTTCTCTTCCTCAATGGTGGTGTGAATGATTTGGTGTTCTTCCCTATGAGTCTCCTCCCTCACTTCTTTACGGATGTTCTTCTTCACCACCTCAACCCATCCTAACTGCTTGGCTTCGAGTTTTCCCTCCATGTCCTTTGTGATCTCCTTGGAGATCTCTTCTTTGATGGCCGTGAGAATGTTGTCATTGATCTCCCCTTCTTCCTTCTCAGTATTCTTGATGGCTACCAATTCCACTTTCAATGCACTCACCTCCTTCTTGAGTGCCGTGTTCTCTTGTTCAAGGTCTGTGACCCGTGCTTCGAGGGCCATGATGTGCCGGTGTAGTTTGTTCTCCACCTCATTGAGGTTGGAATCGGATGTCTTCTTGTTCTCCTTGATTAGTGCCTTCATTGCCGTCTCGAGGGCCTCGACTTTCTCTTGGAGACTCGGGGCCATTCCTCCAAATTACTCTGCAGTCCTTCCCACAGGCAGGGAGGAGAGAGAGTTATGTTGCTGCCTTGGGGGCCTGAGCAAGGGTGGGTGGGGAAAGGGGGGCACAGAGCCTAGCGGAGAGGGAGGCGGGCCAGCATAGCGAGGCGGCGGCGAACAGTGAAGCGAATCAACGAGCTGGAATCACAGGGCCTACCGGAGAGGAAGGCGGGCCAGCATAGCGGGCGGCGGTGAACTTATCAGCAAGACAGAAGGGCTAGTGGGCGGCAACGAAGCGAATCAGTGAACAGTCAGCAGGGCAGCGCTAGTGGGCAGCAGTGAGGCGGAAGGGCTAGTGGGCGGCAACGAAGCGAATCGGCAAACAGTCAGCAGGGCAGCGAGGCGGAAGGGCTAGTGGGCGGCAGCGAAGCGAATCGGAACAGTCATCAGCAGGGTTGCGCTAGTGGGTGGCAGCGAGGTGGAAGGGCTAGATAGTAGGGCGGCGGCCCGCGGGCCTTGTGTGAGAGGCTTGGAACTTGGAAGTTGGAAGCTAGAAAAAGCTTGAGAGTTGTGTGTGCTTGTAGCCTTGTAGAGGCTTGTTCTTATATACATAGGCAAGCCTCAAGAGCAAGAGAGAGAGAGAGGGCCAAGCCTCAAGGCTCAAGAGCCAAGGCCAAGCCATAAACGGCCAAGCCAACAGCCATAAACGGCTAGAAACGACGAACGCAACGGCTAGAAACGGCGTGTGCAACGGCAGAAAAACGGGCAGAAAAATGCGCAACAGCTCCCTGCCGCCCCCCACCGGCGTCCCTGCAAGCGTCCCCGTCCCCGTCCCCGTCCCCTGTGAGTGACGCTTCCTAGGGGACGTCCGTCCGTCCCCCGCCGTACCCGTCATCGGTCCGTCCCGTTTCGGCGTCCCTCCATTCCAAGCACTCGTCCCTTCCGTCCCCTATGACTATGATTGGAGGTTATTTCCAGCCAGATGAACAGACACGATACAGGACAGAGAACCGTTGTTTCTTCTATCACACTGTGGGACACGGGAAGAAAGATTGCACTAAGTTCCAGACTGAAAAGTCTGCTACGGCATCCACTTTCACAATAGCAACCGTAGCATCCTCATCCACACCTCCGCGATCAGCCTCAAATGCCGTTCAGCTTTTACCCTCTTTGAATTCAATGTCACCAGTGGTTTGATGATAAGCAAGAGGGTGAGGCTGAGGGAAAAACAAAGGCTCTCATTCGTGCCTATGGCACTGCAAAGGGACAGCAATTCATTGTCCTCTTTTACATGGGTAGTTCTAAGGATGCCATCTCTCCGCAGTTGGCCACCAATATGAGTTGTACCTTAGGTTTAGCAGGCCACATTCTAGCGGGACTTATTCTCCCCTTTCCCAGGCTGTGACATGATCCTCGGGATCCAGTGGTTTAGACAGTATGCACCCATTCTTGATTGGAGGCAGGACACTTTCACTATTGTTTATCAGTACAGCAAGGCTTCCACGCATGCAACATTGGTTTCAGAGCATTCAGGCTCAGCCCACTAAGCTATGTCCCAAGGAAGGTGCACAGTTCCAACAGAAATGATGCAGCAGGGTAGCACATGGAGTGGTCTGCAACAACAAGCGAAGCCAGAGGAAGCATTCACCTGAGGGTAGGTACGCATACCCAGTACCTCATTAAGCTCTCATATCATTTTCAAAGGCCTAGCAACAAGCATGATCAGCTCCAGTAGGTGACCCGACACTGTGTCAAGGTTAAGGGAAAGCAAGCATGGACACAGCAGTGAACAGATGCTCAGTTCTTCATCAAAGACTTGGAAGTGGCGATCAGGAGTGAAGGTGTTCAGACTAAAAATATCAATCATTTAAAGTCAAAGTGAGTAGAAGCCAAAGTGAGTATAAGCAGCAGCAGTTCAAGGTCAAGTCTAGGGAGGAAGGATGGCAAGGTGTCCACCCCATCATCAGGTTCAGCAGAAGGAGATGTCACGTGCATGCCCGTGCCATGGCTAATCTTCGGCATGAACTGTCTAAATCCCTCATTAGTGCAACAGTAGGATAAGCATCCTCATCATCATCAATAGCATCAAAAGCATCACCATTAGCAAGAGCATCAGCAATAGCACCATCATCCACAGCATCATCATCAGCACCATAGCATTAGCATCACATTCAGCATCATCCACCACACGGGAGGTCACAAGGGCTGTCGGCTGACAGCAGACCTTGTGCAGCAGCTGGCGAGGGGCTACACGAAGGGCAGCAAGTGTGGGCAGAACCAGAAGGCCAACACAATATTTAAATTAGCATTTCTTCTTGGGTTTTGTCTATGCAACGGGCCGACAGACTTAGTGCTGGCCAACTGGCATCCCACAATCATATATCAAGCATAATTCATAAATCAGCAAAGGCATTGAGTTTATAATTCAATCCTTCATTCATGGCATCAGTAGGACATATGTAGAAGGAGCCTAGGTCACCCCTATGTAGGGGACCATAGCCCTACAACATGTACGAGCAGCAGCAAGTTACCTTTTTGTACCATAGTAATACAAGAAAACCTAACACCTAATCTCTATCTTCTTCTCTCTCCTCTATGTCTTAATCATGTGTTAATTAGCATCAGTGTGCTTAATCATGCTTAGGGTTGTGGATCAGTACAGTAAGGCTTCCGCGCATGTAACACAATCATACCTTACCACCTTAAGTAGCTATGTGGGGGGGGGGGTGATGACATTTTGTAACACCTCACATCCAACCACCTTGCAGTAGCCTAAGAATATGGCACCAAGGGAGGGTGTGGTGCCATAGTACAACAAGTATAGAGCAAGGGGGAGAGCATGCACATTAAAAAGGAAGAAGAAAGACTAAGGGTCCTAAATCAAAGGTTGATTGTGAGGTTACATGTAAAAGGTGAAGTCAATGGTCAAAAAGGTAGCACATGGTAAGCACAAGGTGGGACATGTAGTGTGAGCATTTATGGACACATGGGTGGCACAAGGATGCACATCCATGAGAGCTATAAAAGGATGTACGTAGATTAATTCTAATGTAAGATAATTATTGTATCTTTTCTCTTGAGTTAATCCATTGTTAATTACATCATTCATCAAGCCTTCTAGTTCTCTTAATCACTTGACTATGAGGCTAATTAGTTTTGATCCTCCATAGCCTAGCCTAGATCCATGTTTTTCAACATGATATCAGGGCATCGTAGCTAGACTATTAAGTATTGGCCTTAGAAGGAGATTAGAGGATGTTTAAGGCAGTAATTTAGGGTTTAGTTCTTTATTTTTTCATTCTTAGCTTAGAGGAAGAAGAGAATCTCTGAAATCATCAATACGAGCTCTCCTCTTGGTCAAGGTCTTAGCTTAAGCAAAGTGCAAAGATGTTGCTTGCAAATTTTATAGCAAAAGAAGAGGAGAAGAGAGCTGGAATTAGCATTGCTGACAGTTCTCTACTCTCCAGGAGTGGGTGGTCTGATTTTGAGAGGCTGAGAGGCACAGCAATACTTTCAGTGCAAACACAACAATGAGCTGTGCTCTCTGGCGCATATGTGCACTTCAGTAATTATTAGTCGAGAGAGAGAAGGGACCGTGCTAAATGAACAGCAAGCCAACGGTGTATCTTCAATGCTCTGCATGTCTGCAGTAGGAGGCGATATTCTCAGGAAACACACAGAGAAAGCGTGAGAAGTTAATCCATTGTTAATTGCATCATTTATCAAGCCTTCCTAGTTCTCTTAATCACTTGACTATGAGGTTAATTAGTTTTGATCCTCCATAGCCTAGCCTAGATCCATGTTTTCCAAAATGCACTACATCCAAGAAATGTGCTCGGTCAAATACATGATCTAAGGTTACTATTGGTAACTCAAAATAGGCAAGATCAATGATTGTACACGAAAGTAATAAGTAACTAAAAGTAGTCACAAAACTCATCACTAACACTCGGCTATGACACACACTGATTTTAATCGAAGGCTTCATGAAATTCCCTTGTGGAAGCTAATTGATTGACATTTATCTATCCAAGACTATTCCTGGATGCAGGAAGGAACTATCGATCATGGCAAATCTGTCGGCAAAATAAAATTAGATAAGTGCATAGAATACAAGCACTATTAAAGTCATGCTATCGATCCTTCGCATCCTCTACCAGTTCACACAAATAACTGCAATAACTAGATCTCCACAAAAGATGTGGGTTCCCACTTTGACAACACACGAGCCACGGAATAAACACCAAAGCACATCCGCATCCAAGAGTTCATCAAAACAAACTCAAGGTTACCTTAGCAAGACTAGCCAAAGAAGGCTCTCTGGTCCCCCAAGCCAATGGTCTCTAGGATACCCCCTAAGAGGGGTGCAGGCTAGCTCACCACCCAACCGTAGGTTCACGCTCGCAAACCTCTCCCGAGCTAGAGGCTAAGGCTCCAATCCCACAAAAAATGCCAATCAACACTGATATACCACCAACACTTGCTTGCTGAGGCCTTTGGCATGACCGTCCGTGATCCATCGAATCCAATCATGTTCCCAACGGTACTCCTAGTCCATCACAGACCGTAGAGTGAATAACTCTCTATAGACAATAATAACCTATATATTGGCTACTGCTACTATAAATAATTGTCCGGTCATAAATACTAGTATACTTGGTATATTAAACATGAGCCTTAGCCGCCTATATCAACCTGCTTCCTCTAATCCCAGGGCTCCCCTAACCATGCTGTTTTAGAACCAGCTAATCCTAAAGATTGGTACTAGGTACGTAACACCATCGCACCGCCAACCCCCCCACCCCCACCCCCCCACACACACACACACACAATAGAGGTCATCCAAAGATAACATAACAATTTGAATACTCGGGGTTCAAAAATGAGAAAGGGCTTACTGTGGATACCTAGGCACTCAAAGACAAAGAAGGGCATGGTAAATGCTATGGTGACAAATAGAAAAATAAAATATACAAGAACTATGAAAAAAAAGGAAAGAATTATCTATTAACTACGGTTAAGTATGGTATGGAAAAGCATAAGTTGTCACTTATTTGAAAAATAAAAAGAGGGGCAAAAACGATGCTATGGATAAATCAAAAAATGTGAAAATTTCTAATGGAGAGGCGAAAGAGACAAAATATTAAACGGATCGTCTATTCCCCCTTCCCCCCCCCCCCCCCCCCCCCCCCCCCCCCCCACACACACACACACTAATAGAGGTCATCCAAAGATAACATAACAATTTGAATACTCGGGGTTCAAAAATGAGAAAGGGCTTACTGTGGATACCTAGGCACTCAAAGACAAAGAAGGGCGTGGTAAATGCTATGGTGACAAATAGAAAAATAAAATATACAAGAACTATGAAAAAAAAAGGAAAGAATTATCTATTAACTACGTTAAGTATGGTATAGAAAAGCATAAGTTGTCACTTATTTGAAAAAATAAAAAAGAGGGGCAAAAACGATGCTATGGATAAATCAAAAATGTGAAAAATTTCTTCTCGGAGAGGCAAAAGAGACAAAATATTAAACGGATCGTCTATTCTAGCAAAAGGAGAGAGAGAAAAGAAAGAGAAGGAAAAAAAAAAAAGTTTTCAGAGATCAACTTTCAACTCAACTTAATTCTCTTTAATGTGAATTCTCTTTAATGCGATGACACATTGAATCCATAGATGACACACTTTAGCTGAAAGATAAGAAAGTAGGGAAAGAAAGATTTACTCACACCACTGCAGTGTCCAGACGACTGAAACCAAATGACAAGTGGGGAGGTCTTTTTGAAGACTACCTTTTCCCATCTGCTGTTAATCACCTGAGCAAATAACTAGGACATACAAGACATTTTTTATGCCCCTTCTTGAACAGTCTTGCTGCCCAGCTCTTGGGGTGCCCAGTGTTGAGCCTGTGCACCTGTCCAAAATATGCCAAAAGCAGATGACCTTTTGGTGCTAATCTAAATTGCACCTTCTTACCTTTTTCTGATCTTTATCTGCTTCCTTGCTCCCTTTGCTGCTTGCCCTACACTCTCATAGGCCACTGCGTTCTATTCCCTTCTGCATTCCAATTGCACAATGTGCTAGTTTCTATACTAAACCCTGAATTCTCATCCCCAACATGAAACATGCATTTAGTCAATGGTAGGGAATTCTCATTTCTAAATCTCTAAATCTAACCACAAATAGACTACAAGGTATGAATCTGTGCATGCTTTCAAGATCTGTCCATACTTTCAAGTGAGTGATAAGGAGGGTAACTAAGTTCTTCTTGAGTTAGAAAAGACTAGGCACAGAAATCATTCTTGAGAAGAGGCAGTGTATCCTAAGCTATCTAACATATCCTACAGGCTTTTCAAAATCAACGGGGTAGGATTTGAACCCACAAACTCATCCTCCACACAAATTTTCACCGACCACTTGGCCTCCCAATGGCACAGCTTTAAGACTGGAGCTACCTAAATATTGGAGGGTGTTTTTTCTTGCTTGGCACACAGTCTTGAGTCATGAGAAAGTCCTTGTCTGATTCACACAAAGCATTGTAGATGGCTTGTAATAATACATGATACCTTGCAATCCAGCCTCCTGTTCGGCTAGACAACACTTCTGTTGAAAAAATCAGAATTTGAGCCAACTTGTAATGTGAGTCCCAATTAACATTTGATGGAAGATGCTGAAAACTGCGTGCTTTCATAAATTTCAAGTTCACATCACTGCAAGTACAATGAAAACTTGCTGAAATTTTTTTTTAAAGTATCTCGTTTTAACAGCTTATGTCAGTTAGGGTTTTCTATTTCTCCCAAGTTGCCACTGCATTTAACTTTTTTGAAGCTCCTTGACCATTAGGGTATTCAAGCTGATGCTGTTTTTATACTTTGAAGCTTTTCAACAGATAGGGTTTTTGTTGTTTATGCTGAGATTTTGCTGTTGAGATTGGGTTTGCTGGATATCCACGTTGATTACCCCACACGCATGAGCTTCCCCATGTACTGCCAATATGGAGATATACCTTATTCATATGTAGCTAGATATGCCTATTGTCGTCATCATTGTACATGTAGCGAGAGTTGCCTATGTTTTTCTTTCCATGATCGACTGTCTCATGGAGCTATTGTAAACTTTGTTTGGTCTCATAGACCCTTTAAGTCTTCTGAAGACGTTCTTTCTTCCGAAAGCTAGTTGTCCCAGGCTGTATGGATTGAATTCTTCGCAATAAAAGGGCTTCTCTTGCAAGCAAAGAGCTAAAATCCATTAACAGGACTGCCTCTAGCTTGGAGGATTCATAGGCATGAGATTGAGGTAGCTCTGATACCACTCGTCAGAAAAAGAGACGAGCACCCTTGCATATCACAATGAAGAAATACAAAGTGATATGTTAAATATGAAACCCTAGACCCAACCCTAGCTTTGGGTTCACACCAGAAGTGAAAATGCTTCAAACTTAAACTAACAAGTCTAAGCTAGTATATGGGTGCCCAAAGTATAAATGACCCCCATTAGTGAGTTATCCAGCTAATAAGGATTTATCCAACGGTGTTCCAATTGTCCTGCTCATATTTTAGGTTACACTTCAGGGTGTTCATCTGGGTGGTTGAGTAGATTGCTATGATCTATGCCGCGTGACCCAAGAATTGCATCTGTTGCAGCATGAAGTGTACGGAGGTGCAGCGTGAAGTGGAAGATGCCCTGTGCTGTCTATTCCACTAGGACTTCAAAGAATTTTTCACAGTGTGGCTGTAACCAGAAATTTTCTAGAGTGCTTTTTATGACTTTGATGATTTGGCCCATTTTATATATTGTAACTGCAGGCCTCTCCAAGCAGGTAAGGTCAGCGGGATTGTTGGATGTGGTGCATTGCAAGAGAGGCACTGAATAGATGTGCCTGGATTGAGTCCCCTATACACTGCACAGATGCAAGGCATCTCTTATGGTCAGCCAATGTGGCTGTATTCTAAGTGTTCTGTTTTCATCAAGTTTATCAAAAGCTTACGTTGGGGGGTTAAATTGGGGAAGGACATGAGGAGGGGAGGGATTGGGGCCTTCCAAAAAACGGATTGGACTGACAGCCTTCATCTGGAACCACCTACAAGGTCACGTCCAACCGCCTCGATCGCACTAATACCAAGTGTAAGTTGTGTATGGCTCAATATGAAGCCCATGCTTGGAAGCTGACAAGCCACAGACTGTTGTGAATGGTAAGATTGCTCCCCTTAACATTTAAAATACAGTACAACAAATCATAGTAGCAACAGACCTGACCGAGTACAGTCAAGATCAGTGTGTCTCCCATCGCGAACCATTCATTGCTTATGCCCAATTGCTGGTTAGCTCCAGTGACAAGTACAAGCTGGAAACCATGAAATAACAGCATTGTGAGAACGGCAAATTGCTTTAGAGATGGATGCTTCAAAATCTTACAGAGACACTTATATAGAACAACAATACAGCACCTGCGTGAGTGACAGCCCACAACCAAGTAGGGTGGTCCAAAAGAACATTTTTCTTAGAGGAACACTCTTTAGAAATCCATTATATAACCCCACTCCTGCAAGTGAGGCGATTGAGGTGACAAGACGAACCCGACCGAGGAACTCTGGGCCAAAGCCCAATTTATTTGTCCTGTCTCCAAACATGAGAAGCAAATAAAGATGGGCGACATCATCATTTAATCAAAAAACTGCATACACATATGGAACACTTACGAAAAGAAGAACATTGCTGTATCAGATGTTGGTGTTGCTTGCCAAAGAAATATGAATATTGTCGGAAGAAAAATGGCAGGTTCCTTGATTGTCTTCCAAAGATAAAACACCTGTGCTTTTGCATGCTCTAAAGCAGTAGCATTGAATGTAGCCTTAGCTCCCACTTCTTGTACATCATTTGTAGTTGATGATTTTGTAGATGACTCCTCTGAGACAAATACTGCCACTGCAGAAGTCAAAAGAGGAAGAAGGGATGTGACAGAAAACACAAACCTGCAGGAAGCAAAAAATAGTGTGTTAGCTGGCATGCAAGCCTACAAATAGGCCAACAATGTGAAGACAAGCACTAACTTTTTTGAAGGTTGGGATCAGATGAGCACAGATGCCAAACCCCCCATGGAGCAGCGAGTTGTCATTAGCAAAAAAGCAGGGCAGACACATGGGCCAATTCACAAACAGAACGCACAGGCTGGGGACACGAGAAGGGTGGAGGAAGAAAAAGTTTTATGGCAGGGACATGCCACCCAGCATGAAACTGCAAACGTTTCCATGCAATAAAAAGAAATTGAACCCTGGTCCCCACCTTGAAAACCTGCACCATAGCCAGCTGGGCTGTTTAATATTGGAGGGAAACAGTTAATATATAATATCAAAAAGCTGCTCGTGTGAAAAGGGCTGCCGGCCGTGGCCTGCATCCGGCTGCCACCTCCTGAAAAAGTGGCAATGGTGCTGACCTTCGTATGACCCTAGCCTAACTAGTTAGGTCCACACATTTTCAAGGACCATGCACAAAGCATACATATACCAACATACAGAAAACCAAAAAAAAACATTGAAACAAGTAGTTCTCACCTTACACCATATGTTTCAATTAGAGAACCGCTGAAGTAAGCACTCACAATGCCTCCAGTTGCTGATGATCCCCAGCAGAGAGATTGTATGGAGCCTGATGTGCTTTGAGATTCACCACGGGCCCTCTCCACAGCCATAGAATCAACCACCTAACAGAAAACCGAGAAAATAGATCTACAGCTACGAGCTAATCACTGTGTTAACATAACCTTCAATCTCATCTGTTCATTTATAAGTTGCATTTTTAAGGCTATTAACTCATAGAAAGGCTGCAAAGTTACCACATCAGAAAAGGCAACAGAAAGCGAGCTGAGAAGAATTGCTATTGCAGCACCATATTTGTTGTCTACAAACATGGCCATTGCAGCCCATGCAACAGCTCCAAGAAGGCCACACAACACAAGGTAAGACCTTCTTCGATAACCGAAAAGTGGAAGCCCATCACTGGCAATGTGCAAAAAATGGCATCAGAAAGAAATGATGTCTTTATTCTTAGGATATTGTGTGACACTTGAAACCACATACCTTATAAAACCATACAGTGGTTTGATTAACCATGGAGCTGCAGAAACACCAGATATAACAGCAGTCTGCAAAAGAAAATAGAAAATTGGGGATCGGTCCTCCAAAATATATAGGTCTGTAAGATTCAGCAGCATTCTTAGCAAATGCATATGTTTAATAGGTTAGCCATTTCGAGCAATATCCTAGCCAATTGAAGAGTAGCACATTCAACCATAATACGACATAATCATCAGGGTGTCTACCTAAATATTTAAAAGTACATTGCTAATTAAAAGGGTGCGGGTTGTCAGCAAAGCACACCTCTGCTGGATCAAGGTGAAGATCGTCTTTCAAAAAAAAGCTGACAGCAAGTCGAGAAAGTCCCAGTATGCCTTGCACAAAGTAAACCATTGCAATAGCCACTATGTCTGGTGACAGCTTCACTCCAAAAATCATTTTTTCTCTTTTTTTCACCTTCGCGTGTTGTGACTCGGCTTTAGAATCAGCCCCAAGCTGGCGACTCTCAAGATCCTCCTCTTGTCGCTCCTCAGTAGTTGCCAATGGTTGACCTTGTGATGATTGTAAAACTGGTGATATACAACCACAAAAACCAAGAGACATCATGTCACTAGTATTATGTAAACACTCGCAGAACTTCTAAAACTTGACAAAATAATAGAATGCATGACCACAAACTCTTTCTACTATAAAAAGTAACATGAAATAGCTCTTAAATCCTCTGGAACTTTCTTGCTAAGCCTCCTAACATCTGACCCCTCGTCGCTTTTTTATGTCCAGCAAGAAACCTTCCTCTCTCACTTCGTCAAAGATTTGTTGGCGTGGATAAAGCATGTCACTAGTATTATGTAAACACTCGCAGAACTTCTAAAACTTGACAAAATAATAGAATGCATGACCACAAACTCTTTCTACTATAAAAAGTAACATGAAATAGCTCTTAAATCCTCTGGAACTTTCTTGCTAAGCCTCCTAACATCTTACCCCTCGTCGCTTTTTTATGTCCAGCAAGAAACCTTCCTCTCTCACTTCGTCAAAGATTTGTTGGCGTGGATAAAGCATGCAAGTACAAGATGTGCAAGCAAAGATGTATGCAAGAACACATGGGCACGAGAAGTAGTAGAAGCTCTGCGATTCTATTAGTGCTAACTTGAGCTATTACAAAAAAAGTAGGGTACATTATAATACAACTCTAGCTAAGCCCAAGATTAAATCCCTGATTGATCCTTGTTGTGACACGTGGCATCCAATCCAATGTTTACAAAAAACCTACACTAAAGCCTGTAAGTGACATCTTTTGCTAGAAGAATGTCACCAAACTAATATCCTAGGGCCTAAAACACATTTCCATTCACAATCCCCCCCCCCCTCTCAATGGAATATGAATGCACAGAGTAATATCAAGTCACAAAGTGTATCAAGCTTAAGGCTTTTCGAAAAGCTTTAAACTTGTCTTTTGAAAGAGCCATTGTGAGGATATTTCCGTCGTTGTCATGTGTTGGACCCATAGATGAGGTCGATGTCACCTCCATGAAGTCATCTCTCTCTCGTATAATGATAATCTCTCTCTCGTATAATGATAATGAACTTCGATGTGCTTTGTCCATGCACGAAAAGCAAGATTTTTAACAATGGCAATAGTACTCTAATTGTCTGAGAGGATAGGTACTGCATCACTCCATTTATACTCCATGTCTGCTAACAACCTCCTCGACCATATGCATTCGATCATGGTTATGAAGAATGCTCTGTACTCAGTTTCAGAAGAGGATGTTGCCACAATGGCTTGTTTCTTGCTAAGCTAAGCAACCTGTGAAGTGCCGATCATTTCCACTTGTCTCGTATCAAAGTTGGCCCCCATCTGAATCACTAAATCCTTTAACTGAGTCAGAAGAGGATGTTGCCACAATGGCTTGTTTCTTGCAAAGCTAAGCAACCTGTGAAGTGCCGATCATTTCCACTTGTCTCATATCAAAGCTGGCCGCCATCTGAATCACTAAATCTTTTAAGTGAATATCACCTCCTTTGGCATAATGCAATCCGAGTGTTTAAGT
Source organism: Cibotium barometz (assembly GCF_041138505.1). Taxonomy (NCBI): domain Eukaryota; kingdom Viridiplantae; phylum Streptophyta; class Polypodiopsida; order Cyatheales; family Cibotiaceae; genus Cibotium; species Cibotium barometz. The sequence continues at coordinate 55,894,506 of NC_141069.1, forward strand.
TTAGTGTTTAAATCGGGCATCCAATAGCCTAACTATATAGAGTGCCCTTCACAGAATCTCCTGTATCAAAGCTTGATGCCTGTCTAAGAGTTACAATATCGGCTTGCAGCTTTTCATATTGAACCTCTTTAGAATCCCTTTGATGTACTTCCATTGAGACATGACTTTGCCATCATCTTTCTACACACATTCTATGCCCAAACAATAATCTGGCAGCTCTAAATATCTCATATAAAAAGCTGTCCCAAAAATCAACTTTACCTGCTGCAAATTTCTTCTCGCTATACCCTATCATAATCATGTTATCAACATAAAGCAAGATTATGATTATTTCTTAACTTTCTGTTCATATGTATGGAGTGCTCTCAATTATGAAACCCCTAACTACGCAAGTCTCAAATATGTATGTATCTTCTAACACGCTCTAAGGAGAGCCTTCTTCAACAAGCAAGCATACTTGTCCTTCATGTCCAGCAACCTCAAACCCAAACGGTTGCTACATATAGACTTCCTCCTAAAGTTCACCATTCAAAAATGCAGTCTTAATTTCCAATTGATGCATCTTCCAACCATGATGGGCAGCCAAGGCAGTTACTATTCTGATCATTGTCCTCTTAGTTGTGGGAGAAAATGTCTCCTCGTGATCAATCCCTTCCTACTGAGAATATCCCTTGGCTACAAGTCTCACTTTATATTTGTCTATGCAGCCATCAGACTTGCGTTTGACTTTGTACACCAATTACATTCTTGCGAGGTGACAAGTCCACATGATCCTTAGTTTTATTCTTCAGAATAGAGGCATATTTCTCTTTCATTGCATTATTCCAATGTGTATGTTGCCTTCGGCATGCTCATATGTACCTGGTTCCTCCATATCCATGATGCTTCTCACAAAGGCAAAGCCCTTTCCCCGGCCTTAGTTACATCCCTCGTTCTCCCTACTAAAGAGGCCTGCAACTTGCGTTCTTGAAGTGTCTTGATCAGCCATTTTGGGACTGTTTTGGCCTCGTGTAAAGCTTTGCCTTCTTGGGCTGCTCATAAACCTGAGAACACACACCTTATCCAGAGACATATCATGAGGTAATTGTTGCATATCATGAGATAATTGTTGTGAATAAACAGGTTGATCCAAATCTTCCACATTTGAAAGGGGCATCCCTAAACATGTCATTGGAACAATCAATAACTACCTTGCCTGATGTACAAAGAAGTTGAATTCGTTTCTCGGCAAAAACCACATCTCTACTACTGAGGATTTTGTGAGTAGTGAGGCTATACAACATAAAACCTTTGCTCTCACTGCTATATCCAACAAAAATGCATTTCACACCCTTGTCATCAAGCTCCGTCCATACGAGTGTGTGAACAACCTGCATATCATCCAGGCATTGATGAAGACATGCCCAGACTTAGACAGGGGCAACCTTGACAACAATCGGGTAGCTCTAAGGGCCAGTCAGGCCACCTTGGAGTTAGTCACATACAGAGCAGGCAGCATCAGTGAAGGTCACATATAGTCAAGAAACCCACGTGTGAAAACACCTTTTTTGCAAGTCGTGAGACAGGCAAACAGTAGCAGAAGGGACCCAACAGAACCTGCCCCCCCATATAAACAGCAATGAGATCTTAGATTGCATATCTCATATTTTTTGGCACACGATCCACAAAACAAGGGATATGCTCGATCCGAGCAACTACAGGACGGTTATGGTTGGCCACGTGTTGGCCAAACTCTATGGTGCAGTGTTGGAGCAAGAGCTTAGCTTATACGTTCAGCGAGCAGGTTTGCGCTCATCAGGGCAGGCAGGCTTCAGGAGAGCTTTCTCTACCACTAACCATGTATTCACTTTGAGATGTATGATTGATCAGGCCAAAGTGAGGAAGAGAAAGCTCTATTGCTCCTTTGTGGATTTCCGCAAGGCATTTGACACAGTACCAGGAGAGAGGCTCTTTCAGCGCCTGCAGTCTCTTGACATACCAGCAGATATGACATGCGGCATCTATGCATTATATGAGCAGGTTTTTGGGCGAGTCAGATGCCCAAGAGGTATGTCCGAGACTATTGCTAGCACCATTGGTGTGAAGCAAGGATGCCCACTTTCCCCCACGCTATTTGGGTTATACATTGATGAGGTGGCTGACTTCATTACACGGGGAGGCGGAGATGGAGTTGATCTAGCAGGTACCTCAGTACATATTATGCTTTATGCTGATGATATTGTATTAGTGTCTGAGTCTCCAGGAGGTCTACAGCAGCATCTACATGCACTCGATGATTTCTGCACACAGAGGAGTCTTACTGTGAACCTTGGGAAAACCAAGATAAATGGTCTTTCATACATCGAGACACGGCAGGAGTCAACTGACATTCACTCTCGGAGGATGCCAGGTGGAGGTGGTGACATCATACGTGTACCTAGGGGTTACCTTCTCTGCAGAGCAGCCACGCGCTTCACCATGGGTTCAGCAGCCAGAGCCAAATTGACACAGGGATATGCAGCATTGGCTATGCTAGAGAGACAGTGCCACCAGGCGCATTTTCAGGAGCCCGGACGAAAGGGTGGCTATTTGACACATTAGTCACACCGGCACTGATGTATGGAGCAGCGGTATGGGCGCCAGGACTTGCTACCCATTGTTTGGTGGACACAGATAGAGAGACCACAGGCCCTCATGATGGCACGCATGATACGCAGCAAACCGTCACTACCTCATGACATTATCCGAGCAGAGTTTGCTGCGCCTCCTATGATGGTAGAGGCCATATTCCAGACTATATGCCTGCTAGACAGATTCAGAGAGATGCCACAGGACAGATTGTCATACAGAGCTTTTGAGGCATCTAGACAACTGGCTGAGGCAGGAGACAGAGGATCATGGTATGCACAGGTCACACATTGGTTCTCACAGCATGGCCTAGACATGGATCATCTACCACCATTCCAGTATGATAGGGATGCACCACATATCCGTCTCTCTCATAGTGAGTATTGAGACAGGACCTATGGCAGCTCTATACACGAGAGACATGGATATCACCTACACGGCCTCTTCCACCGAAGATGCTATACTACAGAGATCACTTCATGAGTATCACTGATGATGGATTTATAGAGAGGCCTAGATACATGGAGGGCTTTTTACCACACGGCTCCCGAGTAGCTATTGGTCAGCTTAGAGTCTCATCACATCGATTGGAGATTGAGACTGGCAGAGCAGCACGGATCCCCCGAGAGGAGAGGGTATGCAGATTGTGCAGAGAGGAGGTGGAGAGTGAGGAGCATTATGTATGCAAATGCAAAGCATATACAACCATCAGAGAGAGAGATCCCATTTTATTCAAAGAGCCACATTCCCTACGCCAGATCTTTGAGGCAGTAGACCAGCGCATACTGGGGAGATTCATTCTAGACATACAGCGTCACAGAGAGACATCATTACAGGCTCAAACAGCTCCAGAGGGGGGATCGACAGACACACATTACTACATTTTTTCATAGATCCACCCCACTTCCAGCCCCTACACAGCAGGGAATTACTCTCCAGAGAGAAGAGACTCAGAGCCCGCAGGAGACAGAGGACACCTGGCTTTCGGACACCACGCCTATACCAGAGAGAGATGACAGAGATCAGAGCTCAGTTTCACAGAGAGGGTGCGGAGCGACTGGCTCGCTTCAGAGCAGACCCAAGCATGTTCTTCAGGGAGCTGTGGACACCCCCTTCATTGATGTATACCAATCTATACCCCCAGTATGGTACAGGATGGAGCTAGCTAGGTTGCATATCATGATTGTACTCCATGCATATAGCTTTGCATTCTCCTAGTAGTAGAGCTCCATCACCTCCCCCACTCATTGTACTTATTGCACACCCAGATTCAACTTTTTTAGTTCAGTACTTTTTCATTTGGTTGGGATGACAGAGGATACCCCACACAGGTACACTGATTTGTCTCATAGGCCGAGTTCGGTCTTTTGGAAGACGTTAATAAAATCTTTCTTTCTTTCTTTCTCTCATTTTCTGTGTGTGAGCTTCTCCATCCTGCACCTAACCCTAATGTGCAGGTTTGTGTGTGTGAGTGTGTGAGTCCAACACCAACAATTGGTATCACAGCTTCAGTCCAGGGCCTGCAGCTGACTGTGGAATTCCGTCGGCGAATTTTCGTCGAAAACTCAAATTCCGTCTGTCTCCTGGTTTTCACCGCCCAGCCCGCCCGGCTTCGTTAGTGGCCAACTCTCTGCCAACGCCGGCTCCGCCCAGCTCTATCGGCGGCGCAAGTGCGCAGGCAGCCACCTCCGCCCAGCTCGGCCGGCGCTCTTACGGCGCAGGCACCCGCCGCCGCCTAGCCCCGTCGGCGGTCTTACTGCGTAGAGACCCGCCGCCGCCTCTACCTGCTCTGTGCACCGCCCGCCCGCCCGCCCGCCGACTCTGTGCTGCAGCTCCGGCGGCTCCCTGTCACGACATCTTCACCTGCGCCTGACTCCTGGTACTCAAACGCCTCTGCACGCCTATCCCACTCTTCTCCGCCTCTGTGTGCTCCCCGTCTAACGCCTGCAATAAATGTCCCATCCGTACTGTCCTCGCCTAGAGGTACTCTTTATACAGATTTTTATTCACATGCAAATACAAATTTTGCAGCCATTTCAGGGCAGGTCAGATTCAAACAAAATTCTAGGGGTTTGCCAAAAGTTACCCTCTGCCAGAAAAATTGCAGGTGGTGCCATTCAATTTCTTTGGTTTGGAATTTGGGGGTTTTCCAAATTGAGGTCAAAATCAGCAAATTGAGCCTCTTTCAGTTGCAAAAAATTGGGGCTTTTGTGAAAATTGTCCAATTAAATGCACATTCAAGCGATTGGAGTGCATAAAAATTGGGGCTTTTCAGATTGGAGCATGTGATTGGGCATTACAGCTGTGATTTGTCGCATATGTATACACATTGTGTGTAATTGGACAATTTGGTGCACGTTTACACTTGCTTCAGTTTGCAGGCAAACATTTGCACAGGACATTTGGTTGCCTCGTAGTGCACATTGGTGCTTGGTTTGCTCGCAGGTATATTTTGTTGACATGGCTCAAAATGCTACAGATGTATTTGGTGTGCTCACCCAGGAGGACAAGTTGGATGGATCTAACTACTCCCTCTAGAGTTTCATGATCCGTAATTTGCTGGTAGTCAAAGGGCTTTGGGGCATCGTGTGTGGTGATAACACACACCCACTTACCATACAGCCAGCCACGCCTCAAAGGGGAGGTGCTCAAAGAGCTCCTGATGTAGAACCTGCTCCCACACAAGAGCAGAAGAGATGGGACTCTAGAGATGCACATGCCATGTCATTGATAGCCCTTTCACTGAAAAGGACTATTCTTCCGCACATTCGTTCTTGCAAGACATCGAAGCTTGCATGGGACACATTGGAAGCAATGTATCAGGTACGCAACGAGGCAAGAGTTGCCTACTTGAAGAGGCAATTGGATCTTCTTTCTATGGATGAGGGTGACTCCATGGCAGATCATCTCACCAAAGTGAAAGATTTGCAGGAACAATTGCTCAACATTGATGAGGTTATCCCAGACAGACAGATGGTCACCAATACTCTTCATTCTTTACCACCTTCCTACTTGGGCTTTCACACCTCTCTCAACCTCTCAATGAGAGAAGGTGGTGATCCCGTCACTTTTGAAGAGCTGGTGGGTTTACTCCTGCTAAATAAATACCATAAAATATGGGAAAAAATACCAAATAAATCCTAGTAAATTCCCTAAGGCTTCTGAGATGTTCTAAATGATGCACAGGCATATGAATGCACATTATGCAGAATGCAGAGTCCTTTCTGATGCAAACCCTAAGGCTTCTACTGACTCTACATGCATGAATGATTCTCTCCAAGTGGGTTAAGGGACTTGACTGACTGACTGACCCGCTAAGGTTGAGGAATGACCTACGTAGCTCGTGCCTGACTTATCCTGGAGGACTGAGGATGTGCAATGGGGTCACGGCCTACTGAGTTCTAATAATGTACAAATGTTGCACTGCTGATGATGAGCTTGTTTGTCACCATGCACTGAGTGCAGAGTGCATGTGACATTCCCTCCTGCTTAGCTTGGCGGCAGGTTCATGGCTTCCAAGTAGTCCGCCAACAACTGGGGGTACTCCTGGAAGAACTCCTCGTCTAGCCATACGGCTTCGTGGGTACCTAGATCTCGGAATTTCGTATAGAATTGACGTATCCGTCAACCAGAACCATGCTTCCAACGATGAAGAAGGATCTGCTCGGGCTCAATAACTTCTGCTTCGTCTACCACGTCTGGCTACTGTTCATCTGAAACATCAAACACTTTTGGACCAACATATGGTTTTAGCCAAGAAACATGGAAAACATCATGCATTGTCCAACTGGTAGGCAATTTTAACTTCATGGAGACATCACTCAACTTTTTGACTATTGGAAAAGGGCCAAAACTATGGAATGAAAGCTTGGAACAATGTTTGCCCACTTGTTTCAATCTTTGTTTCATGATGCACTGAGAAACCCAATCCCCTTCCTTGAAGAGGATATCTCGTCTAAACTTACATGCCTGTCTGTGAACTGAATAATGGCCAAGCTCAAAATTGAGGGCCAAACTGGGTTGAGTACCAAACTCTGCGGAATCGACATACTGATCTTCTAAGTCTTTTCCAAAGATGTTGAGAATGGTAGACTCCTGACTGGTCTGGATGCTGGTCTTTCTACTAAGAACATCTGCTATTGGGTTATGCTGACCAGGGATGTACTTAATCATTCCTCCAACCTGTTGGAAGAGCTGACCCTCTCTAGTGTGTTGAGCACTCCACTGGGCACTCGGCATCATCAGGAGCCACTTAAGTGCTTGGTGGTCTGTGGTGACTGTGAAAATGTGTCCATAAGGAACATGTTTCAAATGTTTGAGAACTGACTGCTGTTCTAGCTTGCCCTTGAAAGTCTTGGAAAGACAACAGGGAAACTTGCTAGGAGGTTCTGCTAATTGTGGGATACTCGGTAGGAGATCATCCTTAAAAATGTCTGAATGAGAAAGGAGATCTGCCAACTGAGGGACTGAAGATGATGAGACAGCGGTTATCGATGAGATAGAAGCTGTCTGAGCATAAATCAATGCTCCTTCTGCTCCCTTTCACATAGCTCGTCGGGCCTAGAGATGAGAAATCATAGGAACGCCAAGAATGCTCCTATCCCCCCGAATCATGACAGGCTCAGAAAAACCTACCCCCAATTGGGAATAGGTTCATACTGACGAAACCACTGGATTCCTAAGATCATGTCACATCCCAAAAGAGGAGAGACAATGAAATCTCGCTAGAATGAGGCCTTTTGAACTTGAAAAGAAAACTGTTGTGCCAGTTGAGATATGTGAGTGCGGAGACCAGGTGTAAACCCGTCTATCTCCAAATGATAGGGCACTAAGGTACAGCTCATGTTGGTCGCCAACTGGGGAGAGATGGCGTCCTCATAACTGCCCATGTCAAAAAGGATTATGAATTGTCGGCCCTTGGCAGAGCCATAAGCTCGGAGCAGGCTTTTCTGTGTGGTTGTTGCCTCACCCTCCTGCTTAGCATCAAGTACCACGGATTGCATGGAATGCATAGAAGGTAAGATCTGAACTGCGTTTGTGGTAGTAGGTGGGTCTAGAGGAGCGGGAGATACTGCGGCAACTGTGACAGAAGACTCTTTGGAGGCTTGCTCCGCTTGCCTTTGTGGACAATCCTTCTTACCATGTCCAATGGTATGATAGAAAAAACATCGGTTTTCTTACTGATTGGAGGAAGATAACCTCCAGTAATGCCTGCTTGAGCCTTTTCCTCAAGGGTTTTCTTAGGCTTGGATTCCTTACCCCCTGAACTAGAGCTAGGACCGTTGTCTGTCTTAGTGTCTTTAGAAGACGAATTACCCTTTCCCTGTTGGGGTTTGGTACTGGACTGTGATGACTGCTTGGGCTTGCCTCCGTTCATCTTCATTTCTTCATTTTGAGCGAGAGTCAAAGCCCGGTCATATGTACTGGGTTCAAAGTTACGAACTGTGAACCGAATGTTAGGATCCAATCCACGAATGAATTGCTCCATCTTGGCCTACGCAAATAGCCCTAATTGCTGTGCTAAAGTAATAACCTTTCTGGAAAACTGAAGCACTAGCGATCCGTTCTGTCTAAGTCCATAGAACTCATCTTTCAAACCGGTCATGTACTGGGGCGGGAGAAATTTGGTCTTCAGGTCATGGACAAAGATGTCCCAGTCAAAGGCTGTGACACCTGTGGCCTAGTCTGTATGAATACTAGACCAATGCTGCCACCAAGTGACTGCCTCACCAGTGAGATGAGGAGCCGCTAAGTGGACTTTATCTTGTGGGTCTGTGATCCTAGCTAATGGAAAATGAGCATTAAACTGATGAATAAATTGATTAACTCATGAATGATCACACTTACCATCATACTTACTGAAGTTTGGTTGACTGCGAATGACGATGGTTGATGCTGCTGCGGACTGCGGGCTGGTGACACCTATGATTGGGGAGACTGAGGAGAGTTGCTGATACCTCAAGTGTATGGCCTCCTTTTCCCGTTGGTGCTCGAGTAACATACGTTCTCGATCAAGCTCACGTTGGTGTTCCCGAGCGGCGAGTTCAGCCTGACGCCGGTCTTCGTCGATCCTACGTTGGGCTTCCTCATAGTCCCGTCTTTCTGCTTTTTCTTCTTTCCTTCGGGCCTCATCCTCTCTCCTTTGTTGTTCCATCTAAAAGAAGAGGGAGATGTAGTCAGGTGCTGCTGGAGGCGGAGGAGGACGTGCTGCTGCTCCCTCCAAGAGTTGGAGACGCTCCATGAGCAGCTTGTTTTGAGCTTTAAGAAGAGCTATGGTGTCTGCTGTAGGCGGAAGAACATGGTCTCCTTCGGAGGAGACGTCTTCCGGCTGATGAGTACTCTCTTCTGTAGACATGATGCTGAAGTCGGTGGTCATGCCGCAACGCAATCTAACCATCCAAGGATGCCCCCACGCTAGGATACGGTGTGTGTGGACAATCTGAATCTGATACCAATGTGATAGGCAGCGGAAGTCTTTGTATTGGAAGATCCCGTCACACAAATGCTCACACCGTCTTCTGTATCCTGAGTTTCGTGAGTTTAGCAATCCACTTTAATACTTCAAACTTTAGAGAGATATGAGAACTGTACACCAGATTGGGTCCCGAATTACCCACTGAAGGGCCCCCTATCTCGACAACGAGATAGTATTTGCTATTACTTTAGAGAGAATGACTGTGGACTGTAGATAAGCCAAACGCAAGATCTCGGAGGATCGGAAATCTGGCTGAACTGTACACGGCTGTAGAAACACCTAAATGAACTGATCTCGAGCCTATGCACTCTTCCCAAGGGCATGAGGAAGGGCTGCACACCTGAGGCTAAGAAAGGACTGCGGTGGACTGTTCTAAGCTATGTAAATATGCTGAAAATGCTTATGAATGATATGTTACTTTCACCAGATGACTGTAGCATGTATGGATGATGCATAGAAGGCGGGGTACTGTTGCAATACTGAAAACTGCTGTAGATCTGCAAACTGTAGGGCTGAAACACAGACTATAGGGCTGTAGATCTGCAAACGCAGGTCTGTATGGACTGAATAGCTGCTGGTGGTGATATGGGCTCAAACGCAGAGGGTAAACTGCTGTCGTGGGGCCTGGAAGGGTGCTGTATGCAGGCGCCTATGGCTGTAGGGACTGAACTGCTGCGTTAAGGTACTGATTGGCTGCACCTGATGACTGTAGAGACTGTACTGCTGCTGAACTGCTGTGTAAGACTGCTGACTGAAGCAAACGCTGGTTCTCAAAGGCTGGAGAAGCAAACGCAGAAGCTTCAAGAGGGATGGATTAGTCTAGGCTGAAGGCGGGGAATGCTCCTAGTGCTGAGGAGGAACGCACCTAGTGTCACGTGCATCCCGCACTTGGATGCCACGTAGACATTTCTGTACAGAAGGTGCAGGACCGAGGATGGTGAACTGGTCCCATGTGAGCCCAGTCCGGGACGAGTCAGCCAGGGATCCATCTCAGTCGTCCGAGGTCAGGTGTGCATTGTCCTGCACATGAGTCCAAGGTCAGGTGTGCACTGTCCTGCACATGAAACAGTGCCAGTCCGCGCTGTGAGTCTCCCTCTGGAATGATGTCAGATGTTCTGTGTATCTAGTTTGCAACCGGATGCCAGACCTCTGTGGGCATGTAGGTTTGCATGTAGAGATGGGGCCAGCCCATAGGGCTACCCCAGTGCGAAGATTTGCACCCTTAGTGTGGGCATGGGGGAGATGTAGAACCACCCCCAAGGGGCCAGGAGGGCCCAGGCTGTGCCCACCAGCTATGGCATGGGCTGGAAGGGCTGTCGGCCAGCCCTAGTGCTTCTGGACAGGCAGCCGACAGGGCTACAAGCCCTACCCAGCAGGTCGGCCAGGTGTAGGGGGCAGTCCCACACCCATGCACAGGGCGGCCCAGCAGCCTGGCACTGTCCCAGCAGGCATGCGCAGAGTGGCCAGCAGCTTGCATAATGTGAAAGCACTTTATTGCTAAAGACCTAGTCGTGAGGCTTTTATAAAGCTGGCCGACTGGATAATAAGGGGAGTATAAATACTCCAGCCAAGAAACAATGAAGGCATCTCATAATTCACCAAGTGCTCAAGCAAACAAGGGCCAGGACAGCCAAGAAGTTGCTAACGCAATGGGGTGAAAGACTGAAGGTCAAGGGCAGGATTTTCCAGCCAAGAAAAGGTCAAGTTTCTGTATTTGTTTTCAGATTTACATCATTCTAATAAAGCAAATACACCATCCGTGGTGGGGGCCCTACAGAGGGTAATTGGGACCCAAGACTGTGTCCTCTCCATCTCCCCCTTCTCTCTCTATTTTCTGCACATCTCCTTTCAGTTTGTGCGTTAATTCCGTCGCGAAAAGAGTGCTGATTTCTGAGTTTTGAAGTACCGATCCTTCTCTGAAGCTTCCGCATATTACAGTGGTATCAGAGCCTACTTCAAGGACAAAGATTCAGCAAAGAAAACCAGAAAATTTTTTCGCTCGTGTGGTTGGTTTTTAGACGCCGGTGGACTACCCCTTTCGGAGTGACTCCTGTCCCTCGAAGGACGGTTGGTTTTTAGCCTCCGGAAGCCTCCAGAAGTCTCCCACACAGATAGTGGATGGTCAGATTGCGTTCCGGAAAGGAATTGCTTTTTCCCGCTATGGCGAGTTTCGACGACGAGAGAGAACCAGAACCATGGGACCAGAGTGCACCAGGCAGCCCAGCTAGGGCACCCGGCTTGAGTGTCACAGACATGTTCCAGCAGATGATGCGAGCAATCGCAGACCAGACAACCAAGTTGGATGAGCAGAAGGCGCGGATTTTGGCTCTGGAGGAGCGTTCTCGCTCTCCAGCGTCGCGTTTTCCGTCTCCTCCTCCCTCTCCTTCCGTATCCCAGATACCAGATCCTCGTCACAGGGACCCTCTCGCGGGGTCACAGCCACAGCCAAGCTCCTTGCTTGAGATGCAGATGCGTGCATTGGAGATTCGACAACGAGAAGACGATGCCATGCGACGAGTGGAACACGAGCGTTACCTCTCAGAGCTTTGGACGCCAGATTGACACCGGCGGCGCCCTCGAATCATTTTCCCGAGAAAATGAATTTCAGTAAGTATAATGGTAAACTCGATCCCACTACTCTTTATTCATGGTTACATCAATTTGAAGCTTACTTTGCCGCAGTTAGGAAAACAGATACTGACAAAGTGATCTTAGCTAGTTGGTACTTGGAAGGTGAGGCCATTCCTTGGTGGACTCAGTGGGCTCATGCCCACACCAGAGCAGGTATGGCAGCTTATGTGTGGGACGAGTTTGTCCGCGACCTTAAGCAGCGGTTTCTACCGCCCCACTGCCTTGAGCGACTCGAAGACGAGTTCAGGGGAGCGCGTCAGAACGCGCAACCAGTCCTTCAGTTTGCCAATAAAATTTCGACCTTGTGTCAGCAATTAGGCTTATCTGATACGGACAAGAAAGGGCAGTTTTTGTATGGCCTGGACACGCCGCCGCCTCCACAGCTTCCGTGGTGAGCACAGCTCCCACACAGACCCCAGCGGCTACCCCTAGTTCTTCAACCCCCGGTGCTTCAATTGGAGCAATTATTAGCCGGGAGCTCGAAGATAAGCAGAAGGGCGCCCATGACCAGGAGTATGAGCGCAACGAATTGCTCAAGTCCTTTGGCTACATAGGTGGCCAGAGAGTCGTTGTCTTGTTTGACAGCGGCAGCACGGAGGATGTGATCACGGAACAGGCCGCTAGGCGTGCCCGTTTCGAGCTGACTCCGGTGGACAAACAAGTTGAGGGTTTTAGCACAGGTATGACAACGAGCGTCAAGTATGAAGCTCTAGGTGCTAAGTTAGTGATTCAGGGCATAGAGTTTGTGCGTGACTTTATGGTTGCCCCTCTTGTAGGAGCAAACATAATTTTGGGTATCCAGTGGTTTCACAAGTTTCTTCCTGATGTCAATTGGGACAAGCACACCTTCCAGATCGATCGGAATGTGTCAAACACCCCGGTGACCATTAAGTGTGAGCCAGGTATTCCAAACTTTCCGCTCATAAGCCACTTGCAGGCTAAGCGAGCAGTCAGGAAAGGCGCACAGTGTGCGATGATTTACATCCAGACAGCCCAGACGGTGGCCAGTGCTTCCAAGAAGTACTCGGTTCTCCATGAAAAGTTCCAGAAGATTTTTCTTCGGGACAGTCTCCCTCCCCAGCTCCCCCCGTCCAAACCGGAGGATCACAAGATTGACCTCCTCCCAGGCTCGGAACCCCCGAGCAAGTTTCCATATCGCCTTTCTAAGGCAATGGAATCGGAGTTGGACCGCCAACTCCAAGAATTGTTGCAAGCTGGCTTCATCCGCCCCAGCGTGTCGCCATTTGCAGCACCGATCTTGTTTGTCAAGAAGAAAGATGGGTCTTCTCAGTTGTGTGTCGATTATCGTGCACTCAACAAGCTGACTATCAAGAGCAGATTCCCGATGCCTCGCATTGACTATATTCTCGAGAGGCTGAATGGAGCTAAGGTGTTCTCCAAACTGGATTTAAAGAGTGGGTACCACCAGGTACGGATTGTAGAGGGGGACATCCCCAAGACAGCCTTCCGTACAGAACAGGCCCACTATGAATTTGTGGTTATGCCATTTGGATTTACGAACGCCCCAGCTTCATTTAACCGCATGATGATGCGTATTTTCCGGGAGTTGATTGGAGAGTGTGTGTTCATATTTCTAGACGACATACTCATATTTTCAGCTACAGTTGAGCAGCATGACATTGATGTGGAGAAAGTCCTTAAGTTGCTGGAAAGCAACGAGCTCTATGTCAATGAAAAGAAGACAGAATTTTATCTGTTCCAGGTACATTACTTGGGATATATAATTAGTGCTGAAGGCATTCGACTTGATCCGGCTAAAGTGGCCGAGATTGTTAACTGGGAAGTACCTCAGACCGCTTATGACATTAGATCATTTGTGGGTATATGCCAGGCATATTCCACCCACATTGACAAGTTTTCCGACCTCTCGGCAGACCTCACCGATCTGCTAAAGGGAGTGAAAACAAGAAGGCAAAAGATTCGAATGACTCCACGAGCGTTGGAGGCATTCCAGAACCTCAAGGTGGCTTTGTCAGAAGCGCCTTGTTTAGCCCTTGCCTCGTGGGACGAACCATTTCAAGTGATCACCGATGCAAGTAACATCGCAATTGGAGGTGTATTACAACAGAATGGTCATCCGGTAGCTTACATGTCTCGTAAGTTACTGCCCGCCGAAAAGAACTACTCAGTCTATGATCGTGAACTCCTAGCAGTTATACAGGCCTTGAAACATTGGAAACATTTCCTGTATGGCCGTGACTTCGAGGTTCGCACTGACCATCAGGCATTGCGCTGGATTCAGACGATGCCAAGTGCACAGTGGAGTGATCGACAACACCGCTGGAGTCAGATATTCCAGCAGTTCGGTGGTATGATTGAGTACCTTCCAGGAAAGGCCAATCCAGTGGCCGATGCTTTGAGCAGGAAGGGACAAGTATCTACGATTCAGACCACTAGACTTGACCTTGTTGGTACAGGACTAGAAGACATGAAGCACACGTACGCGGATTTCGAGGAATTCGGTACACAGTGGGAACAGGCATTGGATGCCACAGGACCATGCCATTTTCTGATACGCGATGGTTGGCTTTTCTACAAAGGCCGACTATGTGTCATGAAATCATTCCGGGCAGCTCTTCTCCATGATGCCCATGACGCCATTACAGGTGGTCATAGGGGCATGAATTCGACTCTGGAGAAATTAGAACGGCAATACTATTGGCCAAAGATGAGGCGTGATGTGTTTACATATGTACAACGCTGTGACATTTGTCAAAAGGTGAAAGCTCCTCGTGGAAAGAAGATAGGGTTGTTACAGCCTTTGCCAATTCCTGAGGGTCCTTTCCAGGACATTTCGATGGACTTTGTCACAAATCTGCCTCCCAGTCCGAGTAAGCGTAATACGCAGTGTTTAACTATTGTTGATAGGTTTTTGTTATGCTTATTCCTTGCAGGGCCAATGTGACCGCCGAGGATGTTGCCCAGCTATTCATTCGGCATTGGTACCCGATTGGCGGGATTCCTAGAACCATAGTGTCAGACCGAGATGCCAAGTTTACCAGTCATTTTTGGAGGGCATTGTTTGATAATTTTGGTACTAAGTTGAATTTTTCAAGTGCATTCCACCCACAGACAGATGGCCAGAAAGAGATATACAACCAGTTGGCCTTTGCTGTGCTGAAGTGTTATGTCCACGATCAGCAAGGTAAGTGGGAATCATTTTTGCCTTTAGTTCAAGCTGTTTTGAATGACTCTTTTTCTTCAGCTATTGGCAGGACTCCATATGAGGCAGCGTTTGAAAGGCCTTTCCAGTCGTCGTTAACCAGGATTTCGTCTTCAGTACGGGAGGCGAACAGAGTGACGGAGTCTTACCAGGAGATCCTAGAGTCCGTTAAAGACAGATTGGCTAAAGCGCAAGAGGCATACACTCGACAGGCCAATAAAGACCGAAGGGACATGAAGTTTTCGGAAGGGGATTGGGTGTATCTTCGGATTATGAAGCAAAGATTGAAGCAGGTGGGCAAGCGATGCCCAAAGTTGTCTTTCAGGAGCTTCGGACCATTTCCCATCTGGAAAAAGATTAATGAGGTGTCTATGCAGTTAAAGCTACCTCCGAGTTGGACTATGCACGATGTATTTCATGTCAGTTGGTTAAAGCCATATGCAGGTCCACCCCCTTCAGAGGTCAAAGACGAAGCGGAACCAGACATTATTGATGAAGCAGAAGTAATGGTTCCAGAACAGATCCTTCTGCACCGTTTCAAGCATGGCTCAGGCCGAAGACTACGACAGTTTCTCACGAAGTTTCACGACCGAGGAACTCATGAAGCGGTATGGCTCGACAAAGAATTCTTCGAAGACTATCCGGCATTATTGACAGATTATTTGGAGGCTATGCAGCTTCCGTCAAGTTAAGCAGAAGGGGATGTCACGTGCATCCCGCACTTGGATGCCACGTAGACATTTCTGTACAGAAGGTGCAGGACCGAGGATGGTGAACTGGTCCCATGTGAGCCTAGTCCAGGACGAGTCAGCCAGGGATCCATCTCAGTCGTCCGAGGTCAGGTGTGCATCGTCCTGCACATGAGTCCAAGGTCAGGTGTGCACTGTCGTGCACATGAAACAGTGCCAGTCCGCACTGTGAGTCTCCCTCTAGAATGATGTCAGATGTTCTGTGTATCTAGTTTGCAACCGGATGCCAGACCTCTGTGGGCATGTAGGTTTGCATGTAGAGATGAGGCCAGCCCATAGGGCTACCCTAGTGCGAAGATTTGCACCCTTAGTGTGGGCATGGGGGAGATGTAGAACCACCCCCAAGGGGCCAGGAGGGCCCAGGCTGTGCCCACCAGCTATGGCATGGGCTGGAAGGGCTGTCGGCCAGCCCTAGTGCTTCTGGACAGGCAACCGACAGGGCTAAAAGCCCTACCCAGCAGGTCGGCCAGGTGTAGGGGGCAGTCCCACACCCATGCACAGGGCGGCCCAGCAACCTGGCACTGTCCCAGCAGGCATGCGCAGAGTAGCCAGCAGCTTGCATAATGTGAAAGCACTTTATTGCTAAAGACCTAGTCGTGAGGCTTTTATAAAGCTGGCCGACTGGATAATAAGGGGAGTATAAATACTCCAGCCAAGAAACAATGAAGGCATCTCATAATTCACCAAGTGCTCAAGCAAACAAGGGCCAGGACAGCCAAGAAGTTGCTAACGCAATGGGGTGAAAGACTGAAGGTCAAGGGCAGGATTTTCCAGCCAAGAAAAGGTCAAGTTTCTGTATTTGTTTTCAGATTTACATCATTCTAATAAAGCAAATACACCATCCGTGTGGTGGGGGCCCTACAGAGGGTAATTGGGACCCAATACTGTGTCCTCTCCATCTCCCCCTTCTCTCTCTATTTTCTGCACATCTCCTTTCAGTTTGTGCGTTAATTCCGTCGCGAAAAGAGTGCTGATTTCTGAGTTTTGAAGTACCGAAGCTTCCGCATATTACACCTAGCTCACTGAAGACTGGATGAATGTCTAAGCCCTATGCAAGCCTATTTATACTAACTAGGGGTTGGTCAAGTTGGCTCGTCATTTATTTAATAAAGTTTATGTTTATAAATGCTAAATAAATACCATAAAATATGGAAAAAATACCAGATAAATCCTAGTAAATTCCCTAAGGCTTCTGAGATGTTCTAAATGATGCACACGCATATGAATGCACATTATGCAAAATGCAGAGTGCTTTCTAATGCAAACCCTAAGACTTCTACTGACTCTACATGCATGAATGATTCTCTCCAAGTGGGTTAAGGGACTTGACTGACTGACTGACCCGCTAAGGCTGAGGAATGCTACGTAGCTTGTGCCTAACTTATCCTGGACTGAGGATGTATAATGGAGTCATGGCGTACGACAAATATCATCCTTCTGGGTTCTAATAATGTACAAATGTTGCACTGTTGTTGATGAGCCATCTTGTCACCATGCACTGAGTGCAGAGTGCATGTGACATTCCCTCCTGCTTAGCTCTACGTTAACGAGAAAAGGAGTGCATTTAGCCTATTAGAGGTCCATTATCTAGTATACGTGATCCATGCTCCCATTCTTCGTGCATTGACCCCAAAAAGATACAGGCTATAGTGGATTGGAATGTACCCAAGACTACTCAAGAGATCAGATCCTTTGTGGGTCTTTGCCAGGCCTACACCACTCATATGGACAATTTTTCCGACCTTGCAGCACCTCTTACAAATCTACTCTAGGACATGAATACGCTCGTCAAAAAGTGCTCGTTACAGATAAGGCTCTCGAGGCCTTCCATACATTAAAGACAGTGGCCTTGGAAGAACCAGTTCTCGAGTTGGCATAATGGGTTAACCCATTGGAGGTTATCACGACTGCTAGCAACCTTGCCATCGGCGCTATTTTACAGCAAGAGAACACAACAATGGCTTGTTATAGCCGCAAGCTGAATGACACCAAGAAGAATTATTCAGTGTATGACAAAGAGCTTTCAAGGGTGATCACAACTCTCAAGCATTGGAAAGCTTTTCTTTACGGAAGGGAATTTAGTGTGAAGGCTGATCATCAGGCACTTAAATGGTTGCAAACCATGCCTAGTGCCCAATGGAGTGATAGGCAGGCGAGATCGAGTCAAATCTTCCAAGAATTTGGAGGTATGATTGAATATGTCCCTGCAAGAATAACCCTGTTGTTGCTGATGCTCTTAGTCGAAAGTCCACCATTCATACATTACATTATAGGAGTCATTATACAATCCTAGATGGTTGGTTTTTCTATAAAAACTAGTTAAGTATACTAAGGCAAAAAAGGCAGGCACTTCTTCATGATGCCCATGATTCTCTTGTTGGGGGTCATCAAGGGATCAACAGTACCTTGGAGAAGTCAAACTTACTCCAACAAAGAAATAAGAAAAAGGCGGTGGAGAATCTCAAATGGTCAAACTTGGTGTGACAAAGTGAATAAGGTCCTTATAATAAAACAACCCTCGTTATCATTTTCCATAAAAACACATCGTTTTGCACATTTTAGT
Organism: Cibotium barometz; assembly: GCF_041138505.1. Classification (NCBI taxonomy): domain Eukaryota; kingdom Viridiplantae; phylum Streptophyta; class Polypodiopsida; order Cyatheales; family Cibotiaceae; genus Cibotium; species Cibotium barometz. The sequence continues at coordinate 55,912,715 of NC_141069.1, forward strand.
GTTCTAGATTCCCTTCATTTCAATGCTCCTGCGGCAGACGAAGTGCCACATGCAGGGATAATGGAACATGTGTGAATAAAGTTTGGTGTGCAGGAATAGGTGTAAAAGTCACAAAATAGTAATCCTATGTTTGGGTGATTATCGAAAGCTGCATGGTTGGGTGTGTCACCAAATACTTAAATAGAATTGTTTTATGCCTATACCTGTATATGATTATGCATAGTTTGTACGTAGGGTTTGGCCCCATGCAAGACGTATGTAAGGTGCAGTTCTTTGGAAGTAGGTGGATGCCTAAGCCTGTGTTGTGTGTGATATTGTGATATGGATTCAAATGGGTCACTTAAAAGCAAGTAGGTAACCTGATGAGGTAACTTTGTTACACAAAGAAAGCAGAGCTCACTTTGTCGCTGTGAGCTCCCATAATTTAAAATTTTATCCCCTGCCGCTCTAGCATAATGGCAATACAACACATGAGATTGCTACAGCAAGTCCGCACAGATGATCCTTGCCTTTTCATCTTGTCACATGTCACGCTGGTGGTACCATAAGCCAGCCATGATCGAGGCTGTTCGTTTGTACTCAGTGGCATCATACAGATGATGAACATAACTGCGGGCCAAGAAAGAGGAGAATGGGGGGAAGGGGGCGGGGGATCAGTGTGCATGGAAATCACCTGGAAATGGAGCCTTGTCACGCGAGGATGTCATATTTTTGTTGATGGAGATGTTGATGCTGTTGCGAAAGAATAGGCGGTTGCCGGTAGGACGAGCACAACGTAAACGTGTTGTTGCTGTTGATGATGGTGATGGTTGTTCGCATGGACGATGATGTTGAAACACTGCAGCCGAAGGAGAACATGAGAGCGAGTGAGCGATTGATGCCATCCAAAGTGGAAGCCTCTCCACTCTAATGTTTGCCTAGGCTAGGGTTTCTCCTCCTGCGTTTTTTAGCTCAGCCGGCTGCGAGCCTAAACAACAACCAGCTGCACTCGTCTTCTGAGGAGAATCGGACTCCCCGTCAACCAACAAATGGCACCAACTACGCTTTGTCATTTCAATTGATCAGCGTTTTGAATGCTTACCTCTATTATTTGCAGCCACGAGTCCACGACAATCGATCGCAGCTTTTTACCCTCACAAAGCTCCAAACGCACACTCTTGATCTTCGGTGATTTTTTATTGATTCTCTATACATGATTCGTAAGAAGTAGGATCTGTAGCATAGCATAAAACTTGTAAGAATATCGTATTTATTGAAGTGATATAATAGATCTCATAACCTCACACTTATTATTGAAATGATACAATAGATGGCAAAACTTCACACCTGTATACTCGGGCTTCAGTAGTTGACATAAAAATACTAAGACAGAGGTTGTATGCTAGTAGAAGCTAAGAAATGATACAATAGATGACAAAATCCCACATGCATGTGCTCTTGTGAAGGACTGGTCTAAGAAGGAGATTGTATGCTAGTAGAAGCTAGGGCGTAGACTCACAGTGATGATTGACTCGAGAGCTTCGGTAGTTGATCTAAAAAATACTAAGATGGAGGTTGTATGCTAGTAGAAACTAGGAAGTGATACAATAGATGGCAAAACCCCACACGCATTTGCTCTTGTAAAGAGAGCTTCGATGTGGTTGATCTAAGACAGAGATTATATCGTAGTAGAAGCTAGGCAATAGACTCATAGTGATGACTAGTGAACTTTACAGAGAGAAGGGACTGGCCATGTATCTATATAGGCATGTATATATACGCAAGGTAGCCATGACATAACCATGTAGATCTACAATCATAGGCACACCCACCGCCTGTGTGTGGACTCAGCCCATAGAGGTTATCTAACAATTGTTGCCCCACCCCCCATAGCCATCCAAGCTCATATTTGGCGTTCGAGCCCTGTAATGTCAAGACTGGGTGTCCAAGAGTAAAGTCTACCCGCTCCATACGTAGACCATAATGAGATAACGGTTTAATGTAGCATGTAGCATATTTAGCAATGTGGTGCAAATCTAATCCAAGCTATTTGCTAAACCATCTAATCTCCTAGGCAACCATCCACGAGGATGTTGCATGAGCACCTAGGCTACTTTTCCATCAGTGTACCTATGGCATCATTGGCAACTAGAACGCTCACCACCTATCCACTCAGGGGTCTTTTCAATAATTCCTAGCTCATAGTACCCGGAAGTATATTCACTTATAAAAATCCAGATGGACTCTCCGTTGAAGATCAGCAAGATCAACCAACAGATCCATATAAAAGAGCCATGGACTCATCCGTTGTGTTGAGGACCAGCAAGGTCAATCACCCAGATCCATGCCCGAGTTTAGAAAACAACTCTATCACCTTGCTCCATTTTCTTCCTCGATGCACGCGTGGGTATCTTTGGCAACCCAGAGCCCAAGCTGGTCAGCACCCTCTAGGATCCTTTGCAGGTCACCTAGCGTTTCACTCATAGGCTGCTTCCTTGGACCCTCATCCACCATACCAGAAGCTCACCATTTAAATCAAACCGAGGCTGGTGGTCAAGACCTCGGCCGACCTTGCTATGTCAGACGTCCTCCATTGACTCTCCGTGAGAGCTGTTGCAACTTTATCACTTAGGTCTCCACGACCTCATTCACAAGACGGTCAAAATGCTTCCCCATCATTCTTGACATGAAATAGTCATTTAAAAATAAGTCATAATACAGTTTCTATAACGAACTCTCGTCTTTCTACATTGTTTCACATCAATCTACATTTCTTAATCCACGTCCAATCATATGTATTCCCATCGTCCTTCATCCATTCTCATCCAATCACATCATCATATTCCATCTCATCACATCTATCCACATTTATCCTTATCACATCTCATCCATTCGCATCTACCCATGTCCACATCTCGTCACATTACATTCATTCACATCTCATCCATTCATATCTACCCCGATCCACATCACATCACATCTCATCCATTCACATCTATCCCGATTCACATCACATCACATCTCATCCATTCACATCTATCCCGATTCACATCACATCACATCCATTTCACATCACATCTCATCCATTCACATCTATCCCGATTCACATCACATCACATCTCCTCCATTCACATCTATCCCGATTCACATCACATCTATTTTACATCACATCTCATCCATTCACATCACATCTATTTCACATCACATCTCATCCATTCACATCACTCTCGATTCACATCACATCCATTCACATCTATCCCGATTCACATCACATCACATCTCATCCATTCACATCTATCGCGATTCACATCACATCACATCACATCTATTTCACATTACCTCATTCCACATCTGCATCCACATCCATTTACATTACATCAGATCTTATCGCATCCACATCCACATCCATTTACATCACATCACATCTTATCATATCCACTTCCACATCCATTTACATCACATCACATCCACATCTATTTGCATCACATCACATCCTATCACATCCACATCCACATCTATTTACATCACATCACATCCTTTCACATAATCTCACATCTCATTCTCATCTCATCATTCACATCCACATCCATTTACTTCACATCTCATCCACATCCATTTACTTCACATCTTATCACATCCATTCACATCCTATCACATCCATTCACATCCTATCGCATCCCATTTACATCTTATCGCATCCCATTTACATCCATTCACATCCTATCATATCTTATCACATCCGTTCTCATCCTATCACATCCCATTCACATCTTATTCCCATTTAATAGCTTTTCTTACTTCGATATCGATAATGAGACTTTTTTTAAATTATTGCCAATTGCTTGGCCTAGATAAAGGTTCTTTTTCTTGACGGCTATTTTCATATTCTTTCTCAATTTCGCAAATGAATTATATTCAATATTCTTCTTTTGAATAAAAGAATTCATGGGATTTACAAAAATCAATTCTACCCATATTTTCCAATAATGCTCAAAATTCTACATTTGATAAATACTCATAATTTGAATTATGCTAAATTCTCCTCTTTTTTTCATTTAATTTCTTGGATCTCAATTATCATGGGAATTCCTCTTTTTGTGTTTAAATGATTACATTCAAATGTCATGAGAATTCCTCTTTTATCATAAAATAAATTTATCTAAAATTTCTCTTTTATTTAATAAAAATATCCATTAATTCAATATGCCAAGAATTCCACTTTTACTATTTAAATGATTGAATTCCAAATGTCATGGGAATTCCTCTTTTATCATTTAAATAGAATAAAATATCCATTAATTTCAGTATGCTAAGAATTCCACTTTTCCCATTTAAATGATTGAATTCCAAATGTCATGGGAATTCCTCTTTTATCATTTAAATAAAATTATCGTAATTTTATTTTTTCTTAATTATTTAATTATGCATAAACCTTAAAAATTAGTTTTCCATTGAATGTGATGTCTTCAAAAGTGGCTTGCTTCAAAAATAGCTTTCTTGAGCATGCAAGCTAGACTTCTTTTAAAAATAGGTGTGAGCCTTGAACCTTATAAAAGTACACATGTCTTGAAAATTAAAATATACACTAGGGAGCTTTCACATGTCCTAATTAACATATACACTAGGGAGCTTTCACATGTCCTAATTAACATATACACATTACTAACAAATATTAATAGCGTCCAAATATTAATAGCGTCTAAATATTAATAGTGTCCAAATAAATTAATGATACTTGTCGTCACAAAATCAAATATTATTTGTCCATATTCAAAATTTACCATCTCAAAATATATGTCCTAACCAACACAAATTATCTACACTTACATCAACTAGCCAATCAATTAATAAATTAATTAAAAAAATAAACATCCATATAAAATTTTATATCAATAAGATGATGCAACCAATACATCCCATGCATGTACGGATTCACCCGTATACATGTAAAGTAAGCTACGATCGCCCAGATTTAGAAAGGTGTAATTATGGATTCTTATAATAATTCATGCAATATTTTTATTCTCAAGTTTTTTGTGTTACGAATTCTCCTAGACGGGTTTGGATTGGGATGCCTTTGTAAATTCGAGTGATCGTAGCTTACTTTATGCGTATGCGGGTGAATCCACACGTGTGGAAAGTATTAGTTGTATCGTTTTATTGATATGAAATTTTATATGGATGTTTATTTTTAATCAATTAATTTATTAATTGATTGGCTAGTTGATGCAAGTGTAGATCATTGGACTAGATAATGAAGGGGAGATGGTGTTGGTCAAGAAATAGATTTTGAGATGACAAATTTTGAATATCAACAAATAATTTTCAATTTTGTGATGATAAGCGCCATAAATTTATTTGGACGCTATTCATATTTATTAGCAATGTGTATATGCTAATTGAGACATGTGAAAGCTCCCTAGTTCATATTTTATTTTTCAAGACGTGTGCACTTTTATAAGATTCAAGGCTCACACCTATTTTTAAAAGAAGCCTAGGTTGCATGCTCAAGAAAGCTATTTTTGAAGTAAGCCACTTACTATTCTTGAAGAAGTCAACATTTTCGTTAAGCATACTATTTTTAAGCCTTGAAGGCTACCCATGAAATATATTTAAGTACACCAAGAGGAAGCCTGGGCTCACTCTTGTGTCGGGGTAGAGTGGACCCAATATTGTATATTAAGTATTTTGTTTGTTCTATTTATCTTCAATATTTTATTTATTGCAATCACTTTTATGGGTTCATGTCAACCTCCCACAATAGAAACCGACCTAAACAAGGTCACCATTTAGACCAAAACAATGGTCTATAAAAGTGATGAGGAGCCCACGAGCTATGAGCCAACCAAGATCTTAAGGCTGAGGCAAAGAATGAAGAAAAAATCAAAGAGCTCTCGTCGACCCTCCAAAGGAAGATCTCAACTAAGTGCCTAAGTACTTTAAGTCCTACAACATTGGGGGGACACAGTGGTACACGATGAGAAGGCTCAGCGAAGCCTAGGTAAAGCCATATACCTCATATGATGATAGCCCCACCGAGATTAAGGAAATATATCTTGCTAGCCCCGACGATGAAGAACCTAATCCCATGTTCATTTGCCAAGGACCTTACCCCTGAGCAAGAAGGAGATATGGGGCTAGTACCCTAGTACTTTAAGTCCTACACCATTGGGGACAGAGTTGTACACACCAAGAAGGCTCAATGAAGACTGGGCGGAGAGCCACATGCCTCATACTTAAAGTACTAGTACCCTAGTACTTTAAGTCCTACACCATTGGGGACAGAGTTGTACACACCAAGAAGGCTCAATGAAGACCGGGCGGAGAGCTGAATGCTAAACGTTTGCCATAGTCCATGAGAAGGACCAAATGCCCTTGAACCTCATAGTTTTGGAATAGCCTTTTGAAAAATGGGATTTATATTTTGTGGGTCTCGTTAGCCTAGCTACTAAGGGAATAGCCTTATAAAAAATGGTCCCAAGGAAGCCCAGGCGCATTCATACAGACTATTTCACAAAACGGGCCAAGGCCAAAGCAACACAAATAGCGGACGTGAGGGCTACCACTACGAGAATATGATTACCCATTTTGGTTGCCCACTGGAAATAGTGATGAGCAAGCAATATACATTTTATCAATTAAGTGATGGAGTCCTTAAGGAGTTCCTTGTGGTGGTGCACAAAAAGTTGACAATTACTACCCACAAGTAGATGGTCACATTAAAAACACAAACAAGACTTTGTGCATTCGAACTTAACCTAGTCATGCCAATGGGTTCCAAGCCTCTAAATTGTGGCCAGACATGGATTTTTTGACTAAAACACAGAAAATTGCTCTCTCTAGTTTTCTTGTGTACATGGTTGGCTCGGCTTGCAAATAAGAACGCACGTTTCTAAGTTTGATAGGGAAGATCTACATAATATTCTCATTTACGAAAGGTAAGATAATGTTCTTCCCATTAATAATCATAATGATAAAAAGGTTGAAAACTGATCATCGCGTGGCCTTGAATTTCACCACTACAAGTGGTGAAACTTATTAAAATTATGAATGCACATGCCAAAGTGGGAACACACGTTCTCACTTTTGAATGCATGTTCATAAGTCCATAGATATCTATACATGCACGTTCACGTCTCGGAACATGTGTTCATAGATCTTACCTGGCCACACACGTTCCTATCTTACTTGGCTTAGTTTCCCACACACGTGTTCATAGATCTTACCTGGCTATGGGTGGTTGCAAGATGAGGTTATCTAGTTTCATGTAGTGGGCACCCTTGGCTTTAGCTAGAAAACAGGCATTTTTTCAAGAAGAATAGCCAATCTCTCATAATAGTTAGCCAAGGAGTTTCACTTCAAGGTCTTCTAATGAAACATCATATGCAAAGTTGGGCACCTAAAACTATAATCTGATCGAATATCCAATAATTGCAAATCCCCTTTTCTTTGGGAACCAAGTTTGTATACAGGCCCTGTCCTAGGTTTAGACAAGTACAGTGAATGTGAGTAAATTACCTATAACTTTTACATTATTACTCATATGATGTTCCCACTTTGCATATCACAAATACAAATAACATAGAGCTTAACTTGATTTATCGAGTAATTTTTGATGTGTTCTACTATTTTCTATATTATGTAAAAGGTATTAGAATTGTTAAAAAATATACTATTTTATCCTTCCACCACATCTACCATTTAAAATGCTCAAATTGTATGGATCTAGTGATGATTAAATTGGGAAAGATTAGTATAATGTGGGTATAAGGTAAAATTACAAATCTAACGGTTGGATTTTTGTAGATTTACTTTGGAAAATTTATTATGACTGTTAGCAGAGGCCCATTAAATCAATAGTAATTTAATTCTAGAAAATTAAACATTGAATCTTTCAATCTAAAAACTCAAGGGATCAATACTCTTGTTGCCATGAATTTATTAAAAAAAATTTGGCTTGATTTGAGCATGGGAAGGTCCATTTTCAATCCTCCCAAGTGAAAATTCCCATATTGTGTCCACTCTCCCCTTTTCAAGTCTAAAACCAATCCTAGTTAGGTTTGGAAATCTAGGCTTGGTAAACTTCACAGCTTAGGTTTCATTCCATGTGTGAGGCTTGGGTAGGCACAAATCTTATATATGCATGCCACTTTATGTCCACATGATCATCGAGAGGATCCACATAAGCAGCTTGCCACCTCCACCCTCCATGTCAACATGGTCAACCTAGTTGACTCCCCACCTCATCATCCTAGTCATCATTAATGCCACATCATCTTGCCACCTTTGCATGCCACCTCGCACTTGGTGACATGGTATGCCACATCATGGAATTGCCACATCAACCATAATAGTGCCACATGTCAAGAGAATGCCACGTGTCATGCACGCTTGTGACACGTGGCATCTCCTTACCACCTCCCCTCTTTTTTCAAAAACATATTTTTGAAAAAGTTAATTTAGTAATTTAAAGAAATAGAATATAGAAATTTAAATAATAAAATATATGTAACTTATTAAATAAAAAAATTTAAAATCACTAATTTTAAAGGATTATATTTTGGGATTAGATCAATATTAATATTATTAAAGATCGTATTATTAATTTTTTTAAAAAATAATTTTTTTAATTTAATATTTCTTGAAATTTTTTTATATAGAATAAACCTTTGAATAAAATTTGAAAAAAATACTTTATTAAAAAAAAGCAGTTATATAATTATAAAATAAAAGATATCTTTAAAGATATATTTATATATCTAGTAATGATAAATATTTAGACTTGTTAATAAATATTATAAATAATATTAATTTTTAAGTGGATAATAGTTTATCTTTAATTATCTTTATGTTTATCTTAGTTATCCAATCAATCTTAGATAGGAAATCCAATGAGAATTGAAGTGGATAACCTATTTTTCCTATATAATCACACATCTCTAGAACTATCCCACACTTATCTCTAGTACTATCCCATCATTGAGACTTTATAATATTTTCTCTCTTAGCTTCCTTGAGAATGGGTTCTCAAAGTCGTAGGAGTCGGAAACGTGATAGGACTAGACTCCCCCCCATCCACCAAGTTCAAGAGGAGGAGAGGAGAAGGGTAGCTCGTGAGAGAAAGAGAGAGTGGAGAGCACGTCTCTCTTAGCTTCCTTGAGAATGGGTTCTCAAAGTCGTAGGAGTCGGAAACGCGACAGGACTAGACTCCCCCCCATCCACCAAGTTTAAGAGGAGGAGAGGAGAAGGGTAGCTCGTGAGAGAAAGAGAGAGTGGAGAGCACGTCAATGAGCAACACCTTCCGTTGGCGATGATCCAAGCCTTGCTCCTCCTCTTCCACTTCCTCTCCCTTCGTCCTCTTCCCCCCCACTACCCCTTAGTTTAGATAATCCACATGAACCCGCCCTTCTTGAGTCCTCTCTTCTACAAGAACCCACCCCCCTCCTTTGGGCGCCCTTCGTGTGGATAGGAAAGAACTATCAAAGTCAGGGGCACATCGTCGTGCCCATGCAATCTTCCATTCCTATTTCAAAGACCTCACGCCTTCATCACAGGCATGTGTGCTTTGATGCTTTGATTGATCTGCCCAACATGGCCAACTGCAGGGCGCTTTCCGACATTGGAGGTCGAAGAGAGAGGAGAGTTGGCATGGCGGTGCTACAAAGTGTACGTCATTCCTATATAGTTAACAAGAAGAGGAACTCTGCGGACGCTTTGGCTGCTCGACGGGCTATTGTGGCAGCCCCATAAGTAGCTCCCAAATGAAGGGTAAGGTTAGTGCCACATCTCGCATCCTTTCCATAGCACCACACGCACTTAGAGTTGGGTCTATTAGGCGACAAAGTTTAGATGCCAATGAGGTTGGTGCTTTGTGGGCGAGTAGTGGTCGTGTAGCTAGGCATGATCGCCTACTAGATGAAACCACTAAAACCTTGATAGAAAGTTTTTGGGAGGAGAATTGTCGTGCCTCGCCAGTTTTCAAGAAAGCTTTGCGTAAGAGAGTGACAAGCGGAGTGTTCATTGAGCACGGTGCTTGCTTTCTTGAAATGACCCAAACTGAGTGGTATTCTCAGTTTGTGGCTTCGTATCCAGAGCTTAAAATTGGGTAAAGGTCATTTGAGGGGTGTAAGCCTTGGTTTGTGAGGTACTCACGTCAGCATGACACATGTTGTCGCTACCATGTTGAGTTCAAACTTTTTTATGATGTGTTCCGTTCTCTTAGTGGGCATAGAGAGTTGCCTCGTAGTCCACGTGATTTCATCCACTCTCTTTTGTGTGCACGCACGGAGGATGCCCAGTTCCATAGGATGCCTTGTGTGGAGAGCAATTGCACATCATGTGGTTCACTTGCACATCTACAGATGGTAGATCTTGATGTAAGTGACCAAGAGATAGTGGCATGGCAACGTTATGAGTATGTGACACACCAGCTCCAGAGTGGTGGACAGTCCAGGAAGTTGCAGCTCGTGGACAAACATACACCATGTTGTCACTTCACAGCCACATTTAGGGAGCAGATCTACCCCTACATACGGCATAGTCATTGTGCCAACAAGTGGCAGGATCGTCAGTTCCGAGCATGCCTAGCAGAGTTTCCTATTAGTGTGGTCATCTCTGTGATTGATTTTGTAGAGAACTACACTTTCACACCTTTTCAGGAGATACAATCTCAGTATTACTTCTCAGAGCAGGTAATGGTTATATTTTGTAATATTTGTTTTATGTTTGAGCTACATTACTTATTTGATTTTTTGTGTCCTAAACGTATGTATTGCTTACCTCACCAGGTTGCTATTATGGTCCACATTAGCTATCGACATGCAGAGGCTCATGTAGATGGGATAGCGAGTACCCCCGAGACCCGTGTCATTATTCGAGAGTATCATTTCTATATCAGTGATGATCGTTCACATGATGCACATTTTGTGCAACACTGTTTTCGTCTCCATGACGATTTTTTAGGAGATTGTGGGATTAGACATGTCCAGCGATGGGTTTGGTCGGATGGTTGTGGCGCACAGTTCAAGTCATCACGACAACTCTATTGGCTCTACAAGTAGTACTTATGGTTTTCTTACATTTATAATTAAACTAAATTCACTGGAACATCTTAAAGAAAACAATAACTAAGACTATCTTTTATGGATTTATAGGTGGCATGTGCAGTCTAGTATCCCAGTGATTTGGTCATTCTTTGAGACTGGTCATGGGAAGGGAGAGCATGATGGTGCAGGCACGTGTGTGAAACGTGCCTTGAGGCGTCATCAGCTGCGGCGACAGGCTGCTCAACGGTTCAGAGATGTGGGCCACGTAGTCAAGTGGTGCTCCCAACATTTGTGTGGGAGTGCAGCATCATCGTACCCCAAACGTGATGCTCGGATTGTCAGGAGATTTTTTTGGCATGTGGATGGTGGCATGATTGACCGTAGAGCCTCCCATGATTGTGACACAGTACCTGGTACCTTGGGTTTACATTCCATCAGGAGCACGTGCATGGCGGCCCCCACGATTTACACACGACCGTTTGCATGCTTCTGTGGAGCATGTATGGATGGCGATTGGTCACATTGTGCCTCGAGAGGATGGGCAGATGCATGGATACAGACATTCCTCTCCTGCGTTCATGGTCAGTTATGATGACCTGACAGATTTGCTACAGGAGGGTGATGTATTTGCTGTTATTGCCAGTGAGGGAAATAGCGAGGGAGTAGACTACTATCTAATGAGTTGCACTAGGCTAAAGTGCATCCTTGACCAGGATACAGTGGATGATCATGGGTTTTCTTATGATGCCCATAGCATGATTGTGGCAGGCCGGTTCTACCAGCAGATTCGACTTCATCGGGGGAGTCTTGAGTTCCAGCAGTGGAAGTGGGAGTTAGAGGCATTTCAGTTCTCTCATCTAGTGGTTGCTACCAGGCTCACTCTTGTTCGAGTACAGAGCCGAAAACACAGTTCTCACCCTCGTTTTCGGCTTCGAGTGGATGACCATGAGAGCATTCTAGAGTAGTTGAGAGCTAGAGGGGGTGCTACTGACTAGATCTCTATCTTGATAGTGACTAAACTCAGACTAGCTGGGTTAGCTCACTTACATTGTACTTAGATTTTTGGGCAGTGACTAACCTCAGACTAGCTAGGGTAGCTCATTTTCATTCTGATGTACTTATTTGATGTTTATATCATTATGAGTTTTCTCATTATTGAGTATCATTACATTTTAGTTGATGTTCTTGATTTTATTATATTTTTTAACACTTTGGCTATCATATTGTTTGTTGAAAATCTCCATGCTCCGATGGGGACCAAACTTTGCAAGCATGTGGGGGTGGGTCTCCATCGGAGCATGTTTGGATTGGTAATTAGCGCCCATTGGACCCACCCCCACATGCTTGTAAAGTTTGGTTCCCATCCAAGCATGGTTGGGTACGATGGTATGGGGAAGGCCCGAGTTTTCCATGGCCTCTTAAGCACCAAGAGACTTGAAAAACCCGCATTGGGCGCTAATTACCAAGCAAACATGCTCCGATGGGGACCAAACTTTGCAAGCATGTGGGGGTGGGTCCCCCCCATGCTTGCAAAGTTTGGTCCCCATCGGAGCATGTTTGGGTACGATGGTATGGGGAAGGCCCGGATTTTCCATGGCCTCTTAAGCACCAAGAGACTTCAAAAACCCGCACTGGGTGCTAATTACCAATCCAAACATGCTCTGATTGTGACCAAACTTTGCAAGCATGTGGGGGTGGGTCACCCCCCATGCTTGCAAAGTTTGGTCCCCACCATCGGAGCATGTTTGGGTACGATGGTATGGGGAAGGCTCGGACTTTCCATGGCCTCTTAAGCACCAAGAGACTTGAAAAATCCAGACTGGGCGCTAATTACCAATCCAAACATGCTCTGATTGTGACCAAACTTTGCAAGCATGTGGGGGGGACCCACCCCCAAATGCTTGCAAAGTTTGGTCCGGAGCATGTTTGGGTACGATGGTATGGGGAAGGCCCGAATTTTCCATGGCCTCTTAAGCACCAAGAGACTTCAAAAACCCGCACTGGGTGCTAATTACCAATCCAAACATGCTCTGATTGTGACCAAACTTTGCAAGTATGTGGGGGTGGGTCCCCCCCATGCTTGCAAAGTTTGGTCCCCATCGGAGCATGTTTGGGTACGATGGTATGGGGAAGGCCCGGATTTTCCATGGCCTCTTAAGCACCAAGAGACTTCAAAAACCTGGACTGGGCGCTAATTACCAATCCAAACATGCTCTGATTGTGACCAAACTTTGCAAGCATGTGGGGGTGGGTCCCCCCCATGCTTGCAAAGTTTGGTCCCCATCGGAGCATGTTTGGGTACGATGGTATGGGGAAGGCCCGGATTTTCCATGGCCTCATAAGCACCAAGAGACTTGAAAAATCCGGACTGGGGGCTAATTACCAATCCAAACATCCTTTGATTGTGACCAAACTTTGCAAGCATGTGGGGGGGACCCACCCCCACATGCTTGCAAAGTTTGGTCCCCATCGGAGTATGTTTGGGTACGATGGTATGGGGAAGGCCCGAATTTTCCATGGCCTCTTAAGCACCAAGAGACTTCAAAAACCCGCACTAGGTGCTAATTACCAATCCAAACATGCTCTGATTGTGACCAAACTTTGCAAGCATGTGGGGGTGGGTCCCCCCCATGCTTGCAAAGTTTGGTCCCCATCGGAGCATGTTTGGGTACGATGGTATGGGGAAGGCCCGGATTTTCCATGGCCTCTTAAGCACCAAGAGACTTGAAAAATCCGGACTGGGTGCTAATTACCAATCCAAACATGCTCTGATTGTGACCAAACTTTGCAAGCATGTGGGGGTGGGTCCCTGCCCCATGCTTGCAAAGTTTGGTCCCCATCGGAGCATGTTTGGGTACGATGGTATGGGGAAGGCCCGGATTTTCCATGGCCTCTTAAGCACCAAGAGACTTGAAAAATCCGGACTGGGTGCTAATTACCAATCCAAACATGCTCTAATTGTGACCAAACTTTGCAAGCATGTAGGGGGGACCCACCCCCCACATGCTTGCAAAGTTTGGTCCCCATCGGAGCATGTTTGGGTAGTACGATGGTATGGGAAAGGCCCGAATTTTCCATGGCCTCTTAAGCACCAAGAGACTTCAAAAACCCGCACTGGGTGTTAATTACCAATCCAAACATGCTCTGATTGTGACCAAACTTTGCAAGCATGTGGGGGTGGGTCCCCCCCCCATGCTTGCAAAGTTTGGTCCCCATCGGAGCATGTTTGGGTACGATGGTATGGGGAAGGCCTGGATTTTCCATGGCCTCTTAAGCTTCAAGAGACTTGAAAAATCCGGACTGGGCGCTAATTACCAATCCAAACATGCTCTGATTGTGACCAAACTTTGCAAGCATGTGGGGGGACCCACCCCCACATGCTTGCATAGTTTGGTCACCATCGGAGTATGTTTGGGTACGATGGTATGGGGAAGGCCCGAAGTTTCCATGGCCTCTTAAGCACCAAGAGACTTCAAAAACACGCACTGGGTGCTAATTACCAATCCAAACATGCTCTGATTGTGACCAAACTTTGCAAGCATGTGGGGGTGGGTCCCTGCCCCATGCTTGCAAAGTTTGGTCCCCATCGGAGCATGTTTGGGTACGATGGTATGGGGAAGGCCCGGATTTTCCATGGCCTCTTAAGCACCAAGAGACTTCAAAAACCCGCACTGGGCGCTAATTACCAATCCAAACATGCTCTGATTGTGACCAAACTTTGCAAGCATGTGGGGGTGGGTCCCCCCCATGCTTGCAAAGTTTGGTCCCCATCGGAGCATGTTTGGGTACGATGGTATGGGGAAGGCCTGGATTTTCCTTGGCCTCTTAAGCACCAAGAGACTTCAAAAACCCACACTGGGCGCTAATTACCAATCCAAACATGCTCTGATTGTGACCAAACTTTGCAAGCATGTGGGGGTGGATTCTCCCCCCATGCTTGCAAAGTTTGGTCCCCACCATCGGAGCATGTTTGGGTACGATGGCATGGATATTTTCAACAAACAATATGATAGCCAAAGTGTTAAAAAATATAATAAAATCAAGAACATCAACTAAAATGTAATGATACTCAATAATGAAAAAACTCATAATGATATAAACATCAAAGAAGTACATCAAAATGAAAATGAGCTACCCCAGCTAGTCTGAGGTTAGTCACTGTCCAAAAATCTAAGTACAATGTAAGTGAGCTAACCCAGCTAGTCTGAGTTTAGTCAACGGCAACCCAATCAAAATCGTCATCTCTAACTGTCGATCGACGTGCGCGTCGAGGCTGCTGTGCACGTCGAGGAGGCTATGCCGGCTCGGGGGGTCGTCGAATGTCTGCGGGCGGGGAGGTCTGCCTCAAAGGCAGGATCGTGAGCTGGTGCCGGTGTACTTGGGAGCTCACGAGTCCCAAAAGCGGTTATAGCCCTCTCTCTCTCTCTCTACGTCGTGCTAATGCAAGACATCTCTGTCTGTAAACCCAAAATCTATAATCTGCAATGGTACGTGTCTGCCACTCTGCTCGTGTAAGCTCCTTTGCTGTAAGGACACGCTGCTCCATGAGAAGTAGCACTGCTGCTAACACCATCACCCGAGGTGCCACTAGGACCAGCACCACCCATGCGCTCATATGCTGTGAAGATCATCGATGCCCAAAACTCTGTATATCGCTAGGTCGATGCGTGCACGGCAGGAGGGGCATGCTGAGAACTATACTAGCTCCTGATGCAAGACAAATGGAAAAAATGTCCACATCCCAGGGCATATCCACCAGTGCTATCAATGTCCTCGATACATAAATTCGCAGCACGCATCACGTAGGAAGGGTGGTGCATCCTGCGAGAGAGGTCGTCGAAAAACCTCTATGAGATAGGCCGTAGATATAAAGGTAGGTAAGGCACTGTCACGTCCGAGGATCTGCGAAACTCTCGAACATGCAGCATCAACTGCTCTGCTCTGCTCTATGCTGGGCAATCCGCTCCATAATCTGATGATGCTGTGCCTCAGCTCTAGAGCTCTCTACCTCGGTCCGAGCCTACATAAAAAAGTAAAGCATTAAAATAATTGATTAGTCTCTCATTAGGTATTACTTAAAGAAATTTATAACTTAGGACCTTAATTATAACTCTTTTACGTGCAAGAGAAACCTACCTGCTGGATGTTGGACTCTCTCAGATGCTGTGCCTCTACAGAGCAGTAGCTGCCTCTGCCGTCTGTAATGCAGCTCTGAGGCAGTCAATCTCCGCTCTCACCTCTACCAACTCCTGAGTGAGTCTCTCAGTGGTAGGTGTGGGACCCTACGTGACACAATCAACCATGCCGCTCATGTAAAAATATAGAAAAGTACATATAAACATGTAAATAAATGACAAAAACTTAAGAAGTAATATATATATAAATACCTCGACATCTATCGTCGGTATAGATCATGAGAACAGGCGCACCACGTGCTGGATGCTCTCCGTGGTACTCCGTACGTCGATGCCGACCTGGGTGCCAAGAGCCTCTACTGTCGACAATGGCACAAATGAAGAATCTATAGTAGGTGCTACACGAAGGGCTGGTGGAGGCCGCCTACCCTGGTCCTGGAGACGGCCTCGGCCAGCACCACCACCCGGTCGATGGCTGGTGTAATCCACCTCCTCCCCTAAGACAAACTCTGCATATAATTGCTTTGCGAAGTATATGGGAATCTGGCGGTTGTTCGGCATCCTCCCATATGCGGCAACATATCGACTATAGATATGTGCCGCCATACGAGGATGCGAACACCGCGAAATAGTAAGAGGCTTGCCCGCCCTAGGCCTCATCCCACGACTATCGAGGAAAAGATCTAGGTAGGCTCCATCCCTAATCGGAGCAAGATCACAGACCTGACGATATGCCAGGTCATGTGACACAGGAGTAGTGCGATGGTGGGCTATCCACTCAGCTATTTGGACAGTGGAGATTTGATCTTAGTATCTCTATCGAGATACGGGGACGGTGGAGATTGTATCCCATTACCTCGAACAATGAATGGTCGCGATTTGATTTTAATTTCTCGTTCGAGATACGTGGACAATGGACATGTTCTAGTCAAATATGCCTAGGGGGATACAGCGTGGCCCTGATGTGGATCCGAGTGGCATAGATATCTCGATCGAGATAATGTGGTGGCGATGACATGTAATGGTGACATGGATGACGCCTGGAAACCCGGACCTGCTAGCGTGGCATTAGTTGGCATCTCGATCGAGATATGTCGATTTAGGCTTGGGAGGCACGTGTCGTGTTTTAATTCGCGGCACTATCACGATCGAGGTACTCCGCCGGAGATGCATGGATGTCCCAATTTTAGAGAGAGTGAACGAAAGTGAGTACCCTCATCTTGCAACCACCCCTATGCATGTCCTATCTTACTTGGCTTAGTTTCCCACACAAATGCCTAAAAGTTGTGAACACACGTTTATAAGTCCATAGACATCTATCCATGCATGTTCACGTTTATAAGTCCACAAACATCTATCCATGCATGTTCGCATCTTAGAACACATATTCAGAGATCTTACCTGGTCATGCATGTTCCTATCTTACTTTTTTTAGTTTCCCACACACGTTCCTATCTTACTTGGCTTAGTTTTCCACACATGTTTCTAAAGTTGTGAATGCACGTTCGCAAATATAAATGGGACAGCCATGCACGTTTTTGACTCACTTAGCCATGCACCTACTAACATTGTGAAAGTACATTTGCAACTAGCCCACACACATTCTCAACTCACTTAGCCACGCATGTACCTATGTGGGAACACATGTTCACAAGTCTAACAGAGACTAAAAACATTAAAAAATCACCATTAGAGCCAGAATCATCGCTTGACTTATGCTCTCTAAGCTAATCACCCTTACATGTATACTAGGTAAGGAAGGATTTTTTGACTCAATCCCACACTTGAGGAGAGTGCCTTGAATGACGTTGAATCAAGAGCACCTTCTCAAGAGGAATCTCTACATCCTTCATAATCCTTGAGACCTTACAAGAGCCAAGTAAAGCCTAGGGGGACTGAACGTTCGAGTGATAGCAAGGATAAACATTCGAGCAATAGCAAGGATAAACACTCAAGTGATAGCAACAAGGATACTAGCTTGAGTGAGGCCAATTACTGGGAACCTATCTCTTTATAGGTGCATATGGACCAAGAAGTTGGAGTGCTTGACTCCCCTACAACTACTCATCAAAGGAGTTTTATGGACATCACTAGAGACATCACTAGAGACATTATCATAGAAGGTGCAACCGACAAGTGGGAATCAAATACTCATCAAAATATCCAGCAAAGCGAGTGACCGCCTGCTAGAAAGGCCACACATGGATGTTATGGCTCACCCTAACCCTCCTTGAAACACATCCAAAAAGAGATTACCTAGTGAACCGCAACTGTCATGAGGATCTTTCCAATGGCCGAGCTCATAACCCTTGAGGTCTCTAAGCTCTACAACTCCTTGAGAAGCAATTCCATCTCGTCTCCCGCGAGTGTTATCACACCGCCGCATTGCACTACAGGTCCTTGTCCCTCCTCTCACCTCACTTCTCACACACACTCACTAGCATACATTAGGGAGAAAGATTAGCAAGAGGATTAGCTAGAGCAAGACTCAATTGCACAATGGGAGAGTATGTTGTATTATGAGAGAAATTCACTTATATACATGGCCATAAGTGTTCACACTCACTTAAACTGTGGCGGACCGAGCACTTTAGGCTCATAAGAGGCCTAATGCTATTACAATGACTACTCTAATAAAATATCCATGAAGTACATCACTTAGGACTTCATCCTACCTTGCTACCACACGCTCTTGAAGCGGGAATCGCCATAAATACTCTGTGACACCATTATGGGCGCTCGTCCAAGTTGTAGCTTTAGACATTATGGCTTCATATCTTGAATGTATGACCCTTTGGTGTATTTACCATGACTCCTTGATATAAGATAATGGCAATAGCTCTTGTTAACCCTAGAATTGGGTTAACATTCCCCCCTTCCTAATGGTGGCGATCACGTCCGCGTGATCACATTAAAGACTGTTGTGCAGGGAGAATGAACAAGCTTTGTCGATGGCATTGATGTTGAATGACGTTCAATGGTCTTTGTTCCTCCGGAAGAAATAAGAAAAGCTAGTTAATGAATGAATAGGTTAGTGGTGTATTGGGAATTCTTAACAAGGTGGTGGGTTTTGAGCGAAATTTGTATTTTTATATTTGTGTGAGCTTTTTATTTATTTATTTTTTGTTTTATTTATTTATTTTTTTTCTCACTTTGTTTTTGGCAATCATTGGCAAGGTTACATTTGATTTTTGTTAGTGGGGACACTAAGAGATGTTAATAATGGGAGAGAAGAGAGAGAAGGATCCGAAGGAACGTAGACTTAATCATCAAAACGAGATGGTGATTCTCAGTTCCTCATTTGATTCATTGAATCGACATTTATTATTTGAAGAATTTGGCCTTTGATAATGTCCCTTTGTGTGGCAGGATTCTTGTCAAATGTTGTTGAGAAGGACCTGTTCCTATCTTCTTCTGCCCATGTGCTTTTTATGTTTTATGTATATTTAAGTGCTCTTATGAAGTAAATTTACATGAAGTAAAATAATTGAGTCATATAGACTCTTATTTAATTGCTATGTGTTGAAGTAGCCACTTGTTGGTGAGGATTGAAAGAATTACGTCGACTTACGAGGCTAATATAAGTATCTTCACTAAGGATTGAAGGTCATTGATTTGTGATGAAGATGGTGGTGTCGTTTGTTGGAGAGGTTTGTAATTTGAAGGAAAATTTCAAGCAATTGGTTGTAACATTGACCAGGCTTTCACCCACCACGGCCCCCCCATCCAGAGATGTACTTGGAAGTTGTTGTTGATGGTGAGGCTTTGGTGCAAATGTTCTCCAATGCATGAGTATGGATATGGAGCAGCTACTACATTAATTTAGGCAAAAGAATAGTAAGCAATAAGCTTAACAAATATATATTGGCTATTACGTGATATGGCTTAATCCGTGATGGGCCTTAAATTGTAAAAGTGCAGGTTCTTAAGCTGTGAGACTATAATTCGTGTGAGAAACTTGAACTCGTGAGATTGCAGGATTTTTGGCCCCATGAAGGGTTATTTTGTGAAATGGCCTAATTCGATGAAGTTTCAGGTTTCGACCCCGAGGGTTTTAAAAATAAATAAATTTTATGGGTCATCTAGGTCATGACTTACAAACAACAGCATCTTATGCACTTATTTCTCACATCCAGAGGGGTGACAAGAGCATTGTTATTTTGTCCTTGATGCGGTCATAGGTCTCCGTTGTTGCAGATGTGGGTATTGATTCTTGAATTTGTTGCTCAGATGTTCGAGGTAGTAGGGAAGACTGCTGATTGTTTGGTTGAACACGCAAGCTCTTGTGTTGGTGCTGAATGCACGAGAGTTGTTGAGTGATTTGCTAGTCGTTTTGCTTAGATCTCTATTCTTGTCGAACTTTAGGTGAAAATGTTGGGGTTGGATTCGGTGGTGAGGTTTTCGTCACATTGTTCGATTTTAGCAACCATATGATGGAATTGCCATCATAGTATCCTTGTTGTTGAAGTACATGCACAAGCACCCATCTTTGCTGAACATTATAAATTGGTGGCCGATGTGCTTGGTGTTGAGGCTTTCTTCTTTGTGCAAGCTTAGGGGACTTTGTGATGCGCTTGGGGACCCAAGCTTTGGTAGTACCCTTGTGTATGTTTTTGGTACCCACACTTGTTGCATTGGTGGAGTTCTTTGAGGAACTCGCATAGGCTTTTCTGGACTGTGTTGTGGAGTACTTTTCTTTTTCCTTGGCCTCAGAGTGCTGTGTTGAGGAAGAGGTTTTAACTGTCGCGAGGCACCCAAATTTGATTGGCACCTTCATAGTAGCCTTGAGCTACAAGTAACTGCTTCTCCACCCACATTTTGATACTAGTAAGATATTGTGATTGTGGGAGTCTTGGTGGAGTTTTCTTTAGGGTTGATGTAGAAGGTTTGGGGCCCTCCTTGACTTTGGTTGGCATTGAGGCTGAAGGTTTGAGACTTATGGGCATTGTTGATGATGAGGTTAGACTCTCTTGTGGAGTGGCTGTCGAATGACAAGGCCTTTGAGCATGTGGTTGTCTCCTTTAGTGAGGTTTGTCGATGAAGATGCATAGGCTCCGGGGTCTTTCCTTTGAGTTCCTTGTGAGATATAGATGGTTTGGCTATGGGAACTTCTTTAGCAATAGCTATTGATTGCGAGGTTTTTGGATTGAACTGTGTAGGTGAGGATGGGGTTGAAGGAGTAGAGGCTTTATCAGAGTCGGTTGTTGACGTAGATGGTAGGTCATTATGTAGAGGGGATTTTGTGGAAGAGGCTTGTATCCTTTTGCATTCAAAATCATAGATATCCATTAAAGTTGGATCCTCGTCTTTGCATTATGGTATTGTCAACTTTTTGTCTTTGACCATCATGATGACTCTATCGCTAGCAAAGCACAGTGGTGCTTGGGCAGCAATAGTCCATTTATGTCCCAAGATCAAATCTGCTTCTAATACATACTCAACCACAAAAAACTTGCAAGTGAGGGGGTTAGTTTCAATATACGTTGTATGTTCAAAGTACCCCAAACATGGCATGTTCAAGTCTTGTGTAAAGTTTATTCTTTCATGATGTGCCGTGAGTGTTGGTTGACCTAACAAATCCCATAGCTCAAGGGTTATGATATTGTGTTCTCGTGTTGGATAAAGTTGTGCTTGAGCTGTGGTGATTTTATTTGCAATTTCCAATCTAACCAGAATCCTAGGAATCTTTTCATTAAGATATGTTGGAAGTTTTAGCTCTTACAAGGTTTCTTCCTCCCGTAATAGCAATTTTACATTGCTTGCAGAAGTGTTCAAGGTGACTGTTTGCGCATGGATGCATCTAGTGAATACAACGATTCACTTACCTAAGTTCTGCAAGGAGGATATCATACTAAAGGGAATCTAGGGTAACATGGAATGTAAATTCCATATTGCCATCGATTGTTTGAGTAGTGTATCTAAAGTAACCCAGAACTTCAATGTTTTGTCCATTGGCTCTTCTTGCAAGACTATTGCTTGTAGGGATGAGTTTAGGTTGTCCCAATAATGACACCCGTGTCTATTGTCATGATGTTATGACTAGCTCAAGGGCTAATCAATGCTCGTTTGCACTTAACATCATTGCCTGTAGGGAAATCCAACCATACCATGATAGAATCTTCCAAAGGAACCATGGATGTTTCGGTTATTGACTCGGCTTCAGATCCTATTTCTGTTTCATACTCCCATTCACTTTTATCCTTATTTTGGCTTTCAGTTTTTTCAAGAGTACCCAATGCGTACACTGGCACACTTGGCCCTCTGACAATTCTTAATGAGGTATGTTTGGAAACTTGCGAATCCTCATAATCCTGTTTTATGGAGTTCATTATGTCCTTGTATAACTCAGGTTGATGATCCCTTAAAGGTGCAAGTGCTGATGTGATGCTGCCTTTATCATGAGAGAAGAGCATTCCTCCAAATGAGGTTTTTTGAGATTGTTTTAATCTTATAAGGGAATTATCGAATTCCTCACATGCTTTCTCAAGCGTATAATTCATACAATCTATTACACTGAAGTGTTTGATTAAGTGCCTCCTGAGCAGTTTCTACCCTTTGGACTGTTTTTGTTTGGTGCACGGAAGATGGAGATTTTGAGTCCCTTGTGGATGAAGCGGAACACTTTTTAGTATCATGGTCAAAGGTTTTATAATATATGTAGTATAGAAGAATAGGTGCCTTGTATGCATAATGAGAATTGGGATGGTTGTAATGATTGCATTTAACACAAGGCATTTCATTCCTCACTTTAAAGGCATTAAGGATGTTTGGTTTTGAAGGTTTTCATCCTCTCTTAGAGATGTTGGCTGTAAGGTTTTAAGCAAGGCTGCATAAAATTCTGGGAATGTCAATTCCGAGATCGATGTGTCTTTTGCCATTGGTTCACTTGGTTTAGCTGAGGAACACCTCATAGCATGATCATCTTCTAGCATGTTGTCATCTAAACGTATTGCTTCTTTGCAACATTGATCGAATGTTTTCGGATTGGATACAATGATCAAGTTGTGTAAGCTGTTATTCTTTAAGCCCATTATGAAACATCTCTTCAATTAAACATCGTTTAATTTTTCCCGACTCAGAACATGAGTCCAAGAGTTTTATCCGAAGGATAAAATCTCTAATGGATTCATTGGGTTGACGCTCAATTGAATAGAGTTATGTTATTACACTCCACTGCTCACCTTGTTTGGAAAAGCCATGTATAAAGGCTGATTTCAAGGTTTTGAAGTTGGTCTTGATCGCCGGCAGCAAATGCGATGAACCATCGACTAGCTTTTCCCTCTAAACATAAGTTCAACGCATGTACCTTAGTGGGTCAATTAGGATTTCCAAAGGCTTCACATCTCTGTTCAAACATTTGAATGAATTGAATGGGGTCTGTTGTTTCATCATATTTACCCATAATTTTGGAAATTTGAACGGCCATATTTCTGTACGAATCATTTTCGTGGTTTTTGGGTCAAAATTTGAGGTTGCTGGTTGGAGGCCAAAATGGTTGATTTTGACTTCGGACATCCAGTCCAAAGTCGAAGAGCTCGATGTCAACTTTTCGATGAGCCCCAGAGTGCTTTCATTGGATACACGGTTTAGGAGATACAAGCCTCCAAATAGAGGTGTTTTCACAGCTGAAATTTTTACGCTGGGATTTCTTTCACGACTGATTTTTTTTTTGGGAGTCTAGTGGGAAATACAAATTTTCCTTTTTGGGGGGGAATATTTTTTGAATTTAAAATGAAAGGGGTTGGGCATTTTCCCAAAAGGTAAGTGGGAATCAAAAAGTCAACCTTTTAATGACACCCCTTACACCCCTCATAAATGAACCCCAAAATAGACAATTTTGACAACTCATGAGCATCTACTCATTGAATGCTCATTAGCCTTAATGAGTTATGTAAAAAAGTGATTAAGGATTAATTTAAAATTAATTTTTTCACTAATCTTTTTCTCTTTAATACTAATCAAGGACTCTAATTAATCACTAATCGATAATTAATTCACACCATTGAGCACATCATTGGATAGAGCAAGGGAATGCTAATCTTTGTGCGCATCAACAATTGTGTAAATTAATCTAAAATAGGAGATTAATTAGATTCGTAATTATGATCTCCTCTTTTAAGATAAAATTAAGCAAAGAGAGTCAAATTTCTCTAATTGATGAAAAATTTTATGTGATTAGGTGTCTTGATGCATCTAGATGCTTTCAAAACACTCAAAAATACCAATTTTGACTACTCATATGATCCATTTAGACCGCAATTAACACATTTCGACTACTCATATGATCCATTTGGACCCCAATTAACACATTTTCTAAATTTTTGACCTCTTGAATAAGATTAATCACCCTTAATGACAAAAACTGGTCCATTAAGAGAAATTAGTCAAATTCAAGGATTTTTTTATGGTTTTAAGATTTTTTTTGAAAGATTAAGCTACTCCTAATGCTTGCTAACACTCTAATCCAAATAATTTCAATAATAAACACACAATTAAACTAGAATTAATGATCTTAGTTCTATGTTTAACACTAAAGAGAGCTAACATTCACTAAAAATTACATTCTATGTTTAACACTAAAGAGAGCTAACATTCACTAAAAATTACATTCTATTGCATTTTTTGATGCAATGGATGCAAACTAAGCCTAATACAAACTATGTGCAAGCCCTAATAACATGAAAAACCACAAAAACAACAAATTAATCTAAAACTTAATCAAAAAGCATTCTTTTTAGAAACAAAATAGAGAGCTATTCTATACTAAATCTCACACAAACCACCATCAAATCCATATCTTTTTCATGGGAAACCATTAATCAAGATAATGGGCAATGGGTTATGTGTAGATTAGAGGCAAAATGATGGAAAAAGCCAAGGGATGGCTCCCCGGCACATCGGCACCAAAAATGTTATGGCTCAACCTAACCCTCCTTGAAACACATCCAAAAAGAGATTACCTGGTGAACCGCAACTGTCATTGAGGATCTTTCCAATGGCCGAGCTCATAACCCTTGAGGTCTCCAAGCTCTTCAACTCCTTGAAAAGCAATTCCACCGCGTCTCCCGCACGAGTGTTATCACACCACCACATTGCACTACGAGTCCTCGTCCCTCCTCTCACCTCACTTCACTCACACACACTCACTAGCATGCATTAGGGAGAGAGATTAGCAAGAGGATTAGCAAGAGTAAGACTCAATTGCACAATGGGAGAGTATGTTGTACTATGAGAGAAATTCACTTGTATACATGGCCATAAGTGTTCACACTCACTTAAACTGTGGCCGACCGGGCACTTTAGGCTCATAAGAGGCCTAATGCTATTACAATGACTACTCTCATAATATATCCATGAATTACATCACTTAGGACTTCATCCTATCTTGCTACCACACGCTCTTGAAGCGGGAATCACATAAATACTCTGTGACACCATTACGAGCGCCCGTCCAAGTTGTAGATTTGGACACTATGGCTTCATATCTTGAATGTATGACCCTTTGATGTATCTATCGTGACTCCTTCATGGCGGTAGCTCTTGTTAATTGTGACTCCTTGATGTAAGATAATGGCGGTAGCTCTTGTTAACCTTACAATTGGGTTAACAATGGAGGCTTCCATTCCCCATATGAACCCGAACCATTTAGTAATGGGAACGGGAAGCATCAACCCTATAAAGAAAGGAGTAATCCTTCCTAGAAACACAACTAGAATGGTCATATATAGAGGTTGCATCTTCATATTTTGGCTCAACTAGCTCTTAGAATACAAATCTTAGAGTGTTTGGAATGGCTTGGAGACCCACTATATCTTTTAGCTTCACAGCATCAAACCCCAATATGGGCATTGTAGGGGGGATTCAGGTTCAATATAACCATAAAGGCCACAACCTAATAACCTAGGCTACTAGGGGACTGAAGAGTTAATCCAAGCTGCTAGCTACATGACTATGGGAACCTTGTGCTACAGAGCAAGGAACTTTGGACTAAACTCGACACTATAGGAGCATAGTACAACCTAGCCTTACACACCTACCCTCCATAGTATCCTCTCAAGGGCAAGGGAAAAACCCAACATCATATGCCATGCCACCAACCTAGTTCCTATATTATCACTCATAGTCTCACTACCTCAACCTTCACCTAGACCACTACCCACTAAAGATATCTTGAGAATAGCAGCCCCAAATAGGGATGGGGGTAGCAATAGTACTAGACCAAACCCTAGACACATCAAAATACTATCAAACCTTTGTAAATCGTAAAATTGATGCCCAAGCTCAATGGGAATAGAGATCTCATTACACACTTGGAAGTGTTTAATTACATGTGCAACACGTGGTTGGCCTAATGACCTTGTAAGGGTGAGTGCCTTCGACCTTACCATAAAAGGAAAAGCAAGTCAGTGTTTTTGACTACTGAAGCTAGAAGATAAGGCTGACTTTAATACCATGGACACTGATTTCACAGTTGGGTACTCCTACTAGGAAACCCAATGGAACATAGTTGATTAACTTTACCATGTCAAATAATTGATCAAAGACTATATACCTCCACTCTCATGCTCTGATAATGATAAATTCTCTACCAAATATCTAACTGGGAGAGATTGCTAGAAGGGATCCATGATTCAACCTTGCATAATGCCTTTTACTCAGAAAAGAATTGATCAGAGACTATATACCTCCACTCTCATGCTCTGACAATGATAAATTCTCTACCAAATATCTAACTTTTGTACATAGCTTTTGAGATTTTGATTTTCTTCATTTGAGAGGATTTACAGTGAGATTAATGCTTAATCATTTCTTAGTTTATGTTAATCATTATTTTTAGAAACCTTAATTTATATAATTTCTTGATAATTTTCTTGATTAGTATTTCGTTCCATCAAATCTATTCATAAAGCTTAGTTTTCTTTTATATTTTCCTAGTTTCTGAAGGATCTTTGCAGTCTAGAGGATATTAAAGGTTACTATGCAAATCTTGGTGCACTTTTTCATCAAAAACTTTGTGTAGATTGAAGATTATAGTTTTGTTGAAGATTTTATGTAAATTTATCTACAATTATCAGTTTTGTAGTAGATTTAAGCAAATCTATATGAAGATTGCAATTCTATTGAGGATTTTAATATACAGCTTTCTGTGCAGCTAACAGATTTGTATAGCAAATTTAAGTAGATGTATGTGAAGATTGATGTCTTGTTGTCAAGATTACTATGGAGTTAGCAGTTCACAGATTTGGACAAAGTTTACTGTGCGCAACAAAATTTCAAGAATCTTAGTGCAGAATTTTTAAAGTTTGCAAAGATTTTAGTAATTAAATTTTAGTAACAACAATGAGTTATTCTTGATCAAACCTTTCATTATTCTTTGTTTTATCCTACAAGAATCTAGTTTCTTTAAGAGAAACTTTTATGAAGTTCAAGAAAATACTAGATATTATTGAAAATTTATGCAAGAAAGCAAGATTATTAAATCTTAGTGACTATAGTATAAGATTATGCCAAAACTTTGTTGATTAAGTACCATTAAGATAGTTTCTTAATCAAGAAAATGACTAACAAATGAAACCAGTTTGGGATTCACGTGTGGTATTAGGGCATGTGGCACTAGCCCTAGGGCTATTATACCTTGATACCTTTTTTGACCTTTGATATCGTTTGATACTATTAGATCAATCTAATCAAGGCTAATCTAGCCTAAGCTAAGCTAATCCAAGTTATTCTAGAGGTACCTTTCTTTCAATGGTATATCAGAGATCTTGGTTTTGATCGTGGTATTTTGATAATGATTAGAGAATTTAATCATTTTGGGATTAAGGATCTTACAGAGTACGAATAATCATTTCTTGACTATTCTTTATCGTTAATCTTTGATTAGTGGTGATTAAGATTTAATTATTTTTAGATTAATTTTACATAGCTTTTGAGATTTTGATTTTCTTTATTTGAGAGGATTAGTAATGAGATTAATGCTTAATCATTTCTTAGTTTATATTAATCATCATTTTGTGTACAACACACTACAGTATACACCTTCTTCTCCTAAGAGGGTATCTCAATCGGAGACAGAAAAAGAGTCGTGAGGAAGGAGGCAGACTACTAGATCAAGTGTCAAGGAAGCTAGCTCTGATACTAATTGTTGGAATTAGGGTTAGGGTTGCAACAATGCACACACACAAGATAGAGAAGCTTGAGAGTACACAAACTCCCTAGATTAGAATGAACAAATGTGTGTCAGATACAAAAGATAAGTACACACCCCAAAATGAGTTAATAAGAGGGTGTCCTAGTGAAATGAGGGAAAAAGTGTCCCAGCGGTCCTAAGTGTGTTCACACACATCACTACCATATAATGCTACAATAATGATTAGAGAATTGAAGTATTTTTGGATTAAGAATTTTGTAGAGTAGGAATAAACATTTCTTTGACTATTCTTGAACGTTAATCTTTGATTACTGTGGTGATTAAGACTTAATCATTTTTAGATTGATTTTGTACATAGCTTTTGAGATTTTGATTTTCTTCATTTGAGAGGATTCGTAGTGAGATTAATGCTTAATCATTTCTTAGTTTATGTTAATCATAATTTTTAAAAACCTTAATTTATATAATTTCTTGATAATCTTCTTGATTAGCATTTCTTTCCATCAAATCTATTCATAAACTTTAGTTTTCTTCTATATTTCCTGGTTTCTGAGGAATCTTGGCAGTCTGGAGGATATTAAAGGTTACTATACAGATCTTGGTGCAGTTTTTCATCAAACAATTTGTGTAGATTGAAGATTACAATTTTGTTGAAGATTTTATGTAAATTACAATTAGTAGCTTTGTAGTAGATTTAAGCAAATCTATATGAAGATTGCAATTATGTTGAGGATTTTAATATATAGATTTCTGTGCAGCTAACAGTTTTGTATAGCAAATTTAAGTAGATCTATGTGAAGATTGATGTCTTGTTTTCAAGATTACTATGGAGTTAGGAGTTTACAGATTTGGACAAAGTTTACTATGCACAACAAAATTTCAAGAATCTGGGTGCAGAATTTTAAAGTTTGCAAA
The DNA here is from genome assembly GCF_041138505.1 of Cibotium barometz. Classification (NCBI taxonomy): domain Eukaryota; kingdom Viridiplantae; phylum Streptophyta; class Polypodiopsida; order Cyatheales; family Cibotiaceae; genus Cibotium; species Cibotium barometz. The sequence goes on from NC_141069.1 coordinate 55,941,940, forward strand.
GATTATTGTATATAATTAAATTTTAGTAACAATGAGTGATTCTTGATCTAGCCTTTCATTAATCTTGGTTATCTCTTGTAAGAAACCGTTATGAAGTTCAAGAAAATTGTAGATATTATTGAAAATTTATGCAAGAAAGCAAGATTATTAAATCTTGGTGACAGGAGTACAAGACTATGCCAACACTTTGTTGATTAAGTACTATTAAGAAAGTTTCTTAATCAAGAAAATGACTAACAGATGAAAGTAGTTTGGGATAACACATGTGGTATTAGGGCATGTGGACTATAAAAGGCACTAGCCCCCTAGGACTATTATAGATTGATATCTTTGATGACCTTTGATATCGTTTGATAACATTAGATCAAGCTAATCTAGTCTAATCTAGCCTAAGCTAGGCTAATCCAAGTTAATCTGGAGGTACCTTTCTTTCATCGGTATATCAAAGATCTTGGCTTTGATCTTCGTATTTTGATAATGATTAGAGAATTTAATCATTTTTGGATTAAGGATTTTGCAGAGTACGAATAATCATTTCTTTGACTATTCTTGATCGTTAATTTTTGATTAGTGGTGATTAAGACTTAATCATTTTAAGATTTATTTTGTACATAGGTTTTGAGATTTTGATTTTCTTCATTTGAGAGCATTAACAATGAGATTAATGCTTAATCATTTCTTAGTTTATGTTAATCATCATTTTTAGAAACCTTAATTTATATAATTTCTTGATAATCTTCTTGATTAGCATTTCTTTCCATCAAATCTATTCATAAACCTTAGTTTTCTTTTATATTTTCCTAGTTTCTAAGGGATCTTGGCAGTCTGGAGGATATTAAAGGTTGCTATGTAGATCTTGGTGTAGTTTTTCATCAAAAAAAATTGTAGATTGAAGATTACACTTTTGTTGAAGATTTTATGTAAATTTTTCTACAATTAGCAGTTTTATAGTAGATTTAAGCAAATCTATATAAAGATTGTAATTCTGTTGAGGATTTTAATATACAGATTTTTGTGCAGCTCTAGCAATTTTGTATAGAAAATTTAAGTAGATCTATGTGAAGATTGATGTCTTGTTGTCAAGATTACTATGGAGTTAACAGTTTACAAATTTGGACAAAGTGCATGCGTGCTCACCTTGCAAACAAACTTGATTACCATTAACCTCAAAATCAAAAGTATTATCTAGATAACTACGAGAAAGAGATAGTCCTAAATGAAACAACCATTCACGACCCAAAATAACATCAGCTCTAGTAATATGCATAACCTGAAAATCTAAGTGCATTTCATGTCCCTGAATAGTGAGTGGTACTTGCTTAACCACCGTGTCCCATACATGCTTATCATTCCCATTAGCAAGAGATACCATGTATTTATGATCACTAGGGGTTTGTGGTAATTTTTAACCAAGTGATAATTCAGAAAGTTATATGTAGCCCCATCATCAATCATGACACGAACTCTTTGTCTGTTGATGTGTCCATGCATCTGAACCAAATCATACGGCCCAAAAGAGGGTACCCACATCGTAGAGGTTAGACAACACTCATGTGTGGCATCAGTATGGCATACTTGAACTTAAGAAAACTTTTGAGAAGCTTCAAGTGGCAAGACTTGCACCGTGTGCACTACCTTACTACCGCCCTTATCGACATCTTTGCCACGGACAATTCTGTTTATCATGATCAACATGCAAATAAAACATAATTTTTCCTTTTTATCTCACTCATAATCTTGCAGAGAAAAGGGACCCCTTGGCCCCTTAGCCTTCTTAAACACATCACTACCTTGTTTGGCCCCCTTCCGTTTGTTCCCCTTAGAACTATGGAAGTCAGATGCTCCAACTGAAGGTGTCTTGTGGCTGTGCATTTCTTCTCAATATTATCATCGAATATTTATGCACTTTTTATGGCCTCTTCTAAAGTTTTAGGATATTGAGTTTTAACCTTAGTCTTATATTTATTATCTAGACCATGCAGAAAACCTTGTACTTTCTAAAAATCATCCAAACCCTCAAGCTTGAGAATTATCTCACAATTCTTAGAAATATATTAGGTCAATGTAAGACCTTCCATCTTACAGTTGTCCCCAAGCATCCCAGTTGGTGATCCTTCTCATTCTCTAGTAAGAATTCTTTCCGAAAGAGTGTCTTAAAAGCAGCCCATGTCGTAGGTGAATTGCTCTCATCGAGACTCATCCACCACTTGTAGGTCTTGCCCTCAAGCGTGAGACTTGCCTCGAGCATGCGAATAGCATCAGAACACTTCAAAAGGTGTAAGTCCGACCACTTTTGTAAAAAAGTGTTCACAACATCTTTTTTACGCTCCTTCTCTTCCCCACGAAATGCAAGAGGCTTCATGCTCTTGAGCATAGGTGCCACTTCATGATTCCCGAGCATTTCAGTGTCTTGAGCTGATCCCCAGGAGTAGATGCCCCTGGAGTATCGATCGGGACTCTCCAAAACCCTGAATAAGCGGCCGACTACTTAAAAATCTCTTGCATGGTATGTAAACTTTGAGAAAGAACAAGTAAATTTTGTTGTGTGCCTGATTCTAATAAAGTATGTGCATATAAATCCACAAATCCGTGATCACCCATCTAGATCAGCCATATTGGTATCCAAAGATGGATGACCGCCATGTTGCTGATGACCCCTAGGGTTCTCGAAAACTTCAGAGGTCATGGTAACAAATCAAATTCATATGCAAGATGAAGACTAGTACCTGACCAAAACCAGCTCTTCGAAAATTAGACTTTTGCTGCTATCTTTGAAGTGATGCGGCTCGTTTACACACACTCCATGTTGTTGATGCACTAGCATTTTGCTTATTGTGTGACTGCTTAGCCACTCTCATCCCCTTGTTGTGTGCGGATTGTAGAGAAATAGAGAGAAAAAGCTTCCTTAGCAAAAAAGCTTACTCTTTTGCTAATATGGCTTGGGGAGCTCTTAGCTTTTCAACTGTCGACTTTTGATGCGGTGTTGTTTCCCTCCACGAGCTTGCTATTGACGCTAACGAGAGAGAGAGAGAGAGAGAGAGAGAGAGAGAGAGAGAGAGAGAGAAATCTAGCAGAGCTGTATGTTCTCTCCACGGGGTGTTTGACAAGCTGTAGCTTTTAAGCTTTTTTGCTAAATCCTGGCTGCCGTTTGGTTACTATGGCTGGGTGTTGTAGTATGAGGAGACCTCCTTCTTGTGCATATAGGTAATGGGTGAGAGAGAGAGACCTCCTTCTTGTGCATATAGGTAATGGGTGAGAGAGAGACAGAAAGAAAGAAATAAAGATATATTAAGCGTATACTAAAGAAAGAAAGAAAGATATATTAAGCGTCTACTAAAGAACCATGGACCTATGAGACCAAAGTGATACAATAATGTCCGTGGCATATCTTATCATGGAATGGAAAATAAAACAGAAAGAAAACATAAACATAGCTATCTCACTGGGTGATACAAAATTGTCCATGGAAACTCATAATGGAATACTAAGAACATAGAAATATGAGAGCAACATCAGCTCCAAGTAGATGATATACCACTCTCCAAAATATCAAGCATGGGGCTAATGAGTATAGCCGAGAGGTCTCCCCCTCAGCTATGTCACGTGGAAAGATAGCATGATGGCGGTGGAGCATGTCCTGGATCTCAAGCTTATGAGGTGATCGTGGCCAACAGGGGGAGGGGGGCGAGGGTGTCGGGCGCGCTAGAGTGTGGAGGCTCGGTTCGGTGTCTGAGGTAACTCCTCTCGGGCGAGGTAGGTCCAAAGCAGCTCGTGGAGGGTCCACAAGATCTGGTGTCCTCCACCTCCTGGGTCCGAAAGAAATTAGTGATGGTTGGCTGGCGAGGGAGGGGGCAGGGTGGCTGGGGCCAAAGCTCTCTCAAGAAGGTGTCCCTATGTCTACAGAGCTCGAGCAGGAAGAGGCATAGGCAACGCTGGTCCTAGAAGTCAATGATTCTGGAGAGTGGACCAAATCCCTCACAAAATAGATAGTGAAGACAGAGGGAGGGTGCATCCAGGGAGTACTGAAATGGAGGTAGCCTGTCCATACTAAAGCCATGCAGCTGGAACCAAGCTGTCATCTGTGCATACCAGCATGATCCGTCTCCTTGTGATGCCAACTGTCGTGAAGACTCCAGGCCTAAGCGAGCATATCTGTCTCTAGGGAGAGCCCAGGTGCTATGTATAAAGAAGACTGATCGAGTGAGTGCCTCTACTACCAATGGAAGGGCAGCCATCTCTGCACGGATAATATCATGTGGTACGGAGGCCTTGGCCCTAATCATCCGGGAAATCATAGAAACCAAGGACCTCTCCATACGTCTCCATCCATCAGTGCTACCAGCTCGGCTGTGGTGATCCACTGAGGGTCCCCATATCTCCACTCCATACAGCATGGCTAAAGTGATCAAAGTGTCAAAGAGCCAGAGCTTTGTTCGAGGTTCCTCAAACTGAACCTGCGAACACATCCTCTCTAGTCTCCCCAATGTTGCATAAGCTCTGATCAATCTGGTCTCCGCTGCTCTCCTCAAGGAAAATAGTGGGCCACTAAAAACCACACCAAGGTAAGTATATGCATCTGTATACTCCACTGTCTCCTGACCATATGTAAAGGTGGGTATTGACCTCCTAACCCATTATGCTGTGGTGTTAAACACCATCACCTTGGTTTTACCAAGGTTAACAGACAATCCACTGTCCTGTGCAAACGTGTGCTATGCATCCAAATGACGCTGCATCCCCTCTGGAGAATCTGAGATCAGCACAATATCATCAGCATACAATAACAACGGAATCCATGTCCCTACTAGCTGTGCTCCTCTGTCACCCTCCTGCTCTACATAGTTCGAAACCTCATCCACATACATCCCAAATAAGGTGGGAGAAAGGGAGCAGCCCTGTTTCACCCCAATAGTGGAGTGAATCATCTCAGATATACCCTGAGTAGTACGTACCTGCCCCACAATTGTCATGTATAAAGCCATGATTCCCCAAATCAGCTCTGTGGTGGGCACTCTCATCTCCTGCAGTCTGTGCATCAGTCTGGCTCTCGGTACTGTCAAAAGCTTTGCGGAAATCCACAAAGTAACAATAAATCCTCCTGCCATATAATCTGCCCTCCTCAATAATAGCTCTGAGTGTCAAGATATGATCAAGAGTGGAGAAACCTCTCCTAAACCCTGCCTGCCCTGATGCACGTATGCCCTCTCTCTCTGCCCATCTACTCAACTCCTGCTCAAGAATAGATGCATATAATCTAGCCAATGTGTGACCAATCATGATGGTACGATAAGCTCGGATGGGTCTGGCAGGAGCGACTGTCCTGGTGCTGTGTACAGAGATGCTGCATACTCACCCCAAATCTCTGTGGAGGTAATGGCTGGTGATGGTGAATGCTCATGGAATAGTCTCCATGTCTCGCCTGAGTCCTGACTCATAAATAACTGATACAAATCCCTCTCTAACTGAGCAAGATAAGCCCTCTTCTTCCGTCGCACTAGGTGCCGAAAGGTAATCCGTGACTGTCTGTGAGTGGTAACACCCATGAGCACCTCTCTCTGTAATTTGATCCTCATCTCTCTACACTCCTCATCATACCAACTGTTCTGGGGCATGTTCTCAGATCGTCTCCGTGTAGGTTGACTATGGGGATATGCCTCTGATGCTGCAGCATGAAGCGTCTCTATCAATATCTTAGTAAGCTCATCTAATGGCCATCCCGGCTCCTCGGCACATAGGCGTCTGTATATCTCATCCGTGTACACGGTGTCAATCTCCCTCGTAAAGGTATAACGACGAGTGTGTGTGGAGACCTGTCCCAATGGAGCGGTACTGAACTGAAATGTGAGAGTGAAGGACAAGATAGCATGATCCACTGCTATTCCAACCGGCCTAGTGCCTACCATAAAATCCTGAAAAAAGGGAATGAGACTGGGCTGAGCCATAACATAGTCCACTGTACTAGCACCATGCCGATGTGGAAAGCTAGTGAAACCGCCCGATGTCGGGAATCTCTGTAAGCCATTCAGGATGGCCAATCCATGTGCAGTCCCCATGTCTATCAAACCTGTGAGAGTCTAGATAGGCCCATATCCTTGACATCAAGCTCCCTCAACATCTCCTCTGAGGTATCATATAATACTGTCTGGTTATGGGCGGTCCTGGCATTGAAGTCGATGAAACACAAAACTGTATTAAGATGGCCAATCCATGTGCAGTCCCCATGTCTATCAAATACCGCTCATACACTGTATGTTCCTCATCCTGTGAGAGTCTAGATAGGCCCATATCCCTGACATCAAGCTCCCTCAACATCTCCTCTCAGGTTTCATAAAATACTGTCTGGTTATGGGCGGTCCTAGCATTGAAGTCGATGAAACACAAAACTGTATTAAATCAGAAGGCAGGGCATAAAATGCCACTGGAAGCAAAGAAAACTACAGCCTACTAAAATATCACAAGCATTTTAACCATGAAGTTGTCTTCTAGTGCCAGCAAGTAGAATAGCCTCAATCTTCTCCCAAGGCAAGAAGGGTAAGCTGGAAAGAGGATGTAATCTGGATCTCTTCTGATGAAAAGTCCCAAGCGTCAGTGTGGTGCTTCCATCTGTAAACTGGATGTAAATTGTTTGGCTTCGATGTGACCTTTTAGGATGCGCAGCAGGTATGTACGCACACGCATGCATTTTCTCATGGGACATGAAGAGTTCAAAGTGTACCAGCCTCACAGATAGACTATCATATGATACAGAATTCCCTGTGACCAACAGCTCCACCACTAGCATTAGTGTTCAACGCAGATGCACTGTTGCAGAATTGATACACAAAACAATTAGAGAGACATACACAGAGAGAGAGAGAGAGAGGGAGAGAGCAAGAGAAAACACACGAGAAAGCTTTCTTGTTACAAGCAGATAAAAGATTCACATTGCTCAAGTCCCTGCTGCATACAATCTTAAGCTGAATAACACCTTACCTGCTGGTAGATTCAGGACAGTTAACAACCAGGTGGTATGGATGAGAAATGGAACCACCTCAGATTTCCATCCTTTCTTCAGCTTCTTCTACCCCTTTCTTAGATCTGTACCGCCTTGGCGCCCTTACCGAAGTCCCTTCAAAATCTTCCTCAGCGGCAGTAGCAGATTCCTCAGTGTCAGAGCTACAGACCTCATTGCTCAACGTTGCAGGTCGTTCACTTTGCTTTTTGAAAGCATCCTGGCAAGCTGCAATTCCAACTGGACAAGCTTGAAAGGGATCAGCCTCTTGGATACTGCCCTTTTGACCTGCTCCCCAGGATTTCTGTAGTCTTGGTATAAACTGAATTCTCTGAGGTGGTTCTTCGGGGCTCTCACAACCTTCAGTCAGTTTCTTGCTAACAATTTCAACACATGCTCTAAATGCCTCCATATTTGATTTGTCATTGTCTTCTTCTGACCAATCTAGGGTATAGTGAGTGTACTTTGAAGGATTTCTTACAGGATCAGGCACTACCAATGCATGGGATGACCTAACTCTCGGTTTTACAGATATCGTCTGCTCATCCATCTCCTTGCCTGCTGAGCTCTCAATATCTTGTTTGACATCCAGAGCAAATCTCACCCGTTTAACTGGTTTATCCTTCCCTTCCTCTTTTGCAGACATTGCTGATTGTGAAGGCTTGCAGTCTGCATCTTTCGTCCAGCATTCTCTGCTCCTCTTGCCCCCAGTGTCCGTGCCATTCTGCCTGTCAGAGCTGGCCGCTGCCTCTTTATCATCCTCTTTCAACCGTGCTATCGCCGCCTGAAAATTGGCCCGAGGATCCTTTGGGGGCCTTCCTAAATAATGGAAGGAAATTGGAGGTGAGATGGACGAGTCAACTTTCCTGTCTGAACCTTTAATCTCCCTCATATAAAGTCTCTCCGCATTTCCTTCAAGTCCTACTGCAGTCTTGTCGAATTCGTCTTCTTCATCCTGAAAGAAAGGCAGGACGGGGTTACAGTGCGTGGTTCTGTCGCCTATTCAATCATAGAACAGAACATTTCTCTGAGCTCGCATGTTGGTATCGTTAGGCAAATTCACAGATCATTCAGACATAAATCCTTAATGCAATGACGGAATGAAAGGTAAAGACGAACGATTTGCGCGCATAATGGTATCGCTAGACAAATTCACAGATCATCCCGACCTAAATCGTTGATGCAATGACGAAATGAAAAGTAGAAGTACATGCACTTACCTCAAAATCCAAAGTCGTGTCCAGTCCCACCATTCCTCTCATAAGCCGACCTTCTTCTTCTCCAGCATCATCTGCTCCGGCCAAGGCAGCCTGAAACGCATCCTGTGCATCAGCATCCATACCATCGGAGTCATCATCATCATCATCATCCTCATCCGAAACGCCATCTGCAGAGCCATGGACGGGACGCTGGCAAGGGGCAACAGGAAGAGGGGTGAAAGCAGGAAGCGCAAGGGGCATCATCACGCGAGGAGCAACGTTCACGACCAGAGATCCATTTGTTGGGGGGGAGCTGCTGATCGCTGAGGCGCCAAGAAGGCAGCGAGGATCCCAGGGAGCCGAAGATTTCAGCGACGCGGTTACCAAAAGGGAAGGACGCCATAGCCAGAGCTCGTATCTGTTGCAGACAAGCTCTCGAGAAGACGAAGAAACAAAGAAAGAATGAATCATAGGAGGCATATCATGATGACATTTAAATACCCCTCCAAACCGCTTGAAATTTTGGAAAACAAGGTTTTGTCTGTACACTCGGCCTCTACTTACATCATCGAGGGAGGCACCTCATACCTAGCTAGGTGCGACTGTGGATGGCCCCCCCACGCACTTGAATTGTCATAATCGTCATAATCGGTATGTTCCTTCATGCTTCCATTGTCTTCAGGCTTCCCTTGTCCAATTTTGTGTCATCTCTAGAGCAAATGCACACCACACGCAAACCTATGTGTTCCACACAAAGCTTCCAAACACAACCCGTACTTGTCACTTGTTTTTCGCAAAGAAGTTGCTTTCAAATACAGGGAAACCCATGGTGGACCCACCCTGCAATTGCCTACCACCATGCCTTTCACACATGTGGAACTCGGTCTACTGACATTTCACCTTACTGCTACTTGCGAGCTCTAGGGCACATAAGCTCTCAAGATACAAAAATGTAATGCTTGTCTTTCTTGCTTTGAAGACTTGGAAAGAAAGGTTTCGCCTTTGCACTCAGACTTCATGCCATTGTCTCAGAATTAAGCTGTGGCTTTTCCCCAAATAAGCAAGAGCTTTCAGAACATCCTCACAAAAATGAGTTCACATATCACACCTCAACTAGGGGCCTCTAAACACTTCGTCATTCTGTAGTTGCGAAATCACTTTGATGGTGATAGCCCTGATAATCTGCCAGTTGTGTTGGAAGGCATTGAATGCTAGTGCATTGTATGATAAGGTGAGTGTTTCCATGAGACCTCATGGTGCCATCACAAGTCGTGCCATGTCATCGAAAGCTTCGATAAGGATGTCGGGCTTTTGCAGCACATCGTTGGGATATTCATCGTGCTCAAGTGCGGCCCGCTTTTGTGCATGCTTTAGCTACTGCAAGAGGACATCTATTTGTGTATCTTTCTGCAGGAGGGTTGCCTGCAATACATCATTGCGGATTTTTAAATTTGTAGCAGTCTCCAAGGCCATTGTTTTGATGGCTTGTAATCTAGCCGTGAGGTTGGCTATTCGAGAGGTATTCTCCTAAATCTGTTTTCTTACCACGGCTCTGAAGGGTTCATCGGCTTGGTGCTCTTGGAGGCTCCTTTGGATCATGATCACGTCCTTATCGACCTTTGATTTGGCACTCTTTAACCTATTGTTTTCCAAGCTAAGTCTTGTGCCTTGATCTTGGAGTGATTCTAGCTCTTGATCCTTGTGATGGAAGATGACTTTGCTCCTCTTCACCATCTCGGTCATGAGGTCCATGAAGGTAGCTATCTTTGCAATATTGGGATGTAATAAGATGTGCGTATAGCATGCATTCTTGCTTTGGTACACTAGGGATTCAATCTGCTGGAACGCCACTAGCATAGCCTAGACTCTTCCTTGAGGTGCTGGTGGAGGGAGATGTGTGGAGCGGCCTACTTGAGGATGAATTTCAAGGTCAGTGAGGTTGATGACATCATCTACTGCCTTACCATGTGCAGCACTTGCTTTGGCCTTCTTGCGAGCTTCTTCAGCAGCTCTCTATTTAGCCTCATCTTCCATCCTTTTCCTGAGTCTTTTGGCTCGTGCTTTGTTCTCTTGCTCTACTCTGGCTTGGAGAGGATCTTTGGATTCTAGGTGGTAAATCTAGTGGCTCTTCTCATGGCAGTCCAAATAGTGATGCACATGTATCATATAAAGGGAAGGAGAAGGTGGACCTTGCACCTGTCTTTGATGTCTCATGTTGTCACTCTCATGTTGATGGAAAGTACAGTGGCTCAGAAATGAGCCTTGATGAGGAACTTAGGATTCCTTCAGTTGTTACTGTAGGTGCAAGAAAAAGCAGGAATGTGGCTAAGACTCCTGTAGGTGATGTAGGTACACACAAATCCACACATGTGAAGTATCCTGTTGATAGGCTGAGATATGATGGTTTTTCAACCCATCATTATGCATATATGGTCAAAATCCTTGAAGAACCAGAGCCAGCTTGCTTTAAGGATGCAGTTGGAAAGAAAAATTGGGAGGTAGCCATGGATGAGGAGATGGCAACCTTGGATGCAAACCACACTTGGGAATAGATGCCTTTTCCTCATGAGATAAGAAGGCGATTAGCTGCAAGTGGGTGTATAAGGTGAAGCACAATGTCGATGGGTCTGTGAGCAGGTATAAGGCAAGGTTAGTTTCCAAAGGATATGCACAAACATACGGCAGTAACTATGAGGAAACCTTCATTCTGGTTGCAACGATGGCAATTGTGAGAGCAATAATTGCTATGGCTGCTACAAAAGGATGGTCTTTTCATCAAATGGATGTAAAGAATGCTTTCTTGCATGGTGATATGCAAGAAGAGATTTATATCATGCAGCCAGAAGGTTACCAAGATGATGCACATCCCCATTTTAATTGTAGGTTGCGTAAAGCCTTGTATGGCTTAAAACAGGCACCCAAAAATGGTCAGACAGTTAGGCAAGTATCTTGTCACCATTGGATTTTAGATTGCTGGTAGTCATCTATGTGGATGACTTAATTGTTATAGGTGACAATGAGGCAGACATTGATGGTGGTGATGCGAAGCTGCTTTTGAAGTAGAATTTGAAATGAAGGATTTGAGAGAGCTGCCTTACTTCTTGGGCATTGAAGTTATTAGATCCCCTGGTGGGATATGGCTGTTTACAGAGGCAGTACAGATTGGATATGCTGTCCAAGTATGGGATGACAGGTTGTAAGCCCATCTCTGTTCCATTGGAGCAAAATGTGAAGCTCAATGCAGAAAAAAGGGAGCTTCTTGAAGATGTGACTGTGTACAGATGCATAGTTGGCGGTTTGATATACATGACTATCACTAGACCATATTTGAGCTATTCTATGGGGTTGGTGAGTCCCGAGGAAGCCACATTTGGATGCATCTAGGTGCATATTGAGATATGTGAAGTCCACTTTGCAGTATGGACTTTTTTATGAGGCTGGGTGTCTGATATAGGTACATGGGTACATAGACGCTGATTGGGCTAGTAGTATCTCTGATAGGAGATCTACTAGTGAATTTATGTTTTACCTTGGGAGTGCTGCCATCAATTGGAGTAGCAAGAAGCATCCAACAATTTCCTTATCAAGCACAGAGGCTGAGTACAGGGGTGCAGCTATGGCTGCATGTGAGGCAGCTTGGTTACAGAAGCTACTTGCTGATTTGGGCCAATTAGTACATGGTGCAGTTGTCATCTATTGTGACAACATTAGCCAGTTTATCATGCTAGAATGAAGCACATTGAGGTGCATTATCACTTTGTGAGAGAGAAAGTTCTAGCTGGAGAGGTTGATTTGGTATATGTTAGCACCAAGGAGCAGGTGGCTGACATCTTCATGAAGGCCTTGGATACAGAGAAGCTTCGCAGATTTAGGAGCTTGCTTGGTATGCTCGAGATGGATTTGAGCTTCAGGGGGAGTGTTGAGATATCAAGCTCCAACCTTGATGTATATCCCGGGTGACTATCATTTATGTCATCGTCTTTTGTTAGGTATATTTGTGGCGTAGTTAGATAGCCACGTATGTTTGGATTGGGTTCACATATGAACCGTGTATTCTAGGGTTACACATATTGTGTATACCCATCTCTTATTGTATTGTTGTTGTGTGCTAAAGTGAAGGCAGGCTTCAGCCTCCAACCTTCTGTCCTCTCTCTACCTCCAACCTTGTGTCCTCTCTCTTTTGTGAGTTGTGAAGAAAGCTGCAGTCGAGTCTCCTCCCTCTCTCCCTACTTCTTTACACCTATGAGACCGTAGATCATCAATTGGATGACATAGGGATTCCCTAGTCGATACTTGTGCTCAGGGCATGCTGGAAGTAACTCTTTGTGGAAGTACCATGCCCAATTGCATTTGGCTTATTCTTCGGGTAGTAGCGTGGTGAGCATTGTTTGGGGGATAATGGCATGTTGGTCCATCCATTTGATCTTGTTCAGCGGTAGAGCCCGAGCTGCCTTGTGAAGCTTCTCATCAGTGATGTTGCTAAAGGGCACTCCTATTGGCTTGAGAGATGCACAATATTTCAATACATCTTTTCCAGCAAAGCGTTGTTGCTAGTACTTCTCATCCAAAGCCAGAAGATTGAATATTCTTTGGATAGCCTCAGTTATGGAGGCTATGCAGACCGTGCTTGTGCCATCTTTGTTAGGGATATGAGCTCGACCTCTACGTGCAATGAAATTGGCACAAAGCTGGCAAACCCGGTATAAGTCTAGATTGAAGGGAAATTTCGCGGCCATGCCGGCAAGGCCAGTTCTTGTGAGGTGCTCTTTGACAATGGGGTCCTATAATGCTTGGAACACCTCTGCTGTGTGGTATACTAGTTAAAAGGTCATATAAGAGTCTTCCAAGGTGTAGCGGAAATGCACTACATGCCCTTGAAGTTCTAATAGCCGATCTTGTCCCAATGAACTATCAATCCTTAGGCTGATTTTGGATTGCCTGTCATCTCCATTTAGTGATTTTTAATGTATTCTATTGCAAGGTTGGGAGGATGAGGCTTGGGTGTCCATGGGGGTTCCTTCTCCCGATGGATCTCCGAAATGAGTCGCTATGTCGGTCAATTCTTCTACATCCAGGGCCAATGGGGTCTTGGAAGCAAAGGTCGTGGCCTCCTTCCATGCCCATTTCTTTGAAGTTGAATCTGATTTGGTTTGCCACGTTTGGTACGTGCAAACAATGTCACTATGAAAATCGTGGTTGGAAGCATGGTGTGAGTGTTAAGTGATGTTCTATAGCTTTGGAAGTGTTCGTTGATTAGTTGCTTAAGGTTTCTAGCGCGATTTTGGTAGAGTTTTGGTAGGGAGTAGATAGCAGAATTTTGGGAAAAATGACTGTGGCAGTTGCTTTTATAGACCCGGAGACAAGTTTATGCATAATCTTGAGAGGCTAAAATTACGCATAATCCTAATAACTTTATGCGTAAAGTTGATAACTTTGTCACTATAATTCTAACAAGTTTACGCGTAATCCTATTAACTTTACGGGTAATTCTTGTAACTTTACGCGTAGTTTTGTGACTTGGTTGAATAGTGGAAGTATTAACTCAAGCATGAAGTTGACTTGGCTTTGGCAAGATATGGGCCCAAGAGAAGTTGAAGAGGACGATGATGAGAGTGGAAATTGGAGGGGCTGAGGACTCAATAACTTTTCTGGTTTTGGCTAACTTTACGCGTAATTTTGAACAACTTTATGCATAATCTAGATGAGTTTATGTGTGATTCTGACAACTTTACGTGTAATCTTGAGACGGGGGCAAAAATTCATAGTTTGGAATTAGAATTGTTTGGACTAGAAATTTGATTGTTCTTGGATAGAAATGACAACTAAGGGGACCTTGAAAGTGAGTTCAAAGGGGGTTTTAGAAGCAAACAAGGAAATGGGTTGGGAAGCTGACCGTTAGACTACTAGGCTGACATAGATTGGGAACCTTGATAAGTCAGGAAGGTGACTCACTTGGTAAGAGTAGTGCAATGTTGATCCATCCATGCCCCATACCTCTTCATGGTAGTTGATGCTTTGGTGGCATGATCAGTGAGTCGTTCCTTTGCCTCGAGCTGGATTTTGAGGGCCATCATCACACTGGAGTCTTGGGTGTTTCTTGAGAAACCATCCACTAGGGGATAGGTACCTCAAGATCTTGGAGTTGGTGCCAGTGACGTGGACCTTGAGTGTTGATGAAGGAAGGGAGTATGAAGGTGGACATTGGTTCCTTGCTTTTGACAATATCGTGCTAGTTCTTGTGGTTCTTCCCTTTATGGTTCAACAAGTATTATGGATCCTGATAGGGCTATGGTGATATGATCATATGCTGAAGTCATAGCCTTGGCATCATGATTCAAAGTGTCGAGGAGAGGATAGCTGTGAGAATAAGTGTATTCTTGGTCAAGGCTCTCCCTCTTGGCATTGATGTGTAGCATGATCTGGGGGTTCAAGGGGCTAGGTTCTTGTGGTTCTTCCCCTTGAGTGGCCTCATTGTTGGTGATGGTAGCAATATCCTGCTTTGCTGATTTGTCTGCACATATTGCTTGTTATAGAATCGGTGGCACATAGGGGATGGAGTGGATGATCATAGAGATAGGTTCTTGTGTGTCTGCCTTGAGAGGAGGGATCAATGACTTTGGTCTCCACTGTGTCACCCTGGGTGGCCTATTCATAGATTTAGCAATAGGTTCTTGTGTGGCTGTTGCTTCGTTGGGCACATTGGGGTAGCCTAATTGGGTTGCCATAACCATCGAGTGGGCGCATTGGTAGGCATAGTCAATGGTGAGGTTACTGGTTTCCTTGACCTTTTGGGGACCCAAATATAGGTACTGCCTTGGTAGAAACCTTGGCTCTTGAGTAGTGCTTTGGGTATCCAATGGAAGGAACTCTATGGGTACTTGCGACAATGGGATTGTAGCGGCTTGGAGGTTTTTACTTTGGTGGCATGAGGTCATGGCTGGGGCTTGTTCTGATTATGAGGTTTAAGCTTGGGGTGCTAGAACTTCATGTAACCCTATACATGTTTTGCTAAAGCAAGGAGATCCTTTCAGATCCATTGCTAGGTCGTCGACATGTTAGGGGTACTTGGATTTGAGGGCTTGGGGGTAGTGTTCGATGAAGAGGCTACAACAAAACGGAGTTGAGTTTTACCTAAGATAGAGACGGTTGTTGGTGGCATGACCTTGGTTTCGGTGCTACTTGCCTTCTTCTATTGGATGACTTCTTTCCCTTTACTTTGGGCATAGCCTGATGGTGGTCTTTCCTATAGATAGATGAAGAGAGGCAAACCTCTCCTGCCAATTGACCTGGTAGTTAGTGGTCATAACCCAATGTCGACCAAGGATGACCTATTCTATCGTGGTTCCTACAGGGCTCACATAAAACTTGCAAGGTAGTAGGTTAGAATGAATAAGCATTGGTATTTCAATAGCACCTACTACATTAGTCAAGTGACCACTTGTTGATGTCATCTTGGCCGGTGTTAGACTTAGCTTAAGGTTATGAAAGTACTTGCAGAAGGTCTCAAAGGAGAGAAAGTTATGACTTGCTCCCGTATCGATGAGAGCATCTACTCGTGCTTCCAGCCCTTGGGTGCGTAAGTCGATTGTTATGCGTGTAGGGGGTACCACTAGGTCTTCTTCTTCTGTATTGCTAAGGCTAGCCATATTGATATTGATGTTGGCTACTCTTACCTTGGCCTTAGCAACCCTTTTGCGTTCTTCTCATATTGCTTTTTGTTTCATACGGCGAACCTCTTGTTCCGATTTTCGCTTATGGTGAATGGCCCAAAGGCTCTGTTCAATGAGAGGTCCATGATAGTACTCTTGAGTTTACTACCATTGATATATCTTGCCATCTCGATTTTATAAAGGGTCTCGATGCGAACTGTGCCTTATGGGGTCTCGATGCAAACTGTGCCTCATGGGGTAATTTCGGTGACTCTATAGGGACCTAGGCCTCTAAATTTAAGCTTTCATTTTTGTTTCAAACACTGAAGAGGAGACATAAGCCTCCTTCACTAAGGTTCTTGGTCTTTAGATTACTTCATGCCATTGTTTACAACGTTTCTTTTCGACCATCATACCACAAAGGGACCTTAGGTGAGCTTCATCAAGTTGTTCTAGTGTGACCAGGCATTCAATTAGAGAGTTACTTGGCCTACATTCTTGGATGACAATGTGAAGGCTAGGGATAAGGAACTCCATAGGCCTTACTGCCTCTAGACCATGGCTCAAACTGAAGTGAGTACTATTTGGCCACTTTATAGGTTGTGCGGTATGCCCAAAGTGCAGTTGTTAGCTTATGCTCCCAATTGTTCCTTGACCCTTCCATTGTTCGTGTTAGTAATTGCACTGGGGTTTTATTGGTACTCTCAGCTTGTCCGTTGGCTTGTGGGTAGTAAGGGGTAGATTTAGGGTTTATGACAAGATATTCCACTAGTAGTATGGCAATCACCTCATTGGTATGGTGTCGTGCATAGTGATGCCAAGTGGGTGGAGTCTAAGTGCTAGTGCTTTAGTGTAAGAGGTGAGTGTGGTGAGTGGTGAGTCCACACTGATGAGGGTTGAGGCCAATGTTGAAGCATCTTCCAACATATGTGTTAATTACCTGTCTAGCCTAGATTGCTCATCTAGGTATTGTTGAGACACCACTTCATGTTGTTTTTCCTTTGTCCTTGGCTTGAACTTGTTTGAGTTGATCCACTTCTTCCTTTTGTGCCTTGTTCTAATCTATGAGGATAGAGACCATTTCCTCTAGTCTTCTGATCTTTTGATTTGCCACTAGCATTGCTGTGTTGTCTATTAGTTGCCTTGTGTGGAGTGTGGAAATCTCTTGGTTCTTTGATATGAAGGCACTCACCATTGTGTCGAATGCCATACTTTTCTTTTACCTCATCCTTGAGAGTTGCTAACTACTCACATACTTCTTCATGCTGCTGCATGAGCCTTGCTATTTTGTGTTCATGATCATTTACCATTGTTTTGATCTTTTTTTAAAGCTTCTTAATAGTCTTGCTCCTTGTACCGTGGTGTTGCAATCCAAATGTGAGTATTTGTCGATTTTCCTCAAGCTGTTGGAATTTTGTATTTGCTTCGTGAAGCTTCTCTTTTTTAAGACTAATGTCTTGATGTAAATTTTGTTTATGTTTCATTGTTCCTCGGAGCTCTACAAGTTGTGCTTTTAGGTTCTCAATCTCCCTTGTTTGTTCTTTGATCTTGATGTTCTCTTATTGTTGCAGGGAGAGTGCTTGTGCGTGGGCCTCTTTTGACCTTTGTTTAGCTTCATTGCCTCTATTGGCCTCCATGTGGACTTTCAATTCTTGGGTTTGAATTTGTTGTCAGTGCTGCTTGATCAAATGGTGTTGCCTTTCAAATATTT
The DNA here is from genome assembly GCF_041138505.1 of Cibotium barometz. Classification (NCBI taxonomy): domain Eukaryota; kingdom Viridiplantae; phylum Streptophyta; class Polypodiopsida; order Cyatheales; family Cibotiaceae; genus Cibotium; species Cibotium barometz. Next base: position 55,959,490 of record NC_141069.1, read on the forward strand.
TTATGGTAACAACTGCCATGTCGACTTGTGCTTCAATTACCTCTTGCTGTACCTCATACATTTCCTATGGATTTTATTGTAGGAACTATTGGTACTTCCCTTGATTGTCGAACACTCCTTCTTGTACCATCTTTCATAATCCCATGTGTATCTTGGCAGAAGATCTAGAGGGTGTTGATGCTTCTTTTGGCTTTGGCATTGTTGTTGTAGTCGTATTCCTCTTGTTGTTGTAGTCGTATTCCTCTTGTTGTTGATCTTCATGCTAAGTGATTGTCCTTGATGAATCTTGTGGTTGGTCCTGTGGACCGGCGTCTTGTGGACTAGATCGATTGAATTGTTGAGGTTGAGGTGATGGAGGGCTCGGAGGTGTTGTCTCCCATGATGATTAGGGATGATAATTTGGAGGAATTGAGAAGGTTGTTGGGAGTTTGTTAGAGTGTTGGGAGCTATTTGGAGGTCCTTTTTTGGAGGGTTGGGGGCTCAAGAAGAGAGTTTGATGGAGTTTGGTTGTATGCCCTGTGGACTTGCAGGGCAACGACTAAAGGGAAATTGCCTGAATTTATGGAGTTGTCTGTGTGCCACCGCATGGGCACACCAATGCTTTAGTGAATTTTCATGAATTTCCTTCTATGATGTGGTTGGTGTGATGGATTCCGTGGGTCCATAGTCAAGGCCTTAGATGTTTCAATAATGTAACCCATAATTTTCCCAACTTTAATTCTGTGCCCCCGTAGTGAGCCTAGGTGCCCATGCGGTGAGGTTGAGGCACTTAATGAAGTTCTCCTTGTTTGGCATTGCTTTGTATTGTGCAGGGAGGGTGGCCCTTAACATAAATGAGAATTGAAGGGTTCTGGGCTTGATTGACCACTATGACCACGCCATGGGCACCGTGCCCCCACAGTGAGACTTTACTTCTTTTTTATGAGGAATGGGCAAGCACTTGTTGCAGAGGTATGTTTAGGTAATCCTCTATCTCTCTAGCTCTTTCTAGTGATCTTGGTGATCATAGAGTTTGTTGCCCCTATGGTCCTTCTGTGCCCATGTGGTGGAGTGTAGGCTCTGAGTGAAGTTCTCCTGCGTTAGGCATTGCTTTGCATTGTGAAGGGAAGTTGCCTGTCAACATAGAGAGGAATTGAATGGTTTTTGATGGAGTGAACTTTTGTGCCCATGTGATGAGACTTAACTCATTTTTTACTAGAATTAAGCTGGGAGCTATTGTAGAGGTATGTTTCATGCGTCATATTATCTCCTAGCATGATCGAAGTTTTGCTGCATAGTTCAAAGGTACTTGGGTTCATTGCAAACAATAAGTCATGCAAACATTTGTTTTTAAGTCCTAGCAAGAACATAGATAGTAACTATGAGCCGCTCATGTGGTTCACAATGAGCATTCAAGTGTTTAATTTTAGTGATGTAATGTCTTAATGACAATTGTTCTTGCTTCACTTGGTAGAGTTGATTGATTGGACTCCATTTTGGCCCATATAGGTGAAAAGCCTACAATGAATGTTTCCTCTTCTGGTTCCAAAACCCTATACCATTGGCTAGCCTTTCCTTCAAGGCTTAGCCCAAAGGTGTTTACATTGTCGAAGTCTCCAACTTCCCCAAATGTTTCACAAATTTATTTAGATCACCCAATATGTGAGAATGGGTCTCCTTCGCCGAGATATTTGGTGAGTAATTTTGATATTGCAATTGATCTATCCCTTGATATTGCAATTGATCTATCCCTTGATGAGTTATGGTCACTTCTTATGTTTGGATTGTTAGGAGGATTCCCTGCCCCCTTCCTAGAGCTTGCACTAGGATTCTCATGGCATCATCCATAAGGATCATCTGGTTGGCTGGGGGATGTGTCGGCTATGGCCCATAGTAGCCTCTTATTCTTTAAGGTTAAGCATTTTCTTGTGTTGGTGGAATGGGGTAATAACCATGTGTCGGTCCAGTGTTGATAAACCCAATTGGAGGTGTTATCCCTCCTAGTGCAATCCATGTAACTATTGGTCTTATTGGGACAAAGGTCCCTTGTGGTCTTGGCAGATTTTGGTCTAGCACTATGTTCTAAGCAAGGTTTGTAGGTGGAATGATTGGTGTGGGTGTCCATGACGGCATCCCTTGCTAATCTTGTTGTTGGATTAGTTGTCTTGGCTCAAGATTTGAGGTTGATTAAAGGAATGATTGGTTGGTTGTGTTTTAAGTCACTCCAGGGTCCATACTTATGTGTTAAGGGTCCATCCAGACTCTTCTCACTAACGAAGCTAGTGGCCCCTTGGTGGTTATCAAAGTTGGTGTGATTACTTCATTGACTGATGTTGGTAGAAGGATTGAGGTTGATGAATTTTGGCCTTGAGTTGGATAGGCTTGTTGCGTACCCTCCAAATTGTATCCTTGTGAAGGTTTTGGATGATCTATCCATTATCTTAATGTCGACCTTGAGTTGGATAGGCTTGTTGCGTACCCTCCAAATTGTATCCTCGTGAAGGTTTTGGATGATCTATCCCTTCTCTTCTTAATGTCGACCTTCTCGAGTTTGATTCCTCTTGAGCAAAGATTCCAAGTGCTTCGAGAGTGGTAGTGGTTCTAATCATGCTTTTCAGAACAATTGGCCTTGTGGCAGTAGGGGGTTCCTATTCCTACCGATTTACTTCTTCTTCATGTTGGACTCCATCATACTGGGGGTCTTGGAAACCAAATCTCTCCATAGTGTTGGTGATCCCATGATATAGCCTTGTAGTTATTGGAAGAAGTTGGTGAATGTGATTGTCCTTCTGCTGATGTGGAATTATGGGGAACTATCATCCTTGCATCCTCTAGAAAGTTCTCCATGGCACCATCTAGGCTTAAGGAGTCTTTTGTACTAGAATCTTTAGGGAAGTTTGGTCCTTGGACCAAGGATGAACTATATTGAGAAGCTTGGAATGCTAAAATGTGAGGACTCGTAGTTGGTGTTAGAAGCATTGTCCTCTAGCTCTAGATTTTTCTGGATCTAAGGTACATGAACATTAACCAACGAGTCTACCCCTCCTAGTCCTGTCTTCTACCCTTGGTAATGTGATGGTTTGTATGTTTGTACCGAATTGTTTCTTTGGAACAGCACTGCAATGCCTTGAATCAAGGATCTGAGGTTGTTCTTTAGGTTTAGATGGCATGGGCACAAATTTAAAAGTTTAGGATTTCAAGAATTAACACTTGAGGGTAAGTTCTTGATGTTTGAGTATTCCTTGGATGTTGTTATGACCTTGCTTGGAGTAGCTAAGAGGAAGATTTTGACGATGTGGGCACTATGTCCACGATGTGGGCACAAATTTGAACTTCAGAATTTTTCTCTCTCCTCATGTGTTCTTCATTCCTTAGGTTGTTTTCATGATGCTTGACTCATTCCTTGGTCCAAGGAACTCTACTAGATTGGATTTATGCAACACGTGGACACAAACATGAACGTCTCAATTGGATTTTTGATGATGCAAGATGTTTTCTTGAGTGCTTAGTGTTCCTTTTCTTACCTTCTAGCAATTTTTGGGTCAATAGATTGTGAAATATGTAGCACGTGGGCACAAGCCTTGTGCTTGAAAAAGTGAATGGTCTTGGCTGGATTGTTGCTAATGTTTCCAGCAGGTATGAGTTGATAGTCTTGATAATGAGTATGCAATTCCTTGATTGATTTTTGAGTCTTATTGTTACTTCCCTTTTGTGTCCATGACGTGGGCACACAGCTAAGTTTTTTGCTTTCTCAAGTTGTTTACTCCCCAATATTTGAGTCACTTTTGCAGAAAAATGTCTTGTGTCCAAGTCTTGTTCCATAATTGAGGGAAAATCACTTTTGTGGCGCATGTGGGCACGATGCCACCGTGGTCCAATTGAAGCAGTTTTGGGCTTTCAAGTTGTAGTTTAGACTTCAAGGTGTTGTTCCTTAGACATTTTAGAGTGATCTTGGCTTTGGAGAAATTTCTCCAACATCTTGTTACCCTAGCTAGAGCTTGATGGGGGCACAGATGTGCAATGTTCCAATGTTGAACTTTGAAAAGTTGCAATGATGAAGTATTGGTGAAGCCTTTAGTTCAATTTTTTATGAAGTAGGAATTCCTTAGATGTGACAATTATACAAGTTCTCTTCACAATTCAACATGAGGCTTCCATTTATCCATAGATAGATAGGCAATTCCCAGCCACACACTACAAGATAAGGATAAGATATTTTGTTTCCAAGCATTGGCACTATGAGATTGCATGTTTGTCAGAAAATTCACTTTGTTAGGGACTTTTCGATGTTTTTTTTGTTTTGTTTTTTGGCCGAATGCTAGTTAAGGTCCTATTCCTATAACAAAAAATATGCAAAAGAAACAAAAACACCATACATTTTTTGAGATATCGAGATCAGTTGTTGTCACATCCACTTTTCATGATGTGACATCTAATGTACTTTAAATTTTTGACTTCTATTGATTGAGAATTGAGAAAACACACCTTCCAATAAAATGCTAACAACAACAACACTAGTACACACACAATTCAGAGCACAAACTACTCGTCCAAGTTCTCAAAACACTCCGCCACTTAAGGCACCTACTCTCCACTATAAGTCCTTGTGCTAGCCACTTAGAAGAACTTGGAAATAATAGAAACTGAAGCATTGTAAGCTCAATGCCTTGCTTAATTCCCCAGCAACAACACCAAAATTGTTAAGTCTTCTGGTCAATTGTCATTTGGGAATGTGGCAATGAGATGAAGAGGATGCTTAGCTCTCTTCTAACCCTCTTGGAGAAGCAACAACGTCAAGCAATTGGCAAGGGTGTCAACCTTGCTACCGGTCTCACTCTTCATGCATATGTATTGAGGGGAAGGAGAAGAGAAGAATAGAACATAAGCATGGTGAAGGGCAAATCAGTTCACATCATGCATGAAGGGAAGTAGAGAAAATGTATGCAGCCATCACAAGTAAACAATGGAAACAAGGTAGACAAGAGTGAAGGAAGTTGAGTTCTTAATTGCCAGAGGTGAGAATGAAGACCAAAGACAAAAAGTTAGCCTTTGTACATAGGCTTTTTAGGGTTTAGACTTAATCCTAAAATAATAAGTCCTCTAGAACTCCTTCTTCTTTTCATTACATTGCCAAATTGGTGAGGCCTATCTATTGCTATTCCTAGTTCAGGGAACAAAGAATATACTTGGGACGGAGTGATTGTTGGAGCAGAGGTTAAGAATATCATGAGTTAACTTTTTGCGAGCTTGTTCCTTACTAATTGGCATGTCTTGTGGGAAACCATTTGATTAGGTCATTTTGTTGATTCTTGACTCAGAGTCCTTGGTCCAGGGAACTCTACTAGACTTTATTTATGCAGCACATGGTCACACTATGTCCATGACAAGAAATGGCTAACATCTGGAGCCCATTTTGGAATAAGGTTTAGCTGGAAAAGTGGGGCACATTGTGTCCATGACAAGAAATGGGCATACTGTGTCCACGATAAGAAATGGGCACACTGTGTCCACGACAAGAAATGGCTAACATCTGGAGCCCATTCTGGAATAAGGTCTAGCTGGAAAAGTGGGGCATCTAGAAGATCATATTCCACTCCAGTAGTTGGCTCACCATTAGGAACTCAAGATAGGTGGTCTGCAAGCACGTGCCTAGAGCCGTTGCGAATGACAATCGTGAAGTCAAACTCAAGGTGCAAGAGCATCCATCTAGTAATGCAGCCGATCGCCCATGGTTTATTTACCAAGTAGAGGAGGGCTTGGTGATCTACTATAAAAATGAATTGATTGGGCAAGAGATAATTGTAAATTTTATGAACAACATACACCATGGCTATCCCTCTCTTTCCGTGGTCATGTAAATGACCTCGATTTCATTTAGTTGGCGACTTACAAATAGGATTTATCTAAGTTATGCTCTCGTGGTTGCACCAACATGCATCCAATTGTGCGAAGTTGGAGGCATTGATGTGTATATGAAATATCACATCCCGACTTGGAGCTCACAATATAGGTGTTGTTACCAGGGCTTTCTTGAGCTGTTCAAAAGAGTGTTGACACTCTTTTGTCCAGGTGAATAGAATTGGGAGGTGATAGAGGGGATGGGCAATCTCTGCATAGTTGAAGATAAACCTCCTGTAGAAACTGGCATGTCCCATGAAACGTTGGACACCCTTAGCATTGGTGGGGGATGGTAGTTCCGCTATGATTTTGATTTTCCCTTCTTCAGTTGCAATACCATTCTTCAATGGAATTGTTAGGACTCTACCCCTTTGAATGCCTAACAGATTTAGACTAGTTATTACTGGCAGGGGTAGTTGGGGTCTATTAGGGTAGTTTTAATAAAGGTGTTCCACACCACACTTGTTACAATTGGGTGCAAGTGCTGGGGTTGGTGGTGGAATAACAGGAAGATACTTATTGGGATAGTCTATGATTCTATGTTTTTCTTGGCAGCGGTAGCATTGCATAGTTCCTACCTGAGTCCTAAGGGGAGATTTTGACTCCTATAAGGGGCTTCACATTTATAGCATTGTAAGGGTGGACATTTCATCAAGCTATTTATGTCCCTCGTTTTTGACTGAAAGGCCACACTTTGAAAGATGGGAACATGCCCCTTTCCTTGCTGAATGTAATAGCATGGCTTGGTAGGGTCATTGTCTAGTTGTGGGTAATCATCATGCAAGAGATCGACATACCCTTCCTCGTCATACAATTCCTTACCACTTGGTTTCATAGGGGTTGTTCGCGGGGTTGGCGGCTATGGTGGTAGAATTAGTGATGGAAGAGGTAGGTCAAAGGGCCTACCTATTGGGCCATATTGTGGACTAGGGGAGCTGGTGAGGCCAGCTGCTATAATGGTGGGGGTAGTGTGGAGGGTTAGGGCCTCGAGGATATCAGCATTGTGAGGTATCGTGGCTTCTATACCTCCTACAGTGCTCACAGTGAAGAGATTGATGGGTTCAAAGGTGGGGAAACTCGGATGTAGTATGATTTTGTCGGCATACTCTGCATTAAACGAGATCTTTTCTCAGATACAGATGTGCATTGGGAGGGGCACTAGGCCCAGATGTGGGTGCTGCAATCTATTTCTGGATCAAGTTGCCAAGTTGATCCGCGGTCATCTCAAAGCTTATCCTCTGTGGTGGAACCCTTAGACTTGGATATATTGAGTGGTACTGAGACCACAGAGGAAGCCATGGATGCCATGGGGCTGGGTTCTCCTTCATCCTCCTATTATCACTAAGGTGTATGGCAAGTTTGCAACACAACTCAAAGGATGTTGGGTTGTTGGCAATGAGAGTGTCATGGATCTTCACACTTCTAATACCCAGGATAAACCTTGGCAGCAGTTATATATCTTTCAACCTCTCATGTTCGCATCGGGAATTATGGTGTTGAATCTTGGCTATATAATACCGCATGCTTTCACCACTTCCCTGTGATATGATGTAGAGCTGAGTGATGGGGCTCCACTTGTGACTGCTAGGTGCAAACCCTATAATGAATGCCTTGCATAGGCTAGCGAAAGTGACCGTTTCAATTGGACTTAAGGTTGAGTACCATCGTTTGGCCTTTCCTTCCAATGTGAGTCTGAATGCGCCAACCTTGGTGAGGTCATCAACCTCGCCAAAGGTGCTGCAGACTTGCTCAAATTGTTCTACATGCTGGATGGGTTCTGTTTCACCTGCAAATTTTGGCACTAACTTTGAGATATTGTATGGTCAAACCTTGAGGGCGGGGTCACGGCAGGTTCCCCTTCCTAGAGCTTCTACACCTCTTCCTAGGATTTCTAGCGCTTGGGCAAGATTATGTCTTGGATATACGATGGGTGGAATCAGTGGGGGCTCTAGATGGTAAGCCCCGTGATTAGTATGCGTTGATTCGAAGGTCACATGGGTAGGATATGCTGGTGGTACTATGTGATTTCCAGTGAATTCATAGCAAGAGGTAGGACCATAATCATCATAGTAGGTGGGTGCAATTGAAGGTCCGGGCCCTACCGATGTGAGGGATGGGTTTGTAAGAGGATTTGGTTGTCCTCCAAATATGGCATTCCAAGCATTAGGGACTAAGCCTTCATGAGAAGCAGGTGGGGTACTTGGCCTAGGTATGTGCGTCGGCATAGGCCTTGTAGCAAAGACAAGGTGTGCGTCGGCATAGGCCTTGTAGCAAAGACAAGGTGACCTCCTTGGGTCCACATACCCAAATGAGGGGTGACTCATGGGGGCTCTCGGTCCACTAGATGGTCCTTGCGCAAATGAGGGATCTAGTGCCACGGGGGTGACTTGAGGGTGCATACTCATGTGGGACGAAGTTGGGGCTCATGGGTGGTCTAGATGACATCATTGAGTCTAGGACGAGGCTTAGAGTAGGAGTGGGAGCAAGCACCATGCATGGCATTGGGCTTGCACCCCTACATGGTCCATGGTATGGGATGCTAGGCCTTTAGGGATTGCAGTTGACTATGATACATGGGAGGATGGCGCCAATATCTCTCGTGCATCTGCTAGGTTTGGATTCTCATTAAGATTCATGTACCCTTAGGGTTGTGTTTGGGATTCTCGTAGTGTTCTCAAGGGTTGCCTAAGGGGAAACCTCGGCAATGAGGGCCCTTCATGACCAAGGTCACGGGGTTGCATTCTTCACTGGATATTAGGTGCTATCTCAATTGGCAGGCGAACAAATTCTTGATATGGCAGCCATGGATTGGCTGGTGGTGCTAAAGGGTTGGCTGAGCTTGGATATACTGGAACATAGTCAATGGGATAGTCCATGGCATACTGCTCTAATGGTGGCAGTTCAATCAACTCGAGTGGCTGCTACAAAGTGTCGGCTATTATCCCTATGGGTTATGAGGATGAAGGCCTAGGGGTATTTGCATGTGGCAGTTGGCTTTCAAACCTAACTTGGGGTTCAAGGAGGCAATCATGCATCCATGTTTGCTCCATGTCCTCATGGTGATGTCTCAAGGCTTCTTGATAGGCTGGATGTTCTAGTGGTGCAGCTTGATCACTAGGTTTAGGTCTGATTTCAAAGGATGCAACTCTGAGTCAATGGGGTAGCTGGAACTCTAGTTCTCCTAGAGTTGACCAAAATAGGTTGGTCATTTGATTGAGTATTCCAATTGAGGAAGCTATGGGTGAGAGGGGCACTTTGGGTGCTCCTTCTACCTCTTGGGTCTCTATGTCCAGGTTGATGGTGCTCATGGTCTCGTTTGTTTGTGAGCTATCACTGGACTGTGGCCAATTCTACGAAAGGAAATCGAAGCTTGTATGGGCACTAGTATGATGGCTTTTGGCTTCTAAAGAGATATGGCTTGGTGCTTGACCAGTCGCAGCTGTGTTGGATGAGTGGGCAGTTTGGTTATGCCTATTGTTCTTCTTGACCTTAAGTGCATGTGTTGATCAGTGCAGTTGAGGTCTTGATTGTCCAATGAAAGTCCTTTGCTAATGGATTGTATGTTTTAAGAAGATCCGGTCATGGAATGGTTGAGATATGAAGGTCTGAATAACCTTTATAAGACAATATGGATAGACAATCTGATGGGATAACAATGCCAGATGGACCAAGGGATGTTGTAGGACTTGCAGTTTTCTTGTCCATGGAAGACAAGATGCCTATTACTTCATTGTTTAGGGGAAACCCAACTTTATGGCACGACTTATGAGATTGGATGAACAGACATCTAAATTCAATGATAAAAGTTCCCGATGAAGAGCCAAAGGAAGAAAGTCCAAACTTGGAGGAAGACATGCCAATGGTACCTAGGGCAATACTTTGAAAAAGATGATTCGAACGTAGTCATTCCTATATCTTATCATCATAGAAAAGTAGAAGCTATCCTGGATGGTGGCAGTATCATGACAAAACAATGTTGGAAAAAATGGGGAAGCTCGCCCATGGAGAAAACCTCATTAATAGTCAGATTGGTAGACGGAACTACTACAACACTAGTAGGGGTGGTAAAAGACCTTAAGATCAGAACCTTTGGAATCACCTACCATGTTTGGCTTGTAGTAATTAATTTCAAGAACCCAATTGACTCTTATGACATCATCTTGAGAAGACCATTTTTGAGATCAATTGGAATAGTACGACTGTCTAACACGATATATCTCAGAAAAGAAAACTTAGTTTCAAAAGTGGACTTAACAACTTAAAATCTCATCCACTAGGTAGCAATTTATTTGCTATTGAGTCCAAAATGACAGCTAGAACAACTCTGGTCAATTAGTTTGAAGCTGAATACAAGAGAATTCAAGGACGTGATGTAGACGAAACATGGTATGTGCCTCTAGCAGAACCAGAGTACTCGCATAATTGGATGCATTTACTTGTTGCAACCATGGATATACCTAAAAAAAGAGAAATTCGTTTGGTTTAGGATGAGTGGCTTAGATGGTACAATAGTCCTTTTAAGAATGATCAATTTGGTGAAACACGAGAAGAAGCTTAGCAGTGCATTGCCCGTGAAGGCAAATCTGCAACATGTTAAGCTAAAAAACAACATCATACCAAATCCACCTTACATGAAGCCCAAGATGAGTGATGATGGGATGTGAAATCAGACCTTCAATGGTTAAGATACATACATGCAACCATGGCCGACCATGAGTTTTCAGCACATTGGGGTAAGAGGATGGAGTAGATGTGATGGATTAATTGGTTAATTCAATAATGTCAAGGTTTAACCACCCAATAAGCAAAGAAAGGTGATGACCGGTTGTCAACAAGGACAATAAACATGATGGAAGAGTTTGATCACAACTATTGCATTCACATGCATCTACAGGGCACCAAAAGACAAAACACTGAATAATTTGGTTAATTCCCCCAGGTTGAAGATTGGTTTAAAATGGTTGTTTGTGTGCATATTAGTGCAAAAATGAAAATATTACATGAAACACCACATTTGTGGCAGGTCAAAGTTAGCAAAATAGGTGCATTTTCAAGGGACGCTAAATTAAGGTTAACCCAGTGCTTGGTGGATTAATTCTATAAGGGTAGAAACTGCTAGATGCTAGATTATCAATTTCAGTGATATTCTAACCAAATTTTCTATCGCTTCCAAAACCATCAATTGCTTAAAATTAACCCAAAAACACCTTCTAATCACACTTAATTTCAACATAAAAACACCTTCTAATCACACTTAATTTCACCTAAAAATGACTTTAGATTTTGAGAAAACAATTGATGAACTCTACAAATATGCCAAACGATTCGTCGATTCCGATGAAGAAGAAGGCCAACCATAAACAAAAGAGCGTTTATCCAGCTTTCAAGCTCCATTGACCCCAAAGAGCTTCTACAACATGCCTTTGACCAAGATGCAGTAGCAGTATATGATGATTTCACACCACTCTCCTCTGTGGACAGAGTGGGTGAAGAAGCTAAAAGGCATTGTTGTGCACTTGAGCTACTAGGTGGAACTTCAAGATCACCTACCTCAACTCAGAGTGCTACCAATCCTTGGAAGTTCTAGAGGTACTGCCCCACTTACAAGCTATGGGTTTTAGCCCACTGAGGACCAACTTTCCATGTCACCTTGACATGAGATTTGTTACCTAGTTCATCAAAAACTACGACATGAATACAAGGGAGAGCTTCCTCTCGGATGACGGCCAACAAAAAAGATTTTCTCTTAATATTGATGTCGTAAGAAATGCTTATGGACTACCAATTGTTGTGATAACTTATGTGGACTTGAGAAATCTCACCTAGAAGCTACAAGGTGCGGCCAGGTACGACCAACACAAACACAAGGGTGGAATTTTGTTTACAGATGTTGCACCTCATCGTCTCTAGAAAATGGGTACTAAGATTCCTAACAAGGATTGAGCTAGAGGATCATCACAACATCATCCCGGCTAATGTCTTTTTGAGGTTACACAAGCCACATGCCTACAAGACTAACTGGGCAGATTATTTCTATCAAAAGATCAAAAAAGCTTGTGAGAGGCACAATCACCATATCCTAGATCCAATGTTCTTAGTCCTCTTAATATATCATGCAATAGAATTGGATAGGAAAACATTTGGATTAGCTTTGAGGTCACGGGTTGAGATCGTAGACTTAGAATCCGATGAACTAGAGACAAAAGAGCTAAGGATTGATCCAGCTATAGGATAAATGCAAACCAGGAGCCAACAAAGAGACCAAGCACCAACTTCAACACAAGAAAAGAGCCGAAAGAGAAGGAAAAAGCGGTATCTGAATAGTGGGAAAAGATAAGAGGAGAGAACTTACAACATAAGAAGGAGATAGGTATGAGGACATTACAGAGTATAGGCATATAAAGACAACAACAAGCACAACACGAGGATTGACAAGAGAATACACCGTTAAAAATTTGTGAACCATCACAGGTGCAGGAAAAAATTAGGTAGATTGCTCTGACCTTGGCACTTATCAAAGCCAACAAAGGTAAGTACTCAAAAGAGGGCTATAACCCCTTCCAAGTGATGTAGTCAATGGCTACCATATTCCTAGAATCCTACACCAGTAAGCAGGCTAATGAAGCTCAAAAGGGGAAGGCTGAGATAGAGATGCTTAGGAACTCGCATATGTTAGATCCATGGTGAGCATGCAAACAATGTCTCTGCAAATGTTCAAGAGGAACAAAGAAGAGATCAAGCTCCGGGAACAAGTCAAACAACAAAAATATATATAGTTCGAGCTAGAGAAGAAAAAGGCTATAGAATAGGTGCACTAGCAATGAATACAAGAGCTGGAGGAAGTCATTAAAGCACAAAAAGAAGAAACAAAAAAGAAGGAAGTCAGCTACTAAAAGAGCCTACAGGACCTTAAGGATGAGAAAGAAAAAGAACATAGAGAAGATAGACAGGCAACTGAGCAGGACAATAGGAATCTATACAAGCAGAAGCAAGTGCTGGAACAAACACTAGCGGCCCATCAACAGAGCATTTGACGTAGCAGGTTCAATAGCTCATTAGGGGGCATTTGAACATAAAATGGGCCTTGTAAGGATTCTTAATCCCATGGGCTTAAGACTAATTTTTATGGGATTAAGGAGACAAAGGTCTACAAACTACTGAGTGCATTAACAATCTTAAAATGATGAAAAAGTTTTTTTAATCAAAAAATTACTATTCTCTTTTTAGAAAAAATTGAATTTGAAATGCATTTAATAAAAAAATTATTATTCTCTTTTTAGAAAAAATTGAATTTGAAATGCATTTAATAAAAAATAAAAAAAAAAACTTTTTTAATAAGAAAATTATTATTATCTCATTTAAAAAAAATGAATCTAAAATGCATTTAATACAAAATTTGTATCAAAATTCCTTGAGCTGCCTTCAAAATTCTCTTCTATTAATCATTAAGAGCCTAGACAATGGCAAAAACCTATTAGACTCTTTCCATTGCTATTCTCACCTCTCTCCATTCATGCTTTTGGTGGCATTTTCTCAAGCTTTCGCTCACAATCTTGATATTTTGTCAAGCTTGACCTTGATTCCTTTCAGACTCTCTCCATTCCCTCTCTGCATTCTCAAGCTTTCTCTCGCTCTTATTTGCTCTTAGCTCATTTGCATTCTATGGCATTGAGAGAAGTAACAAACATTCAACATTCAACATTCAGTGACAACACAAAAGAATGACTTGTATGTTTGCATACTGAATGAGTGTGCACCAACCAAAAATGAATGTTTGAGTACACAAGAGAAGTAGACAAGAAGACAATAGGGTCATACTAACTTGGATCTTTTGGTTCAGGGTGATTTATATCCAGATGATCCTTTTTCACATTATCCACCTTCCTTCTCTGATATTCCATCATTTTTACAATTTTTTGGGGAGGGTGGGAATGGATTGCTTGGGTATCATAAGAGATTAAATATGAGTGATGTAAATACAGTGCAGTTTTCACATGCACACTTACAAAGTTTGCATACTCATTTAAATGTCACACAAAGTTCACTGCAATCTGCTCAAAATTAGATCTTCTAGTTGGAAGACCAAGCAAAAAACAAAGTTCACTACAATCTGCTCAAAATTAGATCTTATAGTTGGAAGACCAAGCAAAAAAAAAAGAGACACAAGTTGAAAAGCTAAAAGAGACAATATCTCAAATGAAAAGCACTCCAATGGGAGCTAGAGAGCGCAAGAGACTAGCTACTTTCAACAAGGAGATCCTGATGGCAGATGTAGCCCAAAAAAAGCAAATAGCGGACCTCCAACAATAGCTCAAAGACAAGGGCAAAGGCAAGTAGGTAGAAACTCCAATCCCCCCCAGAGGCATATCAGCAAGAGCAAGCAAGGATGGCAGGGCAGCTGGAGAAGATGGCGGAGGCCGGATCAAAGTTGCTATCAGCCCTAGTCCCACTCCGATCACCACTCACCACACTCACCACCTATCAACAAGCACTGCACTTAAAGGCCCTCCCACTAGACATTCCACTAGACGACACACTTTCGCCACACCACTTCATCACACTCATTCACAAATTCCCATTTCATGTCCATCCAGTGTTGGCAATGCTCTTTTTTCAAAGGGAACTCACTCTAGAAAACCCCTCTGATATATACCAGTTGAGCCTTCACCCCATTTTGCTTAAACTCAAGTCATGGTGTATCATGCTACTTGAAAGCCATGACTTAGAGAAAGATAATATTATAGAGCTTAGCGTACCCGCCGACCTAACCACATATCCTATAAATCACGATGAAATCATCATTGGGATATGTTGGTTAGAAGATACGGCTCGGTCTCTAGGACGACAAACGTATAAATTTCTTACAAACCAAGGAGCCCTCCTATATCCCCCAAAGGGCATCCTCATCCTTTTTGATAGAATAATCAATCTTTTCCAAAGGCATCTTGATGCCACTGATAACATCATGCTTTTTGATGACAATTTTGTTGCCTATCCCCTCGATTTTGCCGATGAGCCACCCTCCTCCGGCACACCAGGATATAGAACTAGATGTCAACTCCGGAATGGACATGGGACCGGAAACGTCACAACATGGGACCGGAAACGTCACAGCAGCCACCTCCACAACCATCCAGATTCCACGGTCCACCTCCACCACTCCATCACCACACCCACAAGCGACACCACCACCCCACAATGTCACTTCCACATCACAAGTTACAACCCACCACAACCCCGCAACCACCTCCCCCACTACTCAGTGCTCACCCTCACTGCACAAGCCGCTCACAATGCACCTCTCAAACCATCATCACAACCACCGCCACCACCCACATCACTTCCACTGGAGCTAGGGCTGGGGCTGCTGGCAACATATTCGGATGATGATCGCTTCCCGGTAGAACTTCCTTATAATGATTTACATATGGAGATCGATCTGCCGCCGCTATTCTTCTTCACACAGGAACCATCGACCATGCAAGACCCTGATCGGCGCATCAAACACGATCAGGAGATCAAACTCTGGGAAGGACGAAGGGTGCCAGCCGAAGAAGCCGACACACCAATGAGCACATTGCTCATGGTGCTCGGGCAGAATTCTTGCTTCCACGAATTCTGAAGGCAGCATCCAGGACACACGAGAGGAGGAGCAGGGCCACTGATAGATGACATGCAGCCAACTCTCAAGAACTTCGGCATCCAACCAGAGTGGAGACTCGGCTCGATGGTTGGCCTTGAGTAATGCGGTGTCCATTTCCAACCTCTTGTTTTGCATTTCTGCTACCAGGGCTGCTTTGCTTGTGAATGCCTGGGTAAGGACTTCCAAGGCTTCGTTTTTCTCTTTCAGCTCGTCCCTTGCTTCGGCGACATCGGTCAGCACGCTTTCGTAATCTGCCATCAGGCTGGCTTGTTGGTGCTCGTGCTCTTCGATTAAAACCATAATCTTTTTCTTGAGCTTTTTGACGGCCTTGTGTTTCTGAGTATTCTGTTGTGCTGCTAGTCGCAGGCTTTGACATTCTGGGTCTTTGATCTCCAGGGCCGAGGCATATAGCTCGTCCTTTTGGGTCAGCTCTGTTTGATGGGTGCTTTACATCTCGCCTAATTGCTACTAGGCCAATTGATTGGCCGCTTCCGCTACCAACTGGTTAATTTGTAAATTAGCCATCTGGGCTTGGAGCTCTTCCTTGTCCCTTTGTTCCTGCCTTAGCTGGTTTTCTGTTGCTTCCGCTCTCTGGGTCAGCTGTTGAATCATGCCTTGTTGCTGTTGTATGATTTGGAGATGTTCTTGCACCTAGGCTGCTTGTTGTTGGATGAGCTGCTCCATGCAGTGGTACACCTTCTTGGTGGTTGATGTGAATCCTTCTTGTAAATCAAAGAATCCTGTTTGAATGTCCATCATTGTCTGCGGTTGCTTGTGAAGGGCCGCAAGATAAAATTCCTGAGTCTCGAACACCTGCTGCTGCATCAGTTGGATGGCAACCAGCGTGTCGAACTGAGGATGCGGTTGTTGTTGTTGAGGCTAAGGGTGGGGTTGAGGTTGAGGTTGGGGGGGTGGTAGTGGATGGGAGAATGGGAGGGGGAAGCAATAGGAGATGTTTGTGCACCAGGTTCTTGTGTGGATTGGGCATTATTTTGGTCTTGAGGAAGAGAGTCGGATTGAGTTCGGGAGGAGGTGGGTTGGGGTTGTTGAGGTTGTGGTGGGGTGTTGCCTCCTCCATTTCAGAGTCTATCAACTCTTGGATGCTCGGACTTGTTTCCCTGGTGAGCCTAGGGTCGCTTGGTCTATGGAACCTTCTCCTCCATCCCTGTGCCCTTGTTCTCCTCCGTTGTTCTTTTGCTGCCTGTTGTACTTGTTCTTGTTGTTGCCTGGCGATTTCTTCTCTTCTTCTTTGTTGTTGTTGCTGCCTCTCTTTTGCTTCCTCTGAGGGATCCTTGATCTCATTCATGTAGATGTATGTGAATCAGGCCATACACCTTCAATAGGTGGACATACATACTATGTTGGTTTCATTGATGATTTTTTCAGATATACTTGGGTATTCTTCATGAAATCAAAGGATGAAGTATTTGATATTTTCAAGCATTTTCATATCATGGTTGAGACTATGACAGGTAGAAGAATCAAGCTTCTAAGATTTGATAATGGAGGGGAGTTCTTATCAAATGAATTCAGCAAGTACCTTCTACAACATGGGATACGAAGGCAGCTTTCTTATAGCCACACACCTCAGCAAAATGGTATGGCAGAGAGAAAGAATCGGACACTGTTTGAGGCAGCAAGATGTATGCTAAAGGATAAGCAACTTGCTAACTACTATTGGGCTGAAGCAATCAATACTGCTTACTACTTGATGAATTGGTCACCTACAGAAGTGTTAAAAGGCATTACACCATATGAAGCATTCTATGGAACCAAGCCTCAGGTATATCATTTAAGAGTGTTTGGATGTTTAGCTTTTGATCATATTCCTGATGCAAAAAGGAAGAAACTTGATGATAAATCAAGAAAATGTGTGTTTGTTGGATATAGTAGTGTGAGTAAAGCCTACAAGCTTTATGATCCAATCAAGAGAAACTTTTGTCTCAAGAGATGTCATATTTGATGAGAATGCAAGCTGGAAATTAGCTCAGTTTTCAGATTTGGATGCATCTTCTTCCACATCTATCAAAGCACAAGTGCCAGGTTCTATAGAAGATGTTACTATTGAAGAATTGGAGGAAGAAGAAGAGCATCAAGCAGCTTTAAGGAGGTCTACAAGGGATAGAAGGCAACCCCAAAGATTGACCTATCATAGAGGTAATAAATCAGATTTTGAGCAATGCAATTTTGCTTTTCTTACATCAGTTTTGTAGCATGATGAACCTACTACATATAAGGATGCATGTGGTAAAAAGGAATGGACGGATGCTATGGATAAGGAGATGAATGCCTTACATAAGAATGATACTTGGGATTTGTGTCAACTCCCACCCAACAAACAAGCAATTGGTTGTAAATGGATCTACAAGCTGAAATTTAGTAAGGAAGGTCACATTGATAGGTATAAAGCAAGGTTGGTTGCTAAAGGTTTTGCTCAAGAATATGGTATTGATTATGAAGAGACATATGCTCTTGTAGCCAAGATGAGATCCATCAGGTTGTTGCTCTCTTTGTTGGCTGCTCTTCACAAATGGAAATTGTGGCAAATGGATGTCAACAATGCCTTTCTCAACGGGCAGCTTGAGGAAGAAGTCTATATGAAGCAACCGGAGGGATATGTTGCTGCAGGTCAAGAGCATTTGGTATGCAAGCTGAAAAAGAGCTTGTATGGACTAAAGCAAGCTCCACAAGCTTGGTATGGAAGAATAGATAACCACCTCAAATCTCAAGGATTTTCCAAGAGTTATGCTGACCATACTCTCTACTACAAGATTAGAGGGAATGATATTGTTGTTGTTTTACTTTATGTGGATGATTTGATTTTAACAGGAAGCAATGATGCTTTGGTGGTGGATGTGAAGTCCAAACTCTCTCATGAGTTTGAAATGAAAGACCTTGGATACTTGCATTACATTCTTGGTCTTGAAATCAATCGAATAAAGTCAGATGACATATTCATTTCACAACAAAAATATCTTCAATCCATCCTTGAAAGATATTGTATGACTAACTCCAAAGCTATTTCTACACCCATGGAATCATCCCTCAAGCTTACGAAGGATGAAAATGGTGCTCTTTGTGATGCTACAGTGTATAGATAGCTCATTGGTTCTCTCATTTACTTAACTATCACACAATCTGATATTTGTTTTGCTGTAAATTCACTTGCTCAGTTTATGCAAAGCCCAAAAATGTCTCATTGGGTTGCATGCAAAAGAATTCTACGATACTTGAAAGGTACTCAACATTGGGGTATCTTATATGTAGGTGATAAGCTGAATTTACATGGTTTTAGTGACTATGATTATGCTGCAGATTTGATTTCTAGAAAGAGAATTAGTGGTAATGCTTTCTTTCTTGGAAATGGAGCAATTTCTTGGTGTTCCAAGAAACAAAATACTGTTAGTCTCTCATCTATAGAGGCTGAATACAAAGCTTTGACTACCTCAGCTTGTGAAGCTATATGATTAAAGAGATGCTTGCAAGAACTTGGTTTTTATGGATCTTGTGATCCCACTTCTATCTTTTGTGACAATACATCAGCTGAATCTTTGGCAAAGAACCCTATCTTGCATCAACGCACTAAGCATATCGAGGTTCGAGAGCACTTTATCAGAGAGAAAGTGCATGATGGTGATATAGTGTTGCATCATTGCAATACTAAGGAGAATGTTGCTGATATTTTTACTAAGGCTCTAGGCAAAGAGCTCTTCTTCAAGCACCGAGCAGAACTTGGTATGATGGAGCTTCCCTTAAGGGAAGGAGTTTGAGAAGTAAGGGAAGGCTCATCATGGAAGGCTTCAATGTCTTCTATCATTGATTCACTATTTAGATTTCTTTTTCATTTCATTTGTTTCAGAGTTGTATTCCAAGATGTTCAGAGATAATGTTGAACTTGAGGGAAGGTGTCAAATTATACAAGCTCAATACTATCTCTTCACATAGGTTGATTGAGCAAAGTCAAGGTTGATACCTTGATGGTGATATGTTGTAATGTACATGCCTAAGGTCATAGAGTTGAATTTGGATGTATCTTTGATAGCACACATCATATGTGCATGGTTGGTAAAAGAGACTCCTTCAATCAAGGAGAAAATTCTGGATGCTAACTTTGCTATATGCAGGTTTGAAGTATTAATATCTCTCAATCCCACCGTTAACTTTTGGAGCAATTAAAAGATGAATTGTTTCTCTTTTTATGAACAACAACCTCACCGTTGGGATCTTTTAGATCAGATTTCTACAATGATATATATAGCTTGCAAATTAGCTATCTACCTACCTGCAAAATTCTGGACTGCACCTACCTACCTACTTGGCGACCTCAATAACTAAAGAAGATTGATCCTCCAGCTCATGGAGCGTGAAGAATAGTTGTTCCCCATATTATGGAGCATATACCTACCAAAGGATTGGTCGTGGTTCACTCACAAGTGTGAGATACATCAGTTCTTCTACAGTTGCAGTCTGTAGTCCTGGACATAGTTGGAGAGTGAGACACACACATAATGTGTAGTGTCGAGAGTGTAGTGTGGTGCTGATTGTAGCCAACACTCTTACTATTGTATACATTGACATATCAAAGCTTATTGAGCCTCTTGGTATTAGTTTTGGGTTTGGGGATTAGCCCATGATTTGTACGTAGTAGTCATTACTACTCTACTCCATTGAATAAAAGTGCAGTGTTGTTTCTTCCATATTGGAATTGTCTTGTTGATTGAGAACGTGTCTCACTTCCTCTCCATCTCCAATTCTTTTCACTTCCCTGTCGTCGTAGGCAGGTTATAGATCATGCCTACCCTTATTGGCCACATTCCTTGTTGACCGAAATTTTGTGGCATCGTAGTGAGTTTGTAGCCCCGTAGTACTTGCCATTGCTTGATTTTTTCCGATTGTATCCCTGTTTGTGCTGTGAAGTGCACGGTGCGGGATGCTGATATAGTGGAAATGTGTTTGAGCAAGAATGTGGGTGCACCGTGTAGTGTTGGGAAACGAGTGAGTGCCTAATTGTGGTGACTAAGCTGTTGTCGTGTGTGCATGCTATTGGGTGACGTTGGAGGTGGAATTGGTCATCCAAGCGGCATAAGTATGCCAAGCTCTTGCGATGCTAGTGTTCACCCTTTCATTGGTGCCTATCTCTATGAGTTGGGTTGTGAAATCCTGAATAGTGTTTGTGGACAATATTTCATTGAGTGTCCTTAAGGCAGGTTGTTGAAGCTCTGCTATTCAACTTGTCCAAGACTGGAATGTTGAGCCTTCTTCCGTGATGGTCCCTTGTGGTTTTAACCCTTGGGAGGATTATGCAGTGGGTTCTTGCTGCAAACCCTTCACTTTGGCCTGTCTGAGATGTCAAGGTAGGTTCCTCTGTTGCTACCCTCGATGGAAGAATTTCTAAAGCCTGTTCTTCTTTTTCCTTGAGAGTAGAAGGTTCTTGTGTGACTTCTACTGTGTTGTGGTCCTTGGGTACCCATGTCATCCTTGGTGCTTTGTTGACAGGAGTCAACCATGGCTAATTCTTGGGTAACCATACTTGTCTTGTACCTTGGTTACAAATAGAATTCTGCAGGTACTTCGTGGGTATCCATCTTTGGGTGCTTATTTAGCGAAGAGAAGGGATGTCGATGATGAAGTTTAGCCCTTAGGATTGGAGGGGATGGTGAGGGTTTAGGGAGTTGATGGGGTGGCTTTGGTACCCAAATAAGATTTTGTCCTTGATAGTATCCTTGGGTGGCTAACAAGTCTTTGTTAATCCATTAGGGTTTCCCCCTCCTTGTGCTTGTCCTGGTTTGTCGAGGTGCAGCGGTCCTTGGTTGGGGTTTTGGGGTTGGTTGATGAGGTTGGTACTGACATGGCGGTGTTGTCCCCTTGGGAATCCATATTTTCCCTTCGTTATTTTGTGCTTGAAGCAGGTCCTTTCTTACCCATATCTTCTTTGTAGGAGTGGAATGTTGTGGGCGGTGCTGGGCTGTTGTTGTCTTGCTAGGCAACTTTTTTTCTTTCCCTTGGTCGGTTGTCGTGAGATTATCTGCTTGTAGTAATTTGACCACAGAGGTCCTTCCCTTGGAGGTTAAGGTAGCAGTTCGCTGCCTCCAATCAATCTAATAGTTGACTTGGTAGCACCAAGTCCTTCCTAGTATCGCGTCTTCATCCATCGCTCCTGTAGGCATTACAAAAATTTTGCTTGTTATATCATGTCCATTGACTTCATTAGTTAGGTCTATAAATCCTAGTGGTTCTGTCAATGTGCCGTCTATTGAGCGTACGGTGTTGGTGGTGGCAGCAAGTTTTAGCTATGGTAGCAACTTCCAAACCTATTGGGAAATGAAATTGTTACTAGCTCCAGGGACGATCAATGCTTCAACTCCTATGGTTGATCCTTGTGTTACCTGCAAATTGAGCATCACTTTAGCTGGTTCAACCTGGGGTTCTGTGTCTAAGTCGTTTATTGGTTCTAGGGTTGCCTGGTAAAGAGTCATTGACTGACTCTTGCTTTTGGTCGTCTTAGCCTCCCTGGCTTTGGCTTCTTGCTGGGCCTTCTTTTTGAGAAGGAGCTGTTCCTTCTTCTGCTCTTGGTCACGGTGGATGGCTTGTAGTGTTTGAAGCGTGAGAGGTCCATAGAACCTTTTTAGCTTACTTCCATTGATGTAACCATCCATGATGACTCCATTTAGTGTGGCAATGCGTACAGCTCCTTGTGGTGTGATTTCAACCACACGATAAGGCCCCATTACTTGATATTTCAGCTTTTGTTTGGTGTTGCGCACACTTAACATAAGAGCTGAATCTCCTTCTGAGAGATTCTTGTCCTTGAGATTTCGATCGAACCATGTTTTTCATCTTAGTTTCTCGACCTTCATCCCATAGGCTCCCCTTAGTTGCATCTCCTCTAGTTTCTCTAATTTGACTAACTGCTCTGATGATAAGGCTTCTTCGGTAAGTCTTTCCATTACGGCCACTCTCAAGCTTGGCACTAAGTACTCCATGGGCATTACTACCTCCATTCCAAAGGCTAAGCTGAAGGGCGTGTGGTTCGTGGCTGCCTTGTAGGCTATTTGAAAAGCCCAAAGTGCAGCTGTAAGTTTGTGTTCCCAATCATTATGATTGGTTTCCACAGTTTTCATCAATATGCTGCACAATGTTTTGTTTGTGCTTTCGGCTTGTCCGTTGGCTTAGGGGTAGTAGGGGGATGATTTTCTATGAATTATGAGGAACTCAATTGTGAGTTGCAGGATTACTTCATTTAGAAAATGTGAACCCCTATCACTTACAAGCTCTAAGGGACATCCAAATCTTGAAAAGACTTGCTCATATAAGAACTTCACCGTTGATCTAGCATCGGCCTTCCGCGTTGCTCTTGCCTCGGCCCATTTCGTGAAATAATCTATCTCGCTATCTGGCTTGTGTCGTTTTGGTGGTAGGGCTTATGGGACCTACGAAGTCAATTCCCCTACGAACTTCACCGTTGATCTAGCATCGGCCTTCCGCGTTGCTCTTGCCTCGGCCCATTTCGTGAAATAATATATCTCGCTACGATGATGTATCTGGCTTGTGTCGTTTTGGTGGTAGGGCTTATGGGACCTACGAAGTCAATTCCCCACTTCTCAAATGGTTGAGAAGCTAGGTTTCCTGTTAAGGGCATCCTGTCCCATTTCTGTGGTTTGGCAGTTCTCTGGCATGGATCACATCTTTTTGTGAATTCTGCAGCATCTCCAAAAAGTTTTGGCCACCATAACCCAGATTGCAGCACTTTCCTTGCTGTTGTCTCGACGGAGAAATGACCTCCTGCTATTCATGAGTGTGCTTTTTCGAGAATGGTTAAAAACTCATCCTCTCGTACACATCTCCTAACAATACCATCTTTTTCGGTTTTGTATAACTGACCCGCAATTAGTTGATAAGGCGTTGTGCTTAGAATTAATCTTCGCGCTCTTACTTTGTCTAGGGTTATTCCTATTGGTAGTCCATTAGCAAGATAATGACATATCTTTTCTGCCCATCCTGGCACAATGTCTATTAAGAACAATGAGGCGTCTGGGAGATCATCATCTACTCCTGTAGTGGCTTTCCCATTTGGTATTCATGACATACGGTCAGCCACCACAGTACGTGAGTTGTGCCTTTTCTTATTGTTGCAACTGTGAAGTTAAATTCCAGTAAGATGAGCATCCATCTGGTGATGCGACTGGTCAAGCATGGTTTGTTAACCAAGTACAACAGAGCTTGATGGTCCACGAAAAACACGAACTTATTGGCCAGTAGGTAATGCCTAAATTTCTTAACAGCATAGACCATGGCTAGACCTTCTCGTTCTATGGTGGTGTAATTTTGTTTTGCTTCGTTCAACTGTCTACTTGCAAAATAGATAGGATGGTCCAGCTTGTTTTCGCCTGGTTGCGCAAGGATACAGCCTATAGCAAAATTGGAAGCATCGATATGTACATGAAATACTAACTCCCAATTTGGCGTTTCTAGTATAGGTGCTGTTGCATTGCAAGAGCATGCTTTAAGCCTCGTATGCCTTTTGGCACTCTTCTATCCATAGTTGTGCCACTGTAGTGGTGTAGCCACGCCGTGGCCACACAGTATTGGACTGTCTAAACATAACAAAAATCATCCTCCAAAGGCAGAAACAAGACAAAGGTCTAAGGAAATACAAGGAAAGAAAATCAAAACTTCCAAAGACCATTCATTAAGGTATATGTACCTTAGGTCAGGAAGAATCCTAGGAGTTGATTTTGAACCAAAAGACAATCTGTCCCACACAAATTACGAATCGTCACACTTCAGTGTGCGCCCAGTTTCAGACAGAACAATTCTGACGGTTCAGGTCTCACTACAGTTCAGTCTCATCCAAGGGCCCGAACGATCTGAGGAGACTAGCTCCGACGACACCTTAAGTCAACCAGATAATATGGATTGTCAAGATAAGGCTAGAGTGAATATTGTTCCCAACTCTACAATGGTAGAGGAGCGAACTCACTCTCCCATGTCATCAGCAGAGCAGCCAGACTGTACCAAGGATTCACTAACATGATAGGAAGATTTGGTTTCCAAGAATTAGAATATGCAGGGAGACCAATTGAACAAGACGACTTACCACCCAGTAGCCACCTCCTACTTCAGAACCCATGAGTAGAGAACCCTTCACAATGGAAGAAGGGGATGAGTACACCCTAGGAGGTTCGAACCTTAGAAGGCCCTCAGTGAGATTTGAAGAGTATCAAACTCGACCATCACAAGGGTTCCCAAGGAACATACCTGGTATCTTTCAAGAACCAGAATCGTCCCCAAGGTTTTTCAATATGCCTCAAAACTCAGGAGATAGATTGTCCAAATTAGCCACATCAGGCACATCGATGCCTTCAGCATCATCGTCTAGAAGGGTCTAATCTAATGACCATATCCAAGGGGCGAGCCACGAAATGACGAACCTCATAGCTCGATAGACTGTCATACTGTAGTCTCTAGTGATTGAGCCTAGAATCTCAAGACAAATACCAGAACAGTTCGGGATGCCACCACAAATGACGTGGACATCAGCACAAACCTATATACCACCTACCCATGCATCCAGAACACTTCTAAACACCAACACAAGGAGAGCACCAGAGGAATTCCTGCCTCCACAACCTCCATACACACACCCCACCCACAATTCTGCAAGGAGGATCAACCAACACCGGGGCAACCTACGGAATTCATCCAGAATTCCAAATCTGATACACATGCCACCGTATGGAATGGGAGGATATTACATGCCTTAACCTACACCACCTCCAATCAACGATGCCATGAGAACCCTAGTACAAGCACTAGGAAAGGGGGCGGGCAATCCACCCCACAATCCAAATGCCGGGCGAGACCAAAACTCATCAAGGAACTATTCAATCGCCATATCCAAATTACTCACCAAGTTTCTTGGTGAAGGAGACCCAGTCTCACATATTGAGTGATTCGAACAGATCTGTGACACATACGGAGAAGTCGACGATTTCGACAAGGTGAATGCCTTTGGGCTAAGCCTTGAAGGAAAAGCAAGACAATGGTACCAAGCATTGGAGCCAGAGGAGAAGGTAAATTGGACTTGCCTCAAGAAATCCTTAATTGTGGGATTCTCGCCAAGTGGGTCAAGATGGAGTCCAATTAACCAACTCTACCAGGTTAAGCAAGAAAAGCTATTGCTTCGGGATTATATTGCCAAGATCAAACACTTGAATACCCGATGTGAAACTACGAGAGGCTCAGTGATGGCCAACTCCTTCCAAGATTCTTGCTTGGACTGAGGAATAAAAAGCTGCATGATCTATTGTTTGCCATGGATCTGACTTCCTTCGAATTATGCAGCAAGATAGCGATCAAACTAGGAGATAACATGATGGAAATTGAGACCAATAGACCATCATCTCCAATTCCATCTCTCTTAGGATCACAGGATTCTAGAGCCTCAACAGGAAAAGAGTCCAAGGGAATGGCTCAGAATCCCAAAGACATGGATATAGATGAGTCGGCCAAAAAATTATTAAAAAAAATGAACCCATCCAGCCAACAGCAACACAAGGTAATCCACACTTATATCCACGAAGGGATATGGTATGGTGCAGGTATGCAATGGTAATCATCCCTCGAACGAATGTCCTAGGCTACATGCTAGACCAACAACATCATGGTGTGCACATTGCAATCGATATTGCAATCGATGGGGAAACCATGAGACACATCAATGTGGATACCCCATGATAGCACCGCAACCGCAATTATACCAACCAAGAAATCCATTGGCCTTACCACCTCCTACAGGACAAATAGTTCAACAACCAAACCCCATACACACCATCCAAAGCCCATATCGCCCTCAACACATACCACTACCTCCCTCAGTACTAGGTCCGCAACCGCCACCACCATGAATCATTCCCATGAATCAGGTAGTGGTGGAAGCAGGAACACTAGAATGGGTGGAGCAAGAATTGCCGATAGAAGAACCCAACATCTCCCAAGTGAAAATAGAAGAAGAAATGGAAATGATCAATGTCATAAGCCATTATGTGCTACACGGAGAGCAACACATTCCAGTGTACCAAACGGTACCAGTAAACCCAAAGGCACGGGATATGAATACCACAAGCATGAGACCGCCAATACAATGTTACAAATGTAGCGGTCCACACAAGGCTAATGAGTGTCCCTATATCAAAGCCAACCGAGATAGCCAATACAATGCTATGGATGCCAAGGAAATCACTTCTATAAGGATTGTCCTTACAGGGTTAATACTACACCATCCACAATGGTCGCACAATCACAAACTCTCCTAGCACAGAACACACCTTGTGGATGTGGAATAAATCGCTTGCACAAGGATTGCTCCATGAGAAGACCGACCACATCAGCAGTAGATCCAAAGACAACAAGTCTCAACCTCTTAGGGGTAGAAAGAGGAAGAATAGCTCATATTCCCTTAAACACAATAACCTGGCTACAAGCCAGAGTTATGAGACAGGAATTGAAAAAACATGAGAAGGAGAAACTAAAACAAGCTAGCACAACCAATAGGCCGCCACCCAAGCCAAAGACGTCACGAAAGCACGCAGTGAAGGTTGGCAAGGGAAAGGACCAAGTGATTGTGCAAAGTGGCTTCGAAGAGGATACTGCCACCTAGGTAGAAACAGAGACAACCCAGAGCACGGTGAACAAGGAATCCACTTCCAAACAAGGAAAAGGATCAGGAGACCAGAGAACTAGAAACCCACAACCAAGCACACCCAAGGGATTGGATGAATATCCAAACCCAGCAGTGGAAATAGAAAGGCTAAATCACTAGAGTTTTCCCACAACTGGATGCACTTACTTGCAACCATCGGTCTTCCTACAACAAGAGGAACCCAGTTTGTGAAAGAAGGAGACCACAAGCCATCAGAAGGGACCATAGTGCTCCTAAGGATGTTTAATCTCCTTAAAAAGCCAAATCACGATGGAGGAGTTGTGCATGTATGGTCCGACCTTCATTGGCTCAGGCATGTACACGCAACAACCATTGACCATGAGTTTACACTAGACTGGGGTAGGAGGATGGGGGAGTTAATAATACTAGTTGGATCTATTCACGTGAAAGAAACCTCACCATCACCTTCTCCACATTCGCTAGGGCAAAAATCACCACGCAACGAGCCATGCTACGCACCCAAGACAAAAGGCCGGTAACTTACCACAACCACAACCCGACAAAAGAACCCAACAACACTCCCAGGAGTTAGAGTAAAAAAAGGAACCCCTATCAAACTCTAGAAACAAAACAGAATCCATGTCTGAAAAAGATGAAGATGAAGACTTGAGGAATGTCCCACCTCAGTTCAAGTCTTACACCGTCCAAGATAAACACATATTCTGCGAAAAGGCTAAACGTATTGCTGATATCTATGATGATGGAGTCTATGAGGGACCAGCAAAAGTCAAGGAAGTAAACATAGCACCAAAGGAAGAAACACCCAAGCCTATGTTCATTTCTATAGATCTCATAGCAGAGGAGGAACAACAATTGGTTCTACTCCTCAAGGAATACGAGGATTGTTTTACATGGTCCTATGAGGACATGAAGGGCATACCACCTGAAGTGGTACAAGAAGTGGTACAACATACGATTCCCATCCGGGACAATGCAAAACCAGTCCAACAAAGACCATACGATATGAATCCTAAATACGAGACGATTGCCAAGGAAGAAATAGACAAGTTATTAGATGCAGGGTTCATATACAAGATAGAGCACACAGAATGGGTATCCCCCATCGTAATCGTAACTAAAAAGAATGGGAAGATACGAGTATGCGTCGACCTCAAAAAGGTCAATGCAGCAACTGTAAGGGATCATTATCCCCTTCCATTCACAGAACATGTGCTCGAAAGAGTGGCAGGGCACGAAGCGTATAGTTTTCTAGACGTATTCTCTGGGTACAACCAAGTATCCATTGATCCTAAGGATCAACACAAGACTGCTTTCGCCACATCATGGGGTGTTTTTTCATACCGAAAAATGCCGTTTGGATTAATCAACGCCCTAGCAACCTTCCAAAGACTAATGAGCACAGCCTTCAAAGAATACCTACGTATATGGCTAGAAATATTTCTAGACGATTTATGCGTGTACTTACAATGTCTTGAACATCTTAGATACCTATGAATGGTCTTTGACCGTTGTCGATTATATAGGATTTCACTAAACCCGCTTAAATGCCAGTTTTGGGTTAAACATGGTGTAATCCTAGGTCATGTGGTGTCAAGGAATGGGATTTCCACAGACTCTGGCAAGATTAAACTCATTCTGGAGTTGCCACCACCCACGAATTTCAAGGGAGTACAAAGGTTTACAGGAAATACGGATTATTACCGTAGATTCATCTATCTCTATGCAGAGATAGCAAGACCTCTATACAAACCCCTCATAAAGTCCGGGGGCACCATAGCCATGGCGGGGCTACACTTCTGCCTTGGTCAATTTTCAGCAGGCCTCTTTTTTTTGGAGGTTTCCAGGTGTTCTGATGCCTGCCTTGTGCTTTTTTGGAGTGTTTAAGTGTCTAGGCAGATTCTACTAGCATGAAGTTTCTTCACCTTGTAGACTCACGGCAAAATCCCAAATTTTCAGTTGGAGTTTTTTTGGAGTTTCAAGGTGTTATACAAGAGCTGAAGATGCTCTTTGTTCAGTTTTAAGTCAATTTGTGTGACAGATTCAGGTGGTGATTTTGAGTACGGGGCCACAATTTTGACTTGTGTTTTTTATGTTTTTATGGATGTTTGATAGTGTATTTAGCAGCCTAGAATGCAATGCATCAGTTCGCCAGGAACAATTTTTGCTAAACATGCAATTTCCAAGGTGCATATTCACTACGTGGCCACACGAAATTATCTTGTGGGTAGGTGGACACATGTCACAAAACTGGTGGGTCTTGGCATGTGGGGGTAGGTGGAAACATGTCACAAAACTGGTGGGTCTGAGCAGGAGCCAAAATCCGTGGTGCTTGGCTACCTAAAAAGGCTGCGCCACTGGCGGTGCTCCAGGTGATGATGGTGCCCCAACTGACGACGGTGGCACGACTGTTTGTCACCCGCGACGTGACCAGAGGTAGAAAATTGCTTTGTCAGCCCGTTTTTTTGTGTTTTCTTCTACTATGATTTCCTAAATGGGTGCTCTACTACTCGATCTATGACGCCCGATCTACGACTCAATAAAAAGGGTAAACAAAAACAAACACAAAACAAGGAGATTTTTTGTTCGAAGTGCCATTTAGCTGTCACAGCAACAATGGTGCTGCGACCTCCCAAATCACTTTGTTTTTGCTATTCCTTCTAGATTCAACACCTACAATACCTTAGCAATCACCTACACTAGCTACTCAACACACAAGCTCAACAAAAACAGCAAACAAATGCCCATAATGGCCAGCAATCATTTGCCCACAATGCTCCAAAACTAGCCATTGTTTGCTACTCATCCAATGGTGGGCAATGGGTGTTTAACGAGAGAGGTTGGGGTGTAGTAAGCTCAATGCTCATCCTTCACATGAACCGTCGCAGGTTGCCAAAATTTAGAGTGGATGGAATACAAAAGGTATGTGAAGCATCCCAAATGGGCAAGTAGGCCAGACATGCATTTCCACATAATGTTGAAGTAAGCAATAGGGTTTTGGAGGTGATCCATGTAGCTCTGTGGATAACCAAAGCTGCTTCTCTTGGTGGATGCCACCACTATGTGAGCTTCATTGATGATCATGCCAGGAAGGTATGGTTGTACTTTATGAAGCATAAAAGTGAAGTGTTCAACCACTTCAAAGCCTTTAAGCCTATGGTTGAGAAGGAAAAGGGCCTGCAAATAAAAAGTGCTGAGATCTGATAGAGGGGGAGAGTATTTCTCAGATGAATTTAGTGATTATTTAAAAGAGAAGGGAATTCAGAGAAAATACTCATGCAGATCTATCCCTAAGTAGAATGGGGTTGTAGAAAGAAAGAACAAGCACATTGCAAAAGTTGCAAGGGCTATGCTAAATGAAAAAAGATGCCTATTCTTTTTTGGACTGAAGCACTAGTAGCAACTACTGTGTTTATTATGATCAGAACCCCCATTGCACAGTCCATGGCATGATGCCTAAGGAAAAGTATACAGGCAGAAAACCAGATATTTCACACTTGAAAGTATTTGGTTGTATATCTTATGTTCATGTTCCTAATGAGAGGAGAACTAAGCTGGATCCAAAGGCAAAAAAAATGTATCTTCATTGGGTATTCTTTGTAGCAGAAAGGGTATCGTTGTTATAACCCTTTCGCTCACAAGATGCAAGTGAGCAAAAATGTAGTTTTTGATAAAATGAGTTGCCAGTATGGACCAACAAAAGTGACAAAAGATGCAGGTGCAGGAAAGGATGCAGTTGGAAAGAAAAATTAGAGACAGTCCATGGGTGAGGAGATGACAACCTTGAATAAAAATGACACTTGGGAATTGATGCATTTGCCTCATAATAAGACGACAATTGGCTGCAATTGGGTGTATAAGGTGAAACACACTGCCGATGGGTCTGTGAGTAGGTATAAGGCAAGGCTAGTTGTTGCCAAAGGACATGCATAGACATATGGCATTAACTAGGAGGAAACCTTCAGTCGAGTTGCAAGAATGGCAATTGTGAGAGCAGTAATTGCTATGGCTACTGCAAAAGGATGGATTTTGTGTCAAATGGATGTAAAGAATGCCTTCTTGCATGGTGATTTGCAAGAAGAGGTTTATATGATGCAGCCTTAAGGTTACCAAGATAATGCACATTCCCTTTTTTTTAAGATTGCACAAAGCCTTGTATGGCTTAAAAACAGGTGCCTAAGGCATGGTCAGACAAGATAGCGTATTATCTTTTCATGATTGGATTTCAGATTTCTAATGCAGACTTTTCACTTCATGTGAAAAGGAGAGACATAGAAATTGTGTTGGTAGCCATCTATGTGGATGACTTAATTATTACATGTTATAGTGATGTAGACATTAATGAAGTAAAGCTGCTTTTGAAGCAAAATTTTGAAATGAAGGATTTTGGGAGTGCTACATTACTTTTGGGGCATTAACGTTATTAGATCTTCTGGTGGGATATGTATTTTGTAGAGAAAATATGGCTTGGATATGTTGTCCAAGTATGGAATGACAAGTTGCAAGCCCATCTTTGTTCCATAGAAGTAGAATGTGAAGCTCAATGAAAAAAAATGGGAGCTTCTTGAAGATGTCACTATGCACAGACATATAGTTATTGGCAGTTGGATGTACATGATTATCGCCAGCCCAGGGGTTGGTGAGTCAGTTTATACAAGTGCCGAGGAAGCCACATTTGGATGTGGCTAGGTGCATATTGAGATATGTGAAGTCTACTTTGCAGTATGGACTTATTTATGAGGGTGGGTGTCCATACAGGTACATGGGTACATTGATGCAGACTGGGCAGGTAGTATCTCTAATAGGAGATCTACTAGCGGATTTATGTTTTCCCTTGGGAGTGCTACCATTAGTTGGACCAGCAATAAGTAGCCAATAGTTGCCTTATCAAGCACAGAGGTTGAGTACAAGGGTGCAACCATGGCTGCATGTGAGCTAGCTTGGTTACAAAATCTACTTGCTGATTTGGGCCAATTAGTACATGGTGCAATTGTTATTTATTATGACAACATTAGCAACATTATGATTTTTAATATCCTAGTCTATCATGCTAGAGCGAAGCACATTGAGGTGCATTATCACTTTGTGAGAGAGAAGGTTCTAGCTGGAGAGGTTGATCTTGTGTATGTTAACACCGAGGAGCAGGTGGCTAATATCTACATGAAGGCCTTGGGTACAGAGAAGCTTCACATATTTAGGAGCTTGCTTGGTGGATTCCACCCCTGATGTATATCTTAGGTGACTCTCATTTATGTCACCGCCTTTTGTTAGTTGTACTTGTGGTATAGTTAGATATGTGAGATCCCAGTCTCCACCACGCAATAGATTCGGGTACTAGCAGCGGAAGTAGCACATCGTACGCGGGTAGGGGTCTCACACTCGGGGCCTCGCCCAACGGATATCCGGACAAGAGACTAATCCGTCGGTTTGTCCAAAATCGAAATCGGAAAAACTCCCTTTACCCGAAAAGCATGGGCGATTCCACCAGGATAACTCTTTACTCTAACGTAGTCAAGATCATTACGGATCAACTGATCTGACTGCACCTTTAACGGTACTTGGTCAATTCAAGGAAGAAACTTGCACTTGGATCATTGGGATCAACGCTTTTTTCCCCATCAAGAGGCACAGCCGTTGATTCCTATCCATAGAACAATTTCTATCCGGGATTTACTTCATCTATCCTAATAATAGAAATTAAAATCTCGATTTATGGATCCATCAGTCCAGCCTAACCCCATCCAGTCCCATGGGTTAGCCAACCGCCCAACCACTGTAGTGATGGGATCCAATTAATAATTTGGTTAGGTTTTGTCCTGGGTACCAAGGAAAAGAGTTCCAAGGCCCCCTAGCCGGAAGTTCATACAAACATAAAACTAGTCATACCACTTACACACCCAATATGAAATTGCTTTTTTCTTAGCATCAACTAGCTTTAAAACAATCCTTTAATAAAACCATTATGTCACTGATGACAATCCTCAAAGTCTGGTTGAATCCTTATTTCCAGTCATTCTTTCATTGGTGTACTTATGGCATCATTGGCAACCAGAACGCTCACCACCTGTTATCTCAGGGGCCTTTTCCATAGTTCCTAGCTCATAGTTACCGGTAATATATTCATATAATAGAATGGAATCTGCGTGGAAGATCAGCAAGATCAACCCACAGATCCATATAAAAGAGCCATGGACTCATTTGTTGAGGACCAGCAAGGTCAATCAACCAGATCCATGCCCGGTTTCAGAAAACAACTCTTACTCCTTGTTCCAATATCTTCCACGACGCACGTGTGGGTATCTTCGGCGACCCAGAGCCCGAGCACCGTATGGTCAGCACCCTCTAGGATCCTTCGCAGGTGACCTAGCGCTTCACTCATAGGCCGCTTCCTTGGTCCCTCATCCACCGTACCGGAAGCTCACCATTTAAATCGAACCAAGGCTGGTCAAGACCTCGATCGACCTTGCTACGCGAGACGTCCTCCATTGACTCTCCGTCAGCAGTTGCAACTTTATCAGTTGAGTCTTCATGACCTTAATCCTCAAGACGGTCAAAATGCTTCTTCAGCATTCTTGACATAAAACAGTCATTTACAAACAGTCACAAAATACAGTTTCTATAACGAACTCTTGTCTTTCCATATTATCCACTCTCGGACCACATTACTTATTCCACATTCCATTCAGTGTGTACTCGTTCTCATCCATTCACTCATATAGACTACATTATCTCACATACATCTTCATATTCATTATTCTACATACATATCCATGTTCGTACGTCCACATCATACATCCAATTTCACATTCATATATACGCATCTACATGCATACATCCACATCTACATTCATACATCCATACCTCCATTTCCACATCCACACATCCACATTCATATTCATACATCCACATTCACATGCATACATCCATTTTCACATCCTCATTCATACATCCACATTCACATACATACATCCACATCCGTATCTACATCCATACATCCACATCCACCTCTTCATTCACATTCATATCCATACATCCACATCTACATACATACATCCACATCTACATACATACATCCATATATCCACAACTACATACATACATCCATTTTCACATCCGCATTCATATATACACATCCACATACATACATACACATCCGTATCTACATCCATACATCCACATCCACATCAACATTCACATTCATACATATACATCTACATGTATACATCCACAACACATTCATACAACCATATTACATCCATTCTCGTCCTAACACATCCCATATACATCTTAACACATCCTAACTCATCTTAACACATTCTATCACATCTCATACACATCTTATCACATCTTTTTTTACATCTCATACACCTCTTATCACATCCTATCACTTTCCATACGCATCTTATCAAATCTTATCACATCTCATACACATCTTATCACATCTTTTTACATCTCATACACCTCTTATCACATCCTATCACTTTTCATACGCATCTTATCAATTCTTATCACATCTCATACACCTCGTATCACATCTTATCACATTTCATATCTTTAAAAAAAAAAAGAGAATTCTTATATTTGATATAAGATTTCTCTACACATTTATTTATACATAAATTCCATTTAAGGAGACTAACACTTTCGAATTTAAAATCAATCTTTTATGCATCTTCTTATGCATAAATTCAATTTGGTAAGAAATTACACTTTTAGAATAAAAGAATTTCTCTTATGTATCTAAGTTATGCAAAAAATCCATTTATGAGGAAAATCACACTTTTAGTATAAAAAGAATATCTTTTATGCATACCTATATGCATGAAATCCAATATGATAAAAGTAACACTTTTGATATAAAAATTTTTCTTTTATGCATACTTCTATACATGAAAATTAAAAACGATAAAAGTAACACTTTTGATATAAAAAATTTTCTTTTATGCATACTTCTATGCATGAAAATTAAAAATGATAAAAGTAACACTTTTGATATAAAAATTTTTCCTTTATGCATACTTCTATGCATGAAAATTAAAAATGATAAAAGTAACACTTTTGATATAAAAAATTTTCCTTTATGCATACTTCTATGCATGAAAATTAAAAATGATAAAAGTAACACTTTTGATATAAAAAATTTTCCTTTATGCATACTTCTATGCATGAAAATTAAAAATGATAAAAGTAACACTTTTGATATAAAAATTATCCTTTATGCATACTTCTATGTATGAAAATTAAAATTTGATAAAAGTAACACTTTTATGTTAAAATAATAATCTTTTATGCATACCTCTATGCATGAAAATCAATGATGCATAATATAAAAATCAATTTCTCTATGATTACAATGAATATCTTTCAATTAATCTAGGATGATAATTCCTAGAATATGGTAGGAAGTCCTCTTTTTATGCTTTGAATGAAATTATTTTATGCATAATTTTTATAAAAATTTTGCCATAGCTCCGCTGCTATGACTGATAAATCTCAATTTTTCTAAGGGATAAAGCTTATCATTAAAGAAATAATTAAAATGATCTCTGATTGGATCATTAATCCATAATGGATTGAATCATCAATATACATAAACTAAAAAAAGCATAGAAAAAAGCCATTAATTTGGCCTCAAGCATAGCTTAATCTTGGGTTAAGGAAAAGCTTTATGAAAAGCTTGATTTGGATTGAGAATGGGTCATGAGTATGACCATTTCTTGAGTGAGAGAGAGAAATTACATAAAAACCATTAGAATTTAAACATAAATGAAAGTTAACTTCAATAGCATTTATTAAATTATGTAACTCTTCACTACTATTCACCAATTAACTTCAATAGCATTTAAAAAACCATACCAATTAAGCTTCTCAAGCTTGAGAGGAGTTGAGAAGAGAGAAACATTGAGAAATTATAGAAAAGATCAATATTCACTAATTACCTTACAAATTGCTTGATTCTTTGTTCACGGTAGAGGTCCCCAACCAATCAATTGGTTAAGTATGTTGATGGAGCCACTAATTGGGATTGAAGAAAGAGGAAAGCTCCAAAAACTAGTGAATTATTAAATGAATTCACAGTTCTTGGCTTAGGTGGAGTAGAGTAACGATGCATAAACACTATATATTTTTCAACAAGGGGGAGGCTTCTATTTATAGGAAAAATTGAGCTCCTAACCAAACAAACTGATTCTAGAATTTTCCAAATCAGTTTGGTCAATTTTTGACCATTTTTAGGTCAGTTAAGCTAACTTTTTGGAACTAGACTTGAATTAGGAGAGAGGAGAGATGAAATATCTCAATTTTTATGAGTTTAAAACTCATTCAAGCATGTGAAATATGCACCTCCTTTAAAGAACTCCCCTTCCTTACATATGTATCATAATGGAATCATTTTAATATTGCTCATAGTTTTTTTACTAATAAACCTTGTACATTTTCAACTCTTCATCTTATGTGAAATATGCACCTCCTTTAAAGAACTCCCCTTCCTTACATATGTGTCATAATGGAATCATTTTAATATTGCTCATAGTTTTTTTTACTAATAAACCTTGTACATTTTCAACTCTTCATCTTATGTAAAATATGCACCTCCTTTAAAGAACTCCCCTTCCTTACATATGTGTCATAATGGAATCATTTTAATATTGCTCATAGTTTTTTACTAATAAACCTTGTACATTTTCAACTCTTCATCTTATGTGAGCATTTACTCATTTTTGGATACCCAAAATATCTCATATTTTTAATATTGCTCATAGTTTTTTACTAATAAACCCTGTACATTTTCAACTCTTCATCTTATGTGAGCATTTACTCATTTTTGGATACCCAAAATATCTCATATTTTTAATATTGCTCATAGTTTTTTACTAATAAACCTTGTACATTTTCAACTTTTCATCTTATGTGAGCATTTACTCATTTTTGGGTATCTTCTTTTACAAATTGGATTTATCTCCTCCCTATACATGGATTAATGCTATTGGCCCATAGGAACCTTAATTGGACCATAATCCAAAAATTTCTGAAAATCTAGACCCTTAGGCTAAAGTCCTTTATACCCATTTCTAATTAATTCCAATTGCACATTAGAAAGTTCTTTTTGAATTTCTGTTTCAGGGGAACTTATTTTAATAAGATGAGATAATTTTCTATCCAAAAATATTAAAAATTTAAATATTCTCTCTCTAGAATATTTTCTCTCTCTAGGTTAAAATAGTTAGAAACAAGTCTTTTATATTTCTGAAGAGGGATTGATTACAGGGGAAGATGCTGGACATTTTGAGAGGCTGGGGAGGAATCTTACAAGATACAACTTATCAAATTTTGTATTTTTTTAATGACCATGGATTTTTCTCATATAGAGTTCATGGGTCCTCAGTCTCCTCCCTTCATCCCAAAAGTGTATCCCTGGTCATAGTCATATGAAGGTGATCCATAGTTAGTTTGCATCATGGTCATAAGTTTATTGATAATTTATTAATTCTATAGTTTAAACATTTTACTCGTGATCATGTCATGTACAAAATGGATCAAATCATATGGACATGGTTTAAATTGATGAGCTACAAATAGTTTTTTTTAAAGGGATTTTGCTAGGAGGAGGTTCTATATCATGGGTAAATTGAGAATACAGTACTTGCAAAAGGGGAAAAACTACAATGTCTACAAAAATAAGTAAAAACAATCTCTTAAAGTGCTATGTAGATTCAACCATTTTTACTAAAAATTGATTGCAATTATAGTTTTACACAAGGCTCCTCATGAGCATCCCTCAACTCTAGGCTTGCTTGAACGCAATCACTCGATGTTTTGACTTACTCCATTTGTAGGATCCATTTCTCTTGTGCATGTTAAAGTAGATCATTTCATAGGCTTTCACCATGGCATAGTGAACTACTACATGGACTTATAAAGCAAGTACACTAAAAGGAAGTAACGAACATTTGATTGCAACAAAGACTTTATTTATTAATGTTGTATGTATGCCATAGCTTAGGTAATCAAACCACATTAATCATATAAAAAAGAAGCACATTAACACACTTTTGTGATAAAACCCATAAATGATTGTTGTTATTATCCTCTCTATTTGGTTTTGCTATCTTTGATTCCATCTTAGTTATATCTATGATTGTAATTGTTTTTCTCTTTCAACATTATCATTTTCAAAGCTTTGCTCCTCTTACACCTCTCATTGTTGTGAGTTGTTACCTTAACACACGGACACTAAGGCTAGCTTTACAATTTCCAACTTTGATTATTGAGTTTGAGTGCACAACAAAGTTTCATAACTTCCTTCCCCTTCCGTCTCCTTATGCATTTTGTTATGTTTTCCATTTTTCTTTTCAAGTTTGAGTGTATCATCAAGTTTTATTATTTCAATGCAATTTATTATATTTTTCGCTAGTCTCTTCTTGTTTGAAATGCTTATAACATGTATTATTACTTTTCAATATCCAAAATTATTAAAACAATATATTATGCTAATAATTTATACTTTTATTAACTCTTTAACCCGAAAAACTTACAATTTTGATGGAAGCTAGTTCTCACAAGCATTCATGCTTTCTTGTTATATGGCCATTTGTTGTTTCACTTCCATGAACTCCCATAATCCTCACCCTCTTTTCTTTTTGTGTTACTTTTGGCAAGGTGTTGCAACAACATATAAAGCTTCTAAGTTAAAGCAAAACTTTGGATTTCAAGCTTCATATCTCCCTTCTTTCGCACCTAGTCTTACATATTAGCTACTGCACCAATCCGTTATACCCGAAGGCATCGCACAAAAGGCATTAGCTCCTTGGTTTCACACAAATTGGTGGGGATTGCCCATTGATCAGAGCAAGTAGAAGGGAAAGATCGGATGCCATTTAGACAAAAATCAGATGCTTGAGCAGAAGAAATTGCAAGCAGGGAGGGCTAAAAAACGATCTAAAAAATCTTTTTTAGCCCTCTCCCTTTCCTCTCCCTCACTAATGCTTTTTGTTTTTCGATTTTCCATCACCGTGGGCACATATCTCCCTTCTTTTTACTACTCCTTATGCCTTTTCCTAGTTTATCATCTATCTTTATTCTCACTTTTGCTACACAATGTTTAGCCTTTTTAAAATGCATTCTAAAATTCACCAATAGCCCGATAGCTCAATTGACTTGGGGGTCTCAATGAGCCTTGAGTTCCACCCCCGTGATGGTTAAATGGCCTTAATTGGCTAGGGTAAGATGGCCTTAATTGCCCATTACTCAAGCACCTTAATTGGCCTTGGGTTCATGGGCTATGGTATATATGGGTAGTGAGTTAAAAAAAAACCCTTCTAAAATCCATGAAAGATATACTCATAAGTGTCATTAGACCCTTCGCAGCCCCCCCGGGGGAACCCAAAAAAAAAATTAATAATAAAAAGGGGGCGTAGAAATCCGTAGTGTGAACATAATGCTTTTAAAAAGGCAAGACAAAGACCAACTTAAGCCAATGCTCTTGTGCCCTAATGAGCCTTAAGTTAGCTAAAAAAAAAGAGACACTGTGTGTGTATGCAAACCTTCTTCTTCGTCTTCGTGCAAGATGATCATCGTCATCGTCCTTCTCTGTCTCTG
The DNA here is from genome assembly GCF_041138505.1 of Cibotium barometz. Lineage (NCBI taxonomy): Eukaryota > Viridiplantae > Streptophyta > Polypodiopsida > Cyatheales > Cibotiaceae > Cibotium > Cibotium barometz. Next base: position 55,999,287 of record NC_141069.1, read on the forward strand.
CAGCTCCCCTCCCTCTCCTCCCATGGCTTCTCTGCTGCCCATCTCCCCAAATTCGCAAGAGTGGCGAATTGGGTAGCTTCCTTCTGCCTCCACAATGGAGGAGGACGACGAATTCGGTGACCTCTACTCCGACTTGCCCCCCCGAGATGCCCACAATTCGCTTCCAATTGCCGAATTCTCCGAAGAAGGCGAGCTCCCTGCAGATCCAGCCCGTTTCGCGAAGCTCGTCGACAGTCCCTCCAATGGGTTCCTGGTGGGTGGTGGAGATTCGGACGAGGACGAGCAGGAATTGCTGCTGCCTGGTGATGAGGTCAGTAGAAAGGGGAATTTGCCTGAGGATGCCAGCTCAATGCCTGCTCACGGAACAGTCGGGAATTTCCAAAAACGCTTCGATGAGTCGGTTGCAACTGAAGGAGCGAACAGGGCGGTTGGCAAAGGAGCGAACAGGGCGGTTGGCAAAGGAGCCTTGAATCAAGCAGCGCCATAGCTAAGGGCTTCGAGGGGACTCTTCATCCGAGTACTTTCACTTCCTCTCATATTTTGGAAAGAAGCCCAGCCGGTGAAGACCTCACAAACCACGCAGCTGCCACCATTCCCGGACTTGGCACCGCCTCGAATGCTGTTCAATTTGCGCCCCAGGACGAGCTTTACGATGAGTGGGGAGGGGGAGATGCGGTTGGGAAGGTTCTCAAAGGAGACGCAGCTGCGAATTTATCAGGCCAAGATCTAGACAGCGAGAGCGAAGATGACTTGCGCATTGTCCTCAACGATGGCCATCCATTTCACCAGAGCTGATGGGGGCATGGAGGAACGCAGCGAGGATGAAGATGGGGAAGATTTTGTCATACTGGCAGGGGGTGAAGCAGTGGCCGATCAAGAATGGGGTGAGGAAGCATTGTTACCAATTGAAGGAGTTCAGGCTTTGGCAGCAGAAAAAGTAGTTCCTGTTGGTGAAAAAGGACAGAGTGGAAAGATGCTTCAAGGGGTTACACGCTCTGTTTATGGTAAATCACAGTCAATATCGAGTAAATCCTTCTCTTTGTCACGGACTGAGAGTGATCTCATTGTTGTTATATTGCTCAAAAGAAACCTTAGGATTGCCTCTGCGCCTTGTTCCATTGGTTTAAAGGCCAATGTGTAATAAATCGGTTTCCTTCCTTTCCATTTGCCTAATTTTCATTGGAAAAGTGCAGAATGTCAATGAATTTTGCGCTTAGCTTGTGCTGTCCGTGTTCATACCTCCCACTGTGAGCAGGCAAAACAAACAACCAATGTACTAACTCGGAAGATCATTCAGCTCATCATTGAAATCGTATACGTGGTCTTTCAGTGGATATGGATGTATGATGTGGATGTGAAAATGGATGTATGAATGTGGAATGTGGATATGGATGTATGGATGTGGATGTGGATGTATGAATGTGGAATGTGGATATGGATGTATGGATGTGGATGTATGGATGTGGATGTGGATGTATGGATATGGATGTATGGATGTGGATGTGGATGTGGATGTGGATGTATGGATGTGGATGTGGATATGGATGTATGAATGTAGAATGTGGATATGGATGTATGGATGTGGATGTGGATATGAAAATGGAATGCGGATGTATGTGAATGTGGATATGGATGTGGATGTATGAATGCGGAATGTGGATATGGATGTATGGATGTGGATGTGGAAGTGGATGTATGAATGTAGAATGTGGATATGGATATGAAAATGGAATGTGGATGTATGTGAATGTGAATGTGGATGTGGATGTGAATGTAAATGTGGATGTGGATGTGTGAATGTGAATATGGATGTCGATATGGATGTATGGATGTGGATGTATGAATGTGAACGCGGATGTGAATGTATGATATAGATGTATGGATGTGGATGTATGAATGCGGATGTGGATGTGGATGTACGAATGTGGATGTGTATGTGGATTAATGAATGCGAATATGTATGTGAATGGATATGACGTCGATATGAGCGAATGGATGAGATGAGATGTCATGTGAATCAGAATGTGAATGAATAATATAAGATGTGAATGAATGAGATATAATGAGAAATGGATGTGATGAGATGTAATGTAATTTAAGAAAGATAAGAATGGATGTTATGTGAAGTGAGTGAATCTGATGTGATGGGATGGAAATTGTTGTATCTGATCAAGAATGGATACGTATATGATTTGGAATTGGGTTAAGTAATATGGATTGATGTGGAACAATGTGGAAAGACGAGAGTTTATTATAGAAACTGTATTTGTGAACTGTTTGTAAATGACTGTTTTATGTCAAGAATGCTGGGGAAGCATTTTGACTGTTTTGAGAATATGGTCGTAGAGACCTACCTGATAAAGTTGCAACTGTTAACGGAGAGTCAATGAAGGACATCTCGCGTAGCAAGGTCGGCCGAGGTCTTAACAAGTCTCGGTTTGATTTAAATGGTGAGCTTCCAGTACAGTGGATGAGAGACCAAGGAAGCGGCCTATGAGTGAAGCGCTAGGTGACCTGGGAAGGATCCTAGAGGGTGCTGATCATATGGTGCTCGGGCTCTGGGTCGCCGAAGATACCCACATGAACGTCGGGGAAGATATTGGAACAAGAAGTAAGAGTTGTTTTCTGAAACCGAGTATGGATCTGGTTGATTGGCCTTGCTGGTCCTCAACTGATGTTCTATGATCCGAGTACAAGTTTCTTCCTTAATCTGACCAAGTGTCTTTATAGGTTCGGTCGGATCAGTTTAGTTAGAAATGACCTTGACTACGTTAGAGTAAAAATTTATCCTGGCGGAATCACCTGTGCTTTCTGGGCAAGGGAAGTTTTTCCGAATTCGGTTTTGGAGGAGTCGAGGAATTAGTCGCCTGTTCGGATATCCGTGGGCAAGGCCTCGAGTGTGGGATCCTGCCCCACGCAAGAAGTGCTTAGCACCCCGAATTCGTTGCGCGGTGAGAGGGCAGGGATCTTACATTGACAAAGATGACTTTGAATGAGAGACAAACCACAACATTCGGTATATTTGTGTTTCTCTCAAGTGTTGCATTAACATCTCTCTTCTCTTAAATTCTTCAAAGCTTCTGTTTAGAGGCCGCCTTTGTGATGATAAATGTTTGTATTAAAGCAGTTGTAGCTGAAGATTCGATTGGCTTTGCATCAGTGCTAGAGTTAACAATACGTGTTTGTCCTTCATTTCTCAAGAATGAGCATGGACATGTGATTCTCAAAGTGGTTCTGATCTGTATATTTACTGTGTATATAATTATGTGCCATCAAATTTGATGAGTAGAAGGGCATATCTTTTTAATGCTCTGTTGGGGAAGGTAAAATTTGAAACTGAACAGATAGATGGATCTGTCAGATTCATTTATCATCCTAAAATGTCAGAGCATTTGGATGCACCTCTCGGGAGAGAAGGATACAACTAAGTGCAGGGCAGATTTTTGAGAAGTGAGAATAAAGTTGGGTCTATGGCCAAGGTGCTCTAAGGAAATCGAGAAGGTTCGCCTACTGACCAGCATCTGCTGGCATTTCTTTTTTTGATCGATTGTGTGTATATGAATGGAGTACAAGTTCTTCTTGCTGTGTGAACATTTGAGTCTAGAATGTATGAATAGGACTTCTGTTTCCCAAACATGCGAGCAGCACCGTATATTTGTGTAAGAATTTACACACAAAGAGGCTGCTGAGGTTGTGGATCAACCACCAGCTCTATTCCAAGATCAACAACCACGGATTTGTAGGCAGCAAACAACTCAAAACATTTCAAGAAGACAAGCTGGACATACTGCTGTATGATTGTAAGAAATAATACTTCTTCTGCTTACGATAGATAGTAGGATCTTCGCAGACAAGAGAGAGATGTAGACGTATTTACTGTAAGTGATACATAAATGGCAGTTGCTTCCCAATTATGTGTTTAGGTGAAAAAGCTTGGATAGTGTGCTGAAAAGTAGAGGATGTAGGCTAAAAGCTGTGTGAGCAAGGTGAATAGTAAGCGAGTGAGTATGGACATCGCAGGGTGTCCTTATATAGCCACTCAGGTGAGGCCGGGTTGGGGCCCTACCTAGTCGACCCAGTTGGCGTTGGTCCTGAAGCTGGTCCCCAACCACACTCTCTTTCTTTCCAAAAGTTGTAGTGATTGCATCAGCTTTGCTTTTTGGCTGAGTCTGTTTCTTGCTAATTGGAAATCATAGCATGTTGGTCAAGACAAAAGGGTACCACATAGTTGCAACATGATCACTCCTGTCTGCTTGCTCATTTTACTTCCCAGGCTAGACTAAATGCCACAAGCCCTCCTGTGTCCTTGGATTCTGTGTGCAACTTCCCTTCTTTTGGTCTCCATTTATAAAGAAATTGCACACCCTACACTTAGATCACATTTATGACAAGCCTTTTTCTCTTACCCATCTCTCCCCTCTTGAATGTTGAAGCCACGTTTTTTCATACTTTTGGTAGACACAATTGTACCGTAGTTTTTTTCATGCTCCTTTCAGTCACCCCATGAAACAAAGCTTGGGCATGTCTTGCAAAGTGGATGATATGACGGGGAGTGTAACTGATGCTTAATGTCTGGCAATTGCTGAGTACACTCTGTGGGAAAGGTGCAGGTCCTCTTGAAAGACTACCATTGGATCGTGAGACTAATGAAGACACTTTCATCCAAGTAACATGATTAACTTCTAAACCTCCCATGGGAAATGGTTCTGTTGAGTTTTGGAGGAGATTGTTTTTTATGTTAAGTGTTTCTATCTTTAGTGGTGCATATGCCCTACCAGCTATTCTCCTGATTTTTTACACTCTTTATTGCCAGGCCTCTAGAGCTATGATCTTCGTGTGCCTACGGTTTTGTCTTGTCCCAAGTGTAAAAGCTAATGCTGTGTAGCAATGATGCTTCCCAACTTACCCAGTAATGTCCTCCTGGATTACAGGTGCTGTAACACCTGTGGAAGCAGGTGCAAGTGGCAAGTGGTACAGTGTTGAGAATAAAGAGGTCATTTCCCATAATGATGTAGGCCATCCTCCAAGAAATGACATCACTATATGTATGGAAAGAGTTAAGGTCAAATTTCACCACAGGTATTTTTTCACACAGTCCACCTTATTACTCGAGTAGAAGAGATGGCTGGCATTGGTGGAGTCCTTTGATTTTGATGTTGATCAAAGGGAAGAAAATTAAGGTTGTTGGTACCTTGTCCAAAATGTGGCCTTGCAAGCTGTCTACAATCTCCACCATGTATCAAGACTGGATACATGTAAGGGGGATCTCGTTGGCAAGGAGGTGAGCTTGTTGGCATGCAGTTACAGCAAGAAGAATCTCGTCGGCAAGGGGCAAACCCTGTTGGCAAAGCTGATGCAGCAAGACTCAGTCGGCAGGCGAGTAAGGGGAAGAGGAAGCCGGTCGGCAAGGGAAGGGTAAGCCATTTGGGGGGGGATTTTATATTTTGTCCCTACCCCGGACTAAGTGGTAGCACACTACTCCAAAAAGCCTCTCCTTCCCTTACTTCATCGTGCATAGGGTCGGTCGCCGCGTGTGTCTTTTTCCTTGCGGCAAAAAGGGGGAATTTGATTTCTTTTCTCCAGCAGTAAGTGTCGCAGTTGGTGGGCTTCGCCGTTGTCCACCATGTACCCCATCCATCATTACAAAGTGCGGGCACATGCTCCAGCAGCAGGAGGAGTACAATGTGTACATTCGGCTCCTTGAAGAGCAGATCCAGATCTTGTACAAGCAGTCAAAGGAGGGCGCTTCAACAGTGGACCATTTGTTGGCATATGTGCGCCTTTAGTCAGACCTCCATCATGCTTGATGGAGGTACGGCACCGCAGAAGCAACCCTCCAACGAACCTGAGATAGAGAAGAAAGGTATCAACAGTTTCTTGTGTGTTTCCAGTCCACCTTCCCATTATCAGTTGTTTGTCCAAGTTTGTGCGCCACTTCGGGGTCTCCACCTCAGAGAGCAACTCTGTGGATTCGTTGGCAGTACCCTCAGCCAGTTTTTCCTCAAGAGGTAGTCTGTCTGGTCCAACAGAGCATAGCTCAATGGGGTATTCTGTAGCAGTTCAGTCAGTGGTGTACCAACCAAGGGGAATTTTCGTCTTCCACCCATGGGGATCTAACTGCAGTTAGTCCTCAGGGGTCTACCATCCCTGGGGCACTCTCAGTGCAGCTAGCAGAGGTGGAGTTGGAATCTCTTGGGTCTACCACCCGAGGGGGTCCTACAGTTGCTCCACTTATATCAACATTCACAGAGGATAAGACTCTTGGGTCTACCACCCTCAAGGATCATCCAGTTCCCACAGTTCAGCCCTTTGGGGGTTCCCCTCAAGACTCTTCTTCAGCTGCATCCAGTTCCTCTGGGTTTACCACCCTTGGAATTCAGTTTGCATCAGATTCAGTCACTGTGACTCACATGACATCTTCAGGAGCTTTCAGACCTAGTGGGCTCAGTTTATAGCCCCATTGGCCTTGGGGCTCACCGGGAGGAGGCATGGCAAGAGTTGTCTAGACCATTGTCAGGCCTAGCAGGAGGGAGCTCCCTCGCAGAGGATGTAGCAGGTATTGCAGTCAATAGTACTGGGGATGAATCCTTGGCAGAGAGTGAGGATCTCTCCGTAAAATCCTTAGTTCCCTAGGGCAGTGACAGTTGTCAACAGTTATTGTAGCTGTTGGCAGTACGGAGGTAGATGATTCCTGAGCACTTAGTGAGGCTAGTCATATAGCCCTTGCTAGAATTTAAGATAAGAACTCTATCATCAATAGGCACTTGATGATATGGTAAGATTATCACCATGCGTGCATGAAAATTCACTATGTGCAGATGCACATGAAGTTTCTTTTCTATCATTCTTTCTATACGTATGTATGTTAATTTGCGTAGGTCATTGTACACTTGAGAATGATTCAAATTCCTAATCAACTTAGAGTGCAACCTTGCAAGGATCTGTGAACTTATCCCTTCCAAAGCATTATCAAATTGATAATTCCTTAGCAGTTCCAGTTGAGGATAGTGATGCAGTTCCCTACATGGTTCCCGAATCCCCTTCCTTAGTTCCTTCAGGAGGTAGTTGCCGTTGCAGTACCATTCAGTCGAGAGGTGGACGACACTTCGTTCTTCCCTCAGGGAGGTCAGTCGTGCAGTCTCCTCTTCAGCAGAGCTCGAGCCACTGGCAATAGCAGTGACTAGTGTCTACACCTTCAGTTTTGTTGGTGTTGACAACAGTATGGTCGCTTCATCAGGGGTGTGCTCCGCAGTCATGTCCCTTCCTGAGTTCCAGAGGGAGGCATGTATCGAGTACTGTTAGTGTAGTGGAGGTGCACTCAGCATTTTTAACCCTCTGTCAGTGCCTTCTTGCAGTTCCTTTGAGTAGCAGTCTGTTCATTACAGGGGGCACTTATCCGTTCCCGCCATCTCTTAGGGCTGGTGGGACATCCACAGTTTCTATAGTTCCTAGCATCTCTCAGTCCCTTGGGGACACAGGTTCAGCAATTGGCACCACCGAGTTTCTTCAGGATGCATCCGGGGCTTCAACTCCTTATTAGTACTTCAAGGAGCTAGCCACAGTTTTAGGGGTTCAAGATTCCAGGAGGGTCGCAGATCCTACAGTTATCACATCAAGAGAGGAAATTGGTTCATTCTAGTTTTCTTTCATAGTAGTCATGCAGATAGTAGAAGTACTCTAGTACCTAGGAGTGTATGGGAACATCCTGGAAGCTCCAGGTGTGGAGCTTTGGTTGCCTAGTCACAGTGGCTTCACCATTGTCCTAGCAGTTGGGGGAGAATCACTAGTAGCTCTAGTAGGGTGGTTCCTCCACAGTGGGGAGGGTGTGCACCATCCGTTGGCACTAGGTAGCCAGTATCATGCCGTTCGTGTTTCAGAGCTCAGCCTCGCCACATCGGTAGAGCAGTCAGTCCTCAGGAATCAAGGGGGACATTATGTAGTTCATCGAAGCCTATCAGATTGTGAGGTAGTACCGGTTCTTTGGAGTATTCAGCAACGGTATTCTAGCAGGAACCCTTGTTCCTCATAGTTCCAGTACAATAAAGTCTCAACAGTGATGCCCAACGATCACTCCCTAGTTCTTTGGGAGGACAATAAAGTTTTGGTTATCATTTCGCGGTCATTCCGATCACACGGGAAGAGTGGAGTTATTCACTTTCTCAGCTTCTACCTACCAGTCAGAATTTTAGCAAGAGGAAATGTCACGTGCACCCCTACATTAGGTGCACGGTGACATGCTGGCTAGGCTTTGCCATCAATGTATCAAGCACATATAAATCCCTCTTGTTTCTCTTTGTATAAACAAGAAGATGCCTCATTCAGTCCTATATATGCACACTCATCCCGCTTACACACCGTAGTAACCTAGCCTAGTTTTGTACCAGGTCGCCTACACTTGTGATAGAAAGGGGTGGTTGGCTTGGTCTACGATGACATGCTCGGATCTATCAGTATTGTGATCTACAAGTTGTGGAGACACAGGAACATATAGCTCTGTACCCTCCTAGATACACACACATTCGAGCAGATTTCAGATCCATTTTTTCATTTTTTCTATGAAGAAGACTTCTATTAAGTATGACCGTGGGAGAAAACTCCTAAGTGAAATACATTATGTAGAGGTTGAAGAGGAACCCAAGAAAGGTTAAAAAAAAATTCCTCAAACTAAAGGAGAGAATAATTAGGATTGTGGCTGAAAATGTCAGAATATGCAGCAGAAATGACAACCAAACTTGGGTAGACAAGAGCAAGTAGACTGTAGAAAATAATCAGCACAAGAAACACAGAGAGATAGGTGTGTAAACTCTTCTCTATACACAAGATCCCGAAAAACTGAATGAGAAAGTGGTGGGGGCTGAGGGGCAATATATACATCTCCATGTGAGCAGTCGGCCAGCTCCAGAAGGTGCCCACGACTGAGAAAAATAACCCACGACTGAGAAAATACCAGTCGGCCAGCAGCCTGATGCCCACGACTCTCGAACAAGTCGGCCAGCAGCCCAGATGCACACGACTGAGGAAAGTCCAATCGGCCAGCATTGGGATGCTCCTGGCATCACCTGGTAGCCCTCCAGCCACTAGGAAAAAATGGGAAAAATAGGGAAAAAATACGGGGAGTGTGGAAAAATGATATACGGGCGGGCACACCCACAACAGAGGCCCTGGTGTATACAAATAGACAGGAGATGACTTCTAACACCCCCTCTCAGCTCCTGGCTGTGTAACCAACCCCAGGGAGCTGGAGTGCCGCCTGAGCGTATTCTGAGGTAGAGACTTCGTGAAGAGGTCCGCCGCATTGTCCTCCGTTGAACAATAAAGTAGCAAGATGTCACCCGCCAAGATCTTCTCACGAACAAAGTGATACTGTATCTCTATATGCTTGGTCCGGGCATGGAAAACCGGGTTCCGAGCAATAGCTATACAACTCTGGTTATCACACTGGATGACTGTGGGCTCCCTCTGTGGAAACCCCATCTCGCCTAGCAGCCTCCGCAGCCATACAACCTCACAAGCAGCCCGATACTCTGCCTCTGTCGAAGAAAGGGCAATAGTTGGCTGCTTCTTGCTGCTCCAAGAAACTGCTCCCGAGCCGAGGGTAAAAGTGTATCCTGAAGTAGACCTCCTCGTGTCTGGATCTCCTCCCCAATCTGAGTCACTCCAACCTTGGAGCTTGACTCCATTCCCTCCTGTGTAAAAGAGTCCCAGATCCTTCGTACTCTGCAGATACCGCAAGATCCGCAATCCTGCGTCCCAATGAGTCTTCAATGGCGTCTGCATAAAAGAGCTCAACAGCCCCACGGAGAAGCTCAAGTCCAATCTGGTGTTCAGCAACCAGATCAATGAACCAACCAACTTCCGGTACTGCAAGGCATCAACTGGCTCACAAGGATCTCTAACGGTTAACTTTGTGTTCGGGTCCATCGGCGAAGTAATAGGCTTGCAGTCTCCATCCCAAAGGCCTCAGCAACTCATGAACATACCGCTGCTGAGAGACGAAAAACCCCCTCTGGGTCTGCCAGATCTCCAACCCCAAGAAGAAGTGGAGTAAGCCTAAGTCGGTCATCTCAAACTCCTTTGACAAAGCAGCCTTCGTCACTCCAATGTGCTCCACACATGACCGCCGGTGAGAATGAGATCATCCACATAAAGGATGATAAGTGTGACCATGCCGCGTTCCCGAAAGAGATACAGGTTCGGATCTGCAACCGATCTCTGAAATCCAGTTCGAATAAAGAAGGAATCAATCTTCTGATTCCAAGCCCTCGGAGCCTGCTTAAGACCATACAAGGCCTTACGTAACCTGTAAACCATCCCTTCCGATCCTGGAACAATAAAGCCTGGAGGCTGCTCAACGTACACCTCCTCCTGCTGCAGGTCACCATTAAGGAACGCCGATTTTACATCCATCTGGTACACGGGCCACCTCTGAGAAGAAGCAAGGGCAAGAACGGTCCGAATCGTGGTCATCCGCGCTGTCGGTGCAAAGGTATCCTCGTAGTCGATGCCTGGCCGCTGAGCATAACCCTTAGCCACGAGCCTGGCTTTGTGTTTGTCCACCAACCCATCAGCCGCGTACTTGGTCTTAAAGACCCATTTGATACCAATGACTGACCGCTTCGACGGCCTCGGTACCAACTCCCAAGTGTTGTTCTTCTCGATGGCGTCAAGTTCCACCTGCATGGCTTCCCTCCAAGTATCCTGTGAAAGGGCTTCCTTTACGGAAGTGGGCTCTTTATCCCGCATGATACGAGACATCAGAGCATAGTTCACCTGAAGAAGCTCTGCCGTGTTGCTTTTATCTCGAACTCGATGTGATCTTCGAGGGCCGTCCTCTGTGGTCCACTCGGAGGGTAGCTCCGTGACACCTGACTCCCGAAGGGTGTCTAACAACCACCAAGGTACTCGAACAGATCGTGGAGCCTCCTGTGGTCGCGGGGGCTCAACTCCAGCTGCGGGCTCAACCTCCTGTGATGACTGAGGTGGATCAACTGGAGTGGTAGACTGGGAATCATCATCAGACTCCTCTGGATCTCCAAGAAGTGGCGGCTCCTCGACAGTGGATGCTGGAACATGCTCGTCAAAGACCACATCCCGGCTGACAACAATCTCGTTCCTCTCTGGATCATACAACCTGTATCCCTTGGAAAGAGAATTATACCCCACAAATACCAGCTTGCGGGACTTGGAGTCAAGCTTCCCCCTCTGCTTCTTCGGAATATGTATATACGCGTCACTCCCAAAGACACGGAAGTGCGAGACATCGGGTTTCCTGCCAAAATATGCCTCAAATGGAGTCATATGGGGTACAGAAGTCGTCGGAGAGCGGTTAATGGTATGGACAGCTGTTGCCACAGCCTCACCCCAAAGTGGACGAGGAAGATCACGATGCTCCAGCATGGTCCTCGCCATCTCCACCACAGTCCTGTTCTTACGTTCAACAACTCCATTCTCCGAAGGCGATTCGGTATTGGCCAATTCCCTCTTGATGCCATGATCTGCACAAAACCGGAAAAATACAGTCGAGGAGAATTCACCTCCTTTGTCAGCCCTGAGAGTCTTAACCTGAAATCCAGACTCTTTCTCCACCATCACGTGCCAATCCTTGAACCGAGCAAAAGCCTGGTCCTTCTGTGAAAGAAAGTAGACCCACGTGAATCTGGTACAATCATCAACAAGCAGCATGAAGTAGAGAGATCCTCCCAAGGATGGTATCTGCTGTGGTCCACACAAGTCAGTGTGAATCAACTCCAATGGTTTCGAAGCCCGCCTGGAAGCCTGCTTCGAAAAGGATTCCTTGTGCTGCTTACCACGTATGCAAGAACTGCAGCGTCCTTGCCTATTACCAACATCTGGCAAGCCAACCACCATCTGGTCCCGGAAGGCGCGCCGCAAAGCATCCATATTTAACTGGCCAAAACGAAAGTGCCACAAATCTCCGACCTGAGAGCCTGTCAGTGAGGAGAGTGCAGAGAGCTTGTAGATGCCGTTCTCCACACAGCCTTCCCAAACAACTTTGCCTGTCTCACGGTCCCTTAGAGCAACTGAATGCTCCTCAAATTCCACTCGAAAGCCAGTCTTGCATACCTCATGCACTGACAAAAGATGAAAGCCCAGAGCAGGGACATAAAGAACACGGGAAGCATGCTTGCCCCCCTTGCCGTCGGGAATAATCTCCATCCGACCTCACTATGAATCGGATTAGTGGAGTTATCGCCAATAAAGATACGACCTGACTGCCGTTTCAGATCTAGAAAGAAGTCACGGGATGGAGTCATGTGCCTGGAAGCACCACTGTCGAGAATCCATTCTCGGGTATCCTTCGCGGTGAAGCCAACTGCCTCCTTGCTCGAAGATGATGAAACATCGGAGTCCACCATCTCCAAGTGCACAAATGCCGGAGTCTTCGCAGCTGAGGCTGAGGAATCAGCACTCTTCCCTGTCCGCTTAGGGCACTTCCTCCAGTAGTGGCCTTTCTCGCCACAATCATTACACGATCTTTCGGCCTTCAGCTTCTCTCGTTCTGGATCAGGCTTCTTCTCAGAAGACTTCTCTGGTGAAGCCTTCCCTTTGCCCTTGTTGGTATTACGGCCTTTCGACCATTGGCCAGTCAAGGCCTCCGAACCTCCGCCGTGAGAAGGGTTCGTGAAACGTTCCTCCTGGTCCAAGACCATTGGCACAAGCTCCTCCCAAGTAATGGTGCTGAGCCTGCCACTCGTGATCAACGAGGAATAGAAAGCGGAATACTGACCAGGCAAGTGGGAAAGTAACGTGATGGCCATATCTTCGGATGATATCTCTTTCCCAGCTTGAAGGACTTCCTGCTGAAGGGCCTGCAGCTTGTTAATGTGTTCCCGCATCGTCGAAGACTTTGCAGGGTTCATAACCCGCATCTGCACTCCCAAGGATATCCGCTTCATGGGTGACACCCTGTTGTACAAAGAAGCCAAGTGCTCCCATATGCCTCTCGCCAGCGTCATGTGTTTCCACATGTGTGCCTGTGCCTCGCGGTCCTTCCTCGTCGATAATAACTCCCCTTCCTCAGCTTCCGGACGTGGCACCCCTATGATAATAAAATCAGCAAGATCATATGACTCCAGAACTGACTCCATCATGACCTTCCAGATGCCGTAATTGGACCCGTCCAACTGACGATCCACTGGGAACGTGGGGAGAGTCGGAATCTTCACGTGCTTCTCAGCCATCTCGAGTAAATCTGCCATCTCGGAGAGTAACCTGAAAGGGTGGGTGGCTGGGAAAAATCTGAAAATCTGAAAATATGCAAGTGGCTGTCCAGCCCCTTAGCCCGCCTTCCTCTTGCACCTTCTCTTCCCGTTCAGCCCGAAACAGTCCACCGATCAGCAACCTGTTGCTCCCCCTCTTGCTCAAAAAAACGCCCAAGATCTCCTAGAGCCTAGGGCTCTAATACCATGTCAGAATATGCAGCGGAAATGACAACCAAACTTGGGTAGACAAGAGCAAGTAGACTGCAGAAAATAATCAGCACAAGAAACACAGAGAGATAGGTGTGTAAACTCTTCTCTATACACAAGATCCCGAAAAACTGAATGAGAAAGTGGTGGGGGCTGAGGGGCAATATATACATCTCCATGTGAGCAGTCGGCCAGCTCGAGAAGGTGCCCACGACTGAGAAAAATAACCCACGACTGAGAAAATACCAGTCGGCCAGCAGCCTGATGCCCACGACTGGTCAGAACAAGTCAGCCAGCAGCCCAGATGCACACGACTGAGGAAAGTCCAGTCGGCCAGCATTGGGATGCTCCTGGCATCACCTGGCAACCCTCCAGCCACTAGGAAAAAATGGGAAAAATAGGGAAAAAATACGGGGAGTGTGGAAAAATGATATACGGGCGGGCACACCCACAACAGAGGCCCTGGTGTATACAAATAGACAGGAGATGACTTCTAACAGAAAATGCCTTCTCAACCCTGCATTAGAATCAGAGAAGAAAGGGGATCCCCTCCACTCTCTAAGAAAAATCGATCTCCTAGAAGAAAATAGGAAGGGTGGACCTGGGAGCAATCCAATGTCTTAGTGCATCTAGCTTTCCAAATATGCCATGCTGCAATGCTTGCCAAAGTCTCCCATAGTGTATCCACAGAAGCATTAGCCCTCTGGAAGGGAGATGTAGGAACATCATCTAAAGAGCAAAGCTGAACACCCTGCTGTCGTACCAAGAAGGCCCAAGAAGAGTCGCCACTGAACCCCAAGTCATAAAGAAGGGGAAATGGGCTAAAGAGCTAAAAATCTGGCAATCGCCTTCCAGATGATCCTTGCTTTTCTACAATCCCATAAACAATGTAGAATTGTCTCCACTGTAGAGGACAAGTAGCATCTACCTGAAACCTAGATCTGTAGTGGCTCACTGCAATCACACCATGAATGGATAACCAGAAAAAAAGGGTAACTTTCCTATTCCTGTAATATTTTCAGAGCTTCCTCGAAAAGACTTCTTGTTTATCAGCAAAAATATGAAAATTTCCCCAATGAGGAGCTCTAGAAGGCTTCCGATCCTTGCAGCTGAGCTAAAATCTCCTGGCATTACTAACTGTGGCACTGTGAATCGGAAGAAGGAAATAGTCTTCTCCCCTTGCTTTGCATCAATTTCAGATCCATTTTGAGTGCTCACACATAGCTACTGCCAATTCTCTCCATTACCTCACCGGTAGCTCTAGGAGCTTTTGTTACTTGTCTCTTTATGTATCGTCAGGAGCTTGAGACCTCTTGACCCCCTCTCTCTTGAGAGGGAGCTTGCTAGATTGTATCTTTCGAGTCCCATGTGTCATTTTTTTTGGCCGCTCAAGGACGTTTTACTTCTCTCTTTAGTAATGGATAGCTTTAGCAATGCCTACACGAAGCTCTTTCGAAGATACATGGGGGAAATTGGCACGTGAGAATGCTATTGTAATGTCTACAACCTTCATGCATGACATAACACAAGCCATACTTGCATATAAACACATAAAGGAACGGACATGAGACTCACCCACCTCGCTCCTACTACATCCCATACTTTATTCAAGCCTGATAGCCAGCAGCATTAGGCCAAGCTCTTGCCACAAGAGTCAACATCCCATACCATCGACCCACACCCACCACGTGTATGTGCAGAGCCGCTGCTCCCACAAATGAGCAACTGGGTCCTTATATAGGATCAGTGCCCAGGTGTCCTACACCTAAGGGTAGGTCCACACCATACCTTGCTCCTAAGGGCAGGTTCACACGTGACCTATAAGCGTTAGTTCACACACAAAGGCCAATGTTGCAAGCACCCATTGGCATGTCCGCCCAAGACGTTTGGGGAGGTAGCACTTCCCCCTTAAAATTAATTGATGTCCTCAACAATGTTCTTAATGATAAAGTTGGGGAAACGAGACTTCAATGAACGTACTATCTCCCATGCAGTTGTCGCAGTTGTCCCCTCAAGGCGATTCTTTCACTTGCCCAAATGTTTGGGATATTCCTTGCGTCTCTTGCGATCGCTTTATCCTAGGGTCAAGAACCGATTCGTGTTCGAGTGGAATGTAATGAGTAGTATCCTCCAAATTCAGGACTTCCTCAATAGATCCGAGCTCTTCATCCTGTCCAAGTCGTTCTTTCAAATGGCTAACGTGAAAAACAGGATGAACATGAACTGCAGGTGGTTAATCCAATTTCTAGGATACACTATTGATCTTCTTGGTAATTTGGAATGGTCTGAAGATATTTTATAACATTTGCCAGTACACATCGTTTCTGGGTCCTTCGTACCCTAAGGTATACCCACGTACTTTTCAATACACAAGGAATACAATGTTGGTTAGCATGGAAAATAGCACGAGCTTGTGTAGTCTTTACGCTTTCCATAGCAATCGTTAGCATCTCTTGCATATCCTGCAAGAAATCGGCTATGGATTGCATCTTAACCCCTTTGCGTCCATTGGCAATTGGTGGTTTTGGCTCATAAGCATACATAAGCATAAATGGGCTATATCCAGTAGCGGAGTGCTTACTGCTGTTTTAAGCAAATTCAATGTGGGGAAGATAATGTTCCAAAGCAGACTATCAATAGGAGATGTATGCACGAAGCATATCCTCCATAGTTTGATTTGTGTGATCGGTCTATCCATCGGTGTTTTCGAGGACGACAAGCACAAGCGGGTTTCCAATTTATGGAAGACTGTGTGTCAGAAATGCGCAATGAACTTACGGTCACAGTCACTGATTATTACTTGGGGCAAACCGTATGATATATAAAGACGTTCCACAAACAATTGAGCCAACTCATGACTTTTGATGGTGGATCTGATTGGTATAAACTATGCCATCTTAGTCAAGCGGTACATGATGAACCACATGGCATGATGACCATGATTAGTACGAGGTAATCCCACTACAAAATCCATGGAAATACTAGTACATTTTTGTTTGGGAATTTGTAATGGTTGTTACAGTCCCGCATGCTTGTGTCTTTTGGCTTTGTTAAGCTGACATTGAGAACATTGGCACACGTAACTTTCAACAAAAGCTTTTAGACGTGGACAATAAAAATATCGGCTAACCAAGGCCAAGGTCTAGTGTATGCCAAGGTGTCATGCACTAGGTGCATCATGACTCTCATACAAAATTTGCTGGCGGATATCTCCATTATTGGGGACACACACCTTAGCTTGCCTTAAATAAAAGTCCTCCTTTAATGGAGTACTCATCTGCTACCTTTCTCTCAGTAGCCAGCCTACGAGTGTCCGGAGCACCATTGCTTTCCGGGCTACTCCTTTGGTCTTGGACTTGTTGCCAAATCCCACCAAAGTAAGGATCCGCTTGACAACGCCATTTGAGAGAAAGATAGAAATGAGTCGAGATTTTCGAAAATGATAGAGCATTTACTAGCAAGAGATCCTAGTGAGATCATTGGCAACATGATTTGTTGCACCCTTTTGGTAGCATATCTCAAAATTGAACTCTTACATGAGTTCAACCCACCTTGCCTTTCGCCCTCGAAGCCCGGGCTGATCACAGAGATACTTCAAGGAATGATGATGGGTCCATGCTACAAAGCGGACACCATAAAGATAATGACGCCAAATTTTAAGTCCATGGAGGACAGCCAACATTTCTTTTGTGTGGTACACCTCAATTGGGTATGTGTGAGCTTACGGCTCTCAAATGCCACAAGCTATCCATCCTGATAAGTGACGACACTAACATCAAAGTCACCGGCATCCGTTTCAACCTCAAAAGGTGTGTTCGGATAGACAATCTACAACATTGGTGTAGTTGTGACTAGTTGTTTCAATGTTTGAAAGCATTAGTTAAGCTCATTGGACCACTCAACGGGTGGACTAGCTTCCCGCTTTTTGCTGCGAACTCCCTTTAACAATTGTGTTAAGGGTTCCGCCACCTTGGGATAATCCTTGATAAATTTCCTAAAAGAATTCGTGAAGCCCAAGAACGATTTCACTTAGTACAGAGGATAGGCTAGTCAAGGACTACTCTCACCTTTTTAGGATCAATACGGATTCCATCCTTCGAGATAATATGACCAAGATACAACAGCTCCATGCGAAAAGATTTGCACTTGGATTGTTTTGCGTACATCTTCTCTTGTCTAAGAATACGAAGAGTAAGACGAAGATGCTGTAAGTGTTCTTCCCATGATCGACTATAGAGAAGTATTTCCCATATACAGACAAAAGATATCATTCATCATTCATCATCTGCTGGAAAGTTGTGGGATCATCGGTCACTATCCTTTTTAGCGAGAAGAAGAGGAGCACTCCATGGTGATTTTTACTGGGCTCAATGAAGCCTTTCACAAGGACCTGGTAGTCCTGCAATCGCCTACCAATCTCATCCTCCTCTTTCGGGCTAAAACTATATGGCTGCCAAGAGATGGGTTTGCTACTGGGCAGAGTGACTATCTTGTGATCAAGGCTAGGACCACGAGACGGTGGCAATTTGTCAAGTAAATCAGACAAAAATACGTCAGCAAATTCAGTTAAAACCATGTCGAATGCTTTATTAATAGATGCAGAATGTTCAGTGGCAAGCACTTATGCTCACGCAAAGAAACATTATTTATTAAACATTCACAATTATTACAATTTACAAAGTAAAGAAACATAAAAGTTTGGACGTCGGGTTTCATAAATAAATGATTGAATTCCATTGCTGAAATAAGAGATACATCAAAGTGGTGTCGGAGGGTGGAAATCTCTCATCCACATAATATCTACCATCAAGTACAAACGAGATTACATGGGACTTGTAATCTATTGCTAAGGAATCTGTCCTACTATGAAACCAAGGCATGCCTAAAATAACATCCACATGGTTGAGGTTCATTGTATAAAGATGGGAACTGCTGGATTTTAAGGTCCAGTCTAGGCACCATCTGAGACATCGATCTTCGTGCGGTCTCTCCCCATAACAGACCACGTACTCGTGTGATCAGTGGGAGCCGTCCTGAGCTTGAGTTGTTGCATCACACGAGAATAAATCAAATTATGAGTAGAGCCATTGTCCAATAGAACCTTGATGGTCTGGTCATTGATTTCTCCACTAACGCGGGGGTTTTATCAGTGTGACAAGTCGGGCGACTACACATTAACATGGAAAATCTATGAAGTTTTTGCATAAAAAAATATACCTGGTAACTTGATAATGTTTACCAAGGATTTTGTTGCGGAGGTTTGATCGTCAGCATGAGAAGTCTTCTTGTTGAACTCGTTCTTCCGAGGAGTCGATCTTGACTGACTTGGTGTTGCTGAGGGGTTCTTCTTGGTCCAATGAGTAGAGAAGGCATAGTGAGAGGAGTCTCTCGCTGTTTGGCTGCCTCTACCCGTGGCCAAGGTCACGTCATAGTTCTTGGCAAACTTATAGATATCGTCCAAGGAATCCTTGGGTTCCTTAGGACCATTCTGGTACTCAAGTTGTAAACCAAACAGATAAAGCATGATGAGTACCATCTTAGGATGCTCCAAGGCCTTGATCTTATGGAGCAAGCCCATGAAATCCTGTGAGAGAAGAGACACAATGAAGTCGTGAACCCATGACACGAAAGCTACCTGGGGGCCTATCAAGTAGTCCACTTTACTGGTCCCTCCACCTAGATAATGACCACCGCTGGAGGCTGTAAATGATTTAATCATGGACAGCCCATAACTCAAGTAGATGACAACCATATCGTGTATCACTGAGACGAGCATCCGAAGCACGGCTAAGGTTCGTCTCCTTGTCCACTAGAACAAGTGCTTGGGTGAGATGGCTCACGTAAACCGGGTCAAGGGCATGATCAAAGTGGACCTAAACACGGGGCAGTATGGGGGGTCCGAAATGCTAAAGGCCGAATACGAATGGTCGGCGCCATTGTGTCCTTTGACCTCAGGCTATATAGAGGCGACCTCCCCAAGCTATTGGTATCAAGTCATTTAGTGAATAGCCCTTCATCTAGTATCTGTCTAGATCGCACTGAAGCTCCACAGCCATGGATGCAGATCCAAGGGTTTGGCACACATATTCTAGCTCGCCGCATTTTGTACCGATGCCGATACCACTTGATATATCTTCTATGCCCAGGCCTACCACATGCTGTTTGTTCACTACATCGAATGTACGAGAGGCACTCCGTTGGTTTTAGAATCGGAGAGGTCAAGACCATGAGGGATTGCAGACTGAGCATTTTGCACATCGGCAAGAGCTTCTCGCACCGATTTTAGCAAAGATGTTCAACCATGCTGTATGCTATGGTTTCCCACATACTTGGAGCACTACCACTATTGTACCTATACAACATAAGGCGGGGGTCTATGGGTCAATCCTAGAGAGGGAAATCAAGGCCTGTGGGCTATAGAACATGCATGTTTTCGAAGGCATCATTCTACTCTAGACCATATTTTCACCTTAGGGGCTGTCATTGAGGTGGCGAGATCGAGGCGTTAGAAAGTCTATACTTTCTTTGTTGACTTTTGGAAGGCCTTTGATACAGTCTCGCACTTTCGCATGATCAAGAGGTTCCAAGAGATGCAATTTCTGGAGGCCTCCTTTATGAGTTCGTTAGAGGGAGAGTTCGTGCCTTGGGAGGCCTATCAGACTGGGTGGACAACACCATTGGTGTAAAATAGAGATGCTCCCTTTCACCGACTCTCTTTGGGCTTTACATAGATGAAATCACATCCGTCATTGATCGTCTCAGAGGTGAGAGATCATTGCTGGTGATTTGATGATATAGATATTACTAAATGCAGATGACATAGATCTCTTATCGTTTTCAACAAAGAGATTAAAGAGGCACTTGGAGGCTCTGGAGGTGTTCTGCATGAAGAGATACTTGATAGTTAATGTTGGGAAATCAAGGTCATGATGAAGCCTGCACATCTGGTGGTTACTCCAACAGGAATTATGCAGCCAAGGATGTCAAAGTTAAGGTCATGGGTGCATAAGCTTAATGGGGATACACGCACGCCCAAGGAGCTTGATGAGTGGCTCACGAAGATAGAGGAGTACGTCTGCTTCTACCCCAAGCAAGATGAGGATCGCATCATCTTTGCTGGAATGCACATGCAGGGTTATGCTCACACTTGGTGGCGATATATGAGGGACTCCCCTCAAAGTCCAACCACACTAAAGAATTGATGGTCACCGCCTTTTGTATGTCCACTCATATTGGAGCTGTACTTGGCTGAATTCTATGCATTATCACAAACCGGAATGATTCAGGAGTACCTGCAGCATTTCTTGAGGATTTCCTTTTCTGTGCACGACATATCTGAAAAGCAGAAGTTGCGGCATTTCATCCAAGGGTTGCATCCTTCCTTGTGAGAACTCATAACCCGCAGAATACTGAGGAGCTGCCCAACTCGCAGAGGTGTTTGAGCCCAAGTATGCCAAAACAGATACAAGAATTCTATGGGCAGCACACATGGGTCTGCTTATGAGGCTAGCCTAAAATAATTGATTGGCATGATGGGGAATCTGCAGCAGCATCCTTCCCAAGGTTTCCCACAATATTGGGTAGCAAAATGCCATATGCAGAACCCTAAAGGCAATTGGATACAAAGCCAAGAGGCAAACTAAGTGTTGCAAATGAAAAATCAGAAATAAAATAGCACCCAAGGACCATCATGGACAGCAGGAAGAGGGCCAATATATGCTTTAATTGTGGTGACAAATGGACTCTCGAGCATAGGGACACGTGAAAAATGTGCAACTGTAGCATATCCAACTCACTCTGATTATTGAGGTATCTGATGATGAAGAGTTGATAAATGCGTCTTAAGTTCCTAGATTTGTCTCACGATGAGATAAAGGGAGCACATGCACAGAGCAGGGCTTGTATGAGTTTAAGATGATGCCATTTTGATTGACTACCTGCCATCTTCCAGGCACTCATGAACAAAATATTGCAGCCACTTCTCTTCAAATGCGTGCTGGCTTTCTTTGATGGCATCCTCATTTACAGCAAGAACAAACAGGAGCACGTTGAACATGTGAAACAAGTGCTGGAAATTCTGAGGTTGCATCAGCTTTATGCAAAGGCCAGCAAATGTGCTTTTATGGCAGAGAAGGTTGCGTATATGGGGCATATTGTGAGCAGAGATGGCATTAGGGTGGATCTGCAATCAAAGATTGGCCACAGTCACAAAGTTCGAGAGGCTTTTTGGATAGTGCTTTTTTCTATAGGTGATTATTAGAAGCTTTACCAAGAGAGCATCCTCTCTTACTGATCTCTCGAAAAAGAATGCTTTTATGCGGTTAGAAGAAGCAACTCAGTTTTGAAGACCTGAAAATTGCATTGACTCATGCACATGTCTTGGTGGGCCCTGATTTCTCACGTCCTTTCATAGTGGCAGAGGCTTGGGGTCCATTCTGAGGCAAGAGTATGGGGTTATAGCCTTTGAAAGCAGGAAGCTTGACGCCAAATAATTCAATTACCATGTTTATGATCAGCAGATGTTGGCTATCTTGCATCCTTTCAAGAAATGGCACCACTATCAGAGTAAAATCAAGGTTCAAACAGATCATAGGACACTCAGATACTTCCTCATGCAGTCGAACTTGTTAGTTAAACAGAAGAGATGGTTGGCTGCTATGATTTCGATATTGAGTACAGAAAAGCAAAAGAAAATGTGTCATGGTTGCAAATGCCTTGTCCCGTATGTGGACTTGCACATTGTCTGTTGTCTCTACCATTTATCAAGATTGGATTCATGGCATTCAGGAAGAGCACATGCAGACTTCAAGGGCAGCAACCATATTTTCGGATTTGCAGGAACCGTCATGCCAATGTCACCCTGACTTTAAATTGCACAATGGTTTGTTGTGGTGCAAGGACAGAATTTACCTTGTGACAGACTCAAGGTATAGATAGCTGGTTTTGCAAGAAATGCATTCTTCTCCCATCACCGGATGTCACCAAGGACTAATGAGAGGGTCAGGTAGAGTTTCTTTTGGGAAGGCATGTGGCGAGAGGTGATCAAATATGTTACCGAGTTGTTGCCTTGCGAACAGAATAAAGTGGAAAGCAAGCTACCAGCTGGTCTATTGCAACCCTTACCATTCTAGAAGGAAAATGGACACATATAGCAATGGATTTCATCACAGGCTTTACTTCTACAGAGAGAGGATGGGACAACATTTATGTTGTCGTGGATAGAATGACAAAACAGGCCCATTTCACACGAAGGCCCAATATTCAGGATCACACGTTGCTTGGCGCTTTGTTGAGCATGTGTTTAAGCATTGTCGTTTTCCCCAGGAATTTGTCAGTGACAGAAATGCAAAAGTCATGGGCGGCAAGAATTATTTACAGCAGTGGTTACTTTACTCACATCTAGCACTGAATACCATCCTGAGACTAATGGGACAGTCAAAAAGGGTGCACAAATGGGTGGAGGAATACTTGAGGCATTTTGTCATGATACTTAGAGGTCTTGGGCTAAGTGGCTGGCACTTGCTGCATTTTGTTACAACTGTACAAATCATTTATGTGTTAGCATAATAAGCCGGATTGAGGCAATGTATGGATGCAAGGTTGGAATGCCTTCTTCAATTGTAGACACACCTGTGAAAAATCAGCAAGCTCGGGATGACTTGGATTCCTCAGAGTCCATAGAAGGAAAATCAATTCCAAAAATTGACCCTTTAGTCAGTTCCTTTTTGTGAAATACAAGGAGTGTATGAGTGTGAAATCAAATCTCTAGTATCAAGCAATCCCAACTTGGGTCTCCTGCACAACCCTACTAGTAGGTCCAAAGTGCACCGGACCACATGGAATGAGCTGATTTCTCTACATTGTCTTCATAAGTTTTGCTATGAGAGTGAAAAGTGTTGGAGAACGAATTGCTCAATCAAAATTGTCAAAATAAACAGTATAATAAAGAACCTATGATCACCTATCGAGAACGTTTGCAGATATCATTCAACAATCGTTCGAGAAGGGCTGGGCAAATCTTCAACCTAATGATGTGCTCTGAATATATGCAACATGATCCCTCAAAGAGTAGATCTCTACTTTAGCAACTTGCATGAAGCCTTATTAAATATTTGGTGGAGTGAAGTGTATGTTCAATATGTATTGATGACCTCAAAGTCCTTTGGAGATTAGTTGACAATCAATGCTGACTGCAAGGACATAGAACAATATATGAAATTCAGCTTTGATAGCCATTAAAGGACATGGCTCTGAATGTATATTGTCATTTTATTTCCTCATACAATGGTTGTTGAGTTTGCCAAATTTTTGAAGGAAGATATCAGCACTGCTATGATTCCTTTGGTTTCAATAGTTTTAGTTTCTACTATGCATGGAGTTGATTTGTAAGATTGTGACTAATTAGGTCAAAGTTAAAGCCTACATCTTATACCTTTGTCTTTGTGTGATTCGTTTGGTCATGTGGATTTATCTTTCGTTGCAAATGTTTGGTATATTAATGCACATGCATATCTCTTTATAAAATAGTTGTTCGAGTTGTGCACCATCTTTGTCGGTGTGTGCGCTAATGGACTATTATAATGCTAAAATTTGCAACCGAATGTTTGAAGCATTTTACCGCTGGTTGGAATTTCATACTTGATAGTACCTACTATGCATGATGGGGTCTATGGTTTGTAATTATTGTGTGTGGTCTATCTTACGGATCTGCAGTTGTCCAACTTTTCTGTAGACACTAGGTTTGTTGTGGTTGAATCTTCTTGGCATCTCTTGAGGCCCGACAGAAACTCGGTATGCAGAGTTTTTGTACAAATATGTGCTCATGCTTTGTGTGATATAAAGTTCTACATGCCCTATTGGGTGCTGATGAAGTTAGTGGTATGTCATAGTAGTTGTTTTAATGTCCTTAGGAGCTATTGCAGCTCAGTGATGGAGACTACTCTTTAATTGGTAGATTTCACATGAATGAGTATGACCAGCTCTGGAGAGACTCATTGAAGAGATTTTCAAATGTAGGCATAAATTTTGCCTACTGGCGTAAAGTTTTAGTAGATATGGTGAAAAGGGCTTTAGATTTCAGTGGCAATGTGATTTAGTTGATCGTGAGTGAGTTCGATCAACTTTAAGACACGTGTGATGTGTGTGAAGATATGCGGGAGTGAACCCACTTAAATACATAATGACAATATGAGTGAATCCAATGTGGGAACAATTAATATGTTTGACCACTCGTGTGTGCTAATAGTTACAACCAAGGACGGTTGTTCTTCTCAAACGAGAGGACTATCACGCATAGCAAGGTCCTGGCCGAGGTCTTGGGGCCAGCCTCGGTTCGATTTAGAGGGTGAGCTTTCAGGTACGGTGGATGAGGGACCAAGGAAGCAGCCTATGAGTGAAGCGCTAGGTCACCTGTGCAAAGGATCCTAGAGGGTGATGACCATACGATGCTCGGGCTCTTGGTCGCCGAGCGACGATACCCACACGTGCGTGGTGGAAGATATTAGGACAAGGAGTAAGAGTTGTTTTCTGAATTCGGGGATGGGTTTGGTTGATTGACCTTGCTGGTCCTCAACGGATGAGTCCATGGCTCTTTTATATGGATCCGTTGGTTGATCTTGATGATCTTCAAAGGAGATTCTATTTTTTATATGTGAATATATTACCGGTTACAAGGCCCCTGAGTAGACAGGTGGTGAGCGTTCTGGTTGCCAATGATGTCATAGGTACACCGATGAAGGAATGATTGGAAATAAAGATTTAACTGGAGATTTTGAGGATTATGATCAGTGACACAATGGTTTCATTAAATGATTATTTTTAAAGATAGCTGATTCTGTGAAAAAGGCAATTTCATATTAGGTGTGTAAGTGGTGTGACTAGTTTTAAGTTTGCATGAATATCTGGCTAGGGGGAACTCTTTTCCCTGGTACCTGGGACAAAACCTAACCAAATTCTTAATTGGATCCCATCAGTAGAGTGGTTTTGGTGGGCGGTTGGCTAACCCATGGGACTTAGGCTGGACTGATGGATCCCTAAAATGAGATTCAATTATGTTATGGTTCGATAGATGAAGTAAATCCCGGATGAAAAATTGTTCTATGGAAAAGAATCAACGGCTGTGCCTCTCAATGAGTAAAAGAAGCGTTGGTCTCTATGATCCAAGTGCAATCTTTTACTTGATCTGACTTGATACTACGGGTTTGGTCAGATCAGTTCAGTTAATTAAGGCTTTTGACTACGTTAGAGAAAATCTTTTATCCTGGAGGAATCGCATGTGCTTTTCGAGCAAGCAAAGTTTTTTCGGGTTTGGTTTTGGAAGAACTGATGGATTAGCCTCTTGTCCGGATATCCGTGGTGGGCGAGGCCCCGAGTGTGGGACCCTGGCCCGCGTAAGAAGTGTTTCTCCCGCTGCTAGCACCCCTGAATTCATTGCGCGGTGGGGACAGGGATCTTACAACTGGTATCAGAGCAATTTGGCTAAAGTGGATCAATCGAGAAGCCAGAAATGTCATAAATTTACGAAGTAGCAGCAAAAGGTTGGAATTGTGTGATGAAACTCATACACATTGATATTTAGAATGAAATTCCTAAATTGATAATTGGGTCTTTAGATGGAAGTACTACAATTATATGGAATCCTTGACTTGCTTGAGACCTAGACATGATGGTATTTATCTTATAGTTCCAAGGACCGTGACTACCCGTATATACCGAGGGTATAACTGCAGCTCTTTACTGGCAGTATATACAAGTAAATCTAAGATCTTGAAATATAAGCTAAAATGCTATCCATATGATGAATTCGAATGTGGTTGATATGATTTTAAAACGATTTCCCCTGAAACAGAAATTCAAAAATAACTTTCCAGTGTGCAATTGGAATAAATTGAAAATAGGTAAAAAGGACCTTAGTCTGAGGGTCCAGATTTTTTAAAAATTTTGAATTAAGGTTCCTATGGACCAATAAGATTAATCGTCCAAGAAGTAAGCTAAACTGACCTAAAAATGGTCAAAAAGTGACCAAACTGATTTGGAAGATTCTAGAATCAGTTTGCTTGGTTAGAGGGTCACTTTTTCCCATAAATAGAAGCTTCCTCCTTTGTAAAAGGTTAATAGTGTTTATGCACTGTTACTCTACTCCTTCTGAGAGTCAAATACATTGAATTCACTTGATAATTCAATTATTTTTGACTAAATCTTCTCCAAAAGAACTGGTGGCCACTCTTGTTGCAAACAAGAGTAGAACCCTCAATCCCTCAAGCTAAAAGAAAGCTTACAAGTTCCATGTAAGCTTAATTCTTACTTATTGTGAATTTTAAATCTATGGTTTTCTTAAATTTTATGCTTTGTAAATGTTTGAATTAAAATCTATGGTTTTCTTAAATTTTATGCTTTGTAAATGTTTGAATTAAAATCTGATGCTATGCCTTAATGGAAAGGCCATCCCCTTCTCTTCTTTACAATTCAGCCTAATTAAAAGATTGATTAAACTCTTTTCATTGTTTACTCTCTTGATTTTTGAAAAATGGAGTAGATCAGAGATATTAGAATTCAAATTGGATTAATTCAAGTCATAACTTGAATGTAAAATTGAGAAATGGTCAGCCATACAAAGGAGGTTATGGTAAAATTTTCTTAAATTTTGTGAAACTAAAGTTTATCATTAGATTATTCTAAAAGAGTAATTCCTTCCGTTTGTGCATTCTAAAAGGTATATTTTTTTATTTCAAAAGTGTCATTCTCATTAAAATTGAATTTATGCATAGAAAGATGCATAAAAGAATTATTTTTATTTCAAAAGTGTTATTCCCATTAATTCTGATTTTATGCATAGAAAGATGCATAAAGGAATTTATTTTTATTTCAAAAGAGTTATTCTCATTAATTTTGATTTTATGCATAGAAAGATGGATAAAAGAATTTATTTTTATTTCAAAAGAGTTATTCTCATTAATTTTGATTTTATGCATAGAAAGATGCATAAAGGAACTTATTTTTATTTCAAAATAGTTATTCTCATTAATTTTGATTTTATGCATAGAAAGATGCATAAAGATATGTATTTTTATTTCAAGAGAAATTTTCTAAAGTTCTTTTTTTTATCATCATTTTGAAACGCAATCTTATATTTTTTACTTTATGAATCTTCGAAATGCAATTAGTTTTACTTGTCGATGAAGCTTTTCGAAGTTTAATATAAGGATCCGCAAAGCACTAATTGTGATCTGTTCGGAGCGGTAAATTCATCATCATCATTTTGAAACGCAATGTTATTGATGAAGCTGGCGAAGTTTCGAAACGCAATGTTTTACTTGATCCATGATGAAGCTTTCGTCAAATTTTAGGATTCTCAGAGCACTTGTCTGTTCGGCATCGAAAGTTGAACGCGATCTAATTTGCTTGTTGCTTCATCAGTTGTACCTTGCATCTGTCAATATTCCTCAAATCCTGATTCCTTGTCCTCATCAATTGTTGCCACTGTTGTGGAAACGTGGATCAAGGCTCTCATCACTTGTTGAAGTTGAAGATCAACGCTCGAATGCTTTGCGTTTAACATGCATGCAACTTGCTTGCTTTTGCTTTTGTCGTATGCTGGCTTTTGACGCTTTTTCAAGTTCCTGCTATAAATTTGGATAGCTGCACTAGGACCATGGCAACAGATTTGCAGCGTTCAACGGGCACAGACTACGAGGGATCGAAACATGCTGGCAATCCATGATCATGTCGATGATGAGATGCTCTCCACCGACATGATGTCCTTTACGCCTGCGGAGTATCCACCTTGGCGCTGCGTTGACAAGAGTGCTTCAACTATGCTTGCTTGCATTCAACAATTCTTGCGTAGACATGCATCGCTGTGTCAGATGAAGAAAAGACCTCCATCAGCAAACAATGCAAGGATGTTGCCATCGCAGACTTCGTGTTTACGGTGTGCAGCATTGAAGGTGAAGGCCTAGACTCCGTTGAGCAAACGCGAGAGTCGCTCAATCCTTTAATGTTCTGCACCAACAATGCTAAAATCGAATGTGCAGGTCTCCCATCGATAGAGTCCACCAAAGAGGCGCTTTTCGCATCAGACCAGATCATTGAGGTGCAACAATCCTTTCATGGAAACTTCTTTGATGGAAAGAAGCGATCCACGCTCAATATGTTCACTGCCACCCAGCTTGTTCTGAATAGGTCTCTATCTACTGGCCTGCAACAACCTATGCCTGATGGTACCCGCTTCATCAAAGAGCTGCATACCACCCTCTTCGATAACACTGAGGACTGGTTCGAAGTAGGGAAGTTCAGGAAGTGCTCAGCTTTTACATTCTTGTCAAACGGAGACAAGTTCAGCTATCTATCTTATCACAAGATCGCTCCAGAGCTCAATCTGTTGGTTGAGCGTGTCAACAAACTGTTCACTCACATTTTCACCAGGATGGCCGATAAAGAGGACAAAACTCTCATTCTCTTGAAGTTGGGAGGGACATTCTTTATGCAATTTAAGACAATACACCCCTTTCATGATGGCAATGGCAGAGTTCGGCGTCTCTTACTGGCGTGTCTGTTGTCCCCCCTCACACTATTTGGTGTAAATACCTTTTATGTGGACGGAGACAAATTTCCTATGTTTGTGGATCAAAGCACTTATATCCAGACATTTGAGAGCGATTCAAGAGATCCTTCTGAGCTCACTGCCCTGATCATAGAAGGCATCTATGTAGCTTGGAAGCGTTACTTCAGGGAGATCTACTGATTGGGGCCGCTTGGAGGTTTCAAAATGCTCATTTTCCAGAGTCATTTTACATTAAATCTCATCGACATTCCATGGTTCAAACTTTGATCGGTTGAAAGCAAGCCTTTTCTTAATATTATTGAGTGCTTCCATTGAGTTAATATGCTCGCTATATCATGGTTATGAGTTAATATGCTTGTTGTACTAATTGTGAGTTCTAACGGAGTGATCTCCATATACACATTTAAATCTATATAAAAAGCGACCACTATACGAGGTAGTCACCAAGTATTCAATCGGGTGTGAATGATAAGATGAATATTACTGTTGCAATCCAAAACAAAATGTTACATGACAGAGATCTCGAGACAGAGATAGGCACACAAATATACGAGGATCGGCGCATTGATTATGGATACCATCTTGAGATCGTATGAAAAAAGATGGAATGGTGTGTGGATGCACGGCGTCGAGGCACAGGAAGAGAAGCTCGCTCTAGCGATGCATGATACGTAAATACTAGGTAGTACCCAAGTGGTAACCTAGTGTGTGTACATTCAAACGATTTGTCAATTGATGTGTATATTGTGAGACTATAAAAACTGTGGAAAAGACAGAGAGAGGAAGCATGCATGCGAGAGGGAGCCGTTCCTACAAGCTATCACATATGAGCGATAACACTAGAGATGTTGCTCAAAAGAGCCGACCTTTGGATGTATGTAAATGGCACGAAGCAGATGCCTCCTGCCCCTCAACCTCTTCCTGTTCCAGCACCCCCACTCAAGCTGAAATCAACATCCATACTGCCCAGACGGATGCAAATCTTGCATGGCTTTTTGCTGATGCTAAGGCCTACTCTAACATGATCCTCAATTGCGGGGATCTACAAATACGGTTGGTGCACTCTCTTCCTACTTCTCAGTTGGTCTAGGATACTCTCAAATCCACCTATGACCATGTTGACATTGCAACTCAGATCACCCAACATCGTCGCCTCATCCTCCTACAACTACAAGAAGGTGACTCTGTTCCTGACTTCATCGATCATTGGCAAGGCCTCTTGGACGAAACAGTCAGTGCTGGCCTTGCAATACCTACGATTCAGCAGGTTACTATCCTTTTGTCTGCCTTACCACCCTTATGGCACCCCTTTGTAACTACCCAGACCAATCTTGCTGGGCTTACCCTTCCCATACTTATTGGTTGTGTTCTCCAAGAAGACACTATGAGGAGAACCTCCCTCCAATCCGACAATCCTCAACATCAGGCGTTTTCACCTTAGGCTTTCTTCACTGCCTCATGTGGAGGCCACAGAAACAGAGGACGTGGGTTTAGGGGGGGTTGCAACCAACCTTCCAGATACAGTCATCCCCCTTTGCTACAGACACCCCCTCAACGGGTTAACTCCAAACAAAACAATTTTTGCAGACCTGCCTAGAACAATTCATGGTCTCGCCATCGCCCTAAACCTCGCTCTCCCCAGGCTAATGCCATTGAAATACAACCGCCTCTTCAACTCTTCTATACCTCCACCAACGAGTCTCTTCAATTCCATGCAGAAGATGTTTGGTATCTTGATACAGCTGCGTCTCAACATATGTCTTCTCAATGTTCTTGGTTTCAAGATTACATTCCCTTCTCTCAACCCTTGACTGTCTATTCGGGGGATCACTCTCAACTCTCAGCAGAAGGCACTGGTCGTGTCCTTCTCCAATTGGTGAATGGGCAATCCCTGCAACTCACGGAAGTGTACCACGTCCCCCAACTGAGGAAGACTGTGCCTACATGATGGCTATTCCATACCGGCGAGCCGTCGGTTCTCTTTGCTATTTGGTGTCTTGCACTTGCCCGGATCTCACCTATTCCACCTCTCAGGTCTCGCAATACCTGCAGAACCCTAGCCTTGTGCATTGGAATGTTGTCAAATGGATCTTCCATTATTTGGTTGCCACTGCTGACACTGGTGTGGAATATAACTCAGCTCCCTCCTATCCATTACATGGGTGGTGTGATGCCGACAGGGGCAGCGATCATGACACTCGCAGATGGACAATTGGTTATGCTTTCCTTTTATCTGATGGCCCTATTGTGTGGTACTCAAAGAAACAGGCTACTGTTGCCTTGTCTACGGCTGAGGCTGAATATGTGGCCGCATCTACTGCTACTACTGAAGCAATTTGGCTTTGAGGGCTCCTGATTGATCTTGGTTTCCCTGAAGGTGATCCATTACTCATCTATTGCAATAATAAGTCTGCAATTGATATTGTCAACAACACTAGCCAGCCAGATAAGCAAAAGCACATCGAACTCCGCCACCATTTCATCAAGGATGAGATCGAAGAGGGTCGTTTAAAATTGGAGTTCGTGAGCTCTTCTAAGATGGCTGCTGATATGCTCACTAAACCTCTACCAAAGACGGCACATTGGATTTGTTGTGATTCCCTTGGGTTAACTCGTCCATCTACACTCCCATTTGATCCAATTTTCGCAGTCGCTTCTCGTTCCTCTACTTGAAGTTCCTTTCAATTTTCTGTTTTGCTGTAATGCATTAGGAGTTAAGGGGGGGTGATGGAATAACATTAACTAGATTACTGCTTATTAGATTTCCTAACCTTATTTGATTATGCAAATAAGTCCATTAGGGACACGGTTGTAACTCCCTTATCTTGGCAGTTGCCGTGAATACATGCAATCGATTCATTCTCTTTCCCTCTCGCATGCATGCTTCCTCTCTCTGTCTTTTCCACAATTTTTATAGTCTCACAATATACACATCGATTGACAAATCGTTTGAATGTACACACACTAGGTTACCACTTGGGTACTACCTAGTATTTAT
This sequence comes from Cibotium barometz, assembly GCF_041138505.1. Taxonomy (NCBI): domain Eukaryota; kingdom Viridiplantae; phylum Streptophyta; class Polypodiopsida; order Cyatheales; family Cibotiaceae; genus Cibotium; species Cibotium barometz. The sequence goes on from NC_141069.1 coordinate 56,031,277, forward strand.
GTATCATGCATCGCTAGAGCGAGCTTCTCTTCCTGTGCCTCGACGCCGTGCATCCACACACCATTCCATCTTTTTTCATACGATCTCAGGATGGTATCCATAATCAATGCGCCGATCCTCGTATATTTGTGTGCCTATCTCTATCATGTAACATTTTGTTTTGGATTGCAACAGTTATATTCATCTTATCATTCACACCCGATTGAATACTTGGTGACTACCACGTATAGTGGTTGCTTTTTATATAGATTTAAATGTGTATATGGAGATCACGCCGTTAGAACTCACAATTGGTACAACAAGCATATTAACTCATAACTCACGATTGATATGAGCGAGCATATTAACTCAATGGAAGCACTCAATAATATTGAGAAAGGCTTGCTTTCAACCGATCAAAGTTTGAACCATGGAATGTCGATGAGATTTAATGTAAAATGACTCTGGAAAATGAGCATTTTGAAACCTCCAAGCGGCCCCAATCAGTAGATCTCCCTGAAGTAACGCTTCCAGGCTACATAGATGCCTTCTATGATCAAGGCACTGAGCTCAGAAGGATCTCTTGAATCGCTCTCAAATGTCTGGATATAAGTGCTTCGATCCACAAACATAGGAAATTTGTCTCCGTCCACATAAAAGGTATTTACACCAAATAGTGTGAGGGGGGACAACAGACACGCCAATAAGAGACGCCCAACTCTGCCATTGCCATCATGAAAGGGGTGTATTGTCTTAAATTGCATAAAGAATGTCCCTCCCAACTTCAAGAGAATGAGAGTTTTGTCCTCTTTATCGGCCATCCTGGTGAAAATGTGAGTGAACAGTTTGTTGACACGCTCAACCAACAGATTGAGCTCTTGAGCGATCTTGTGATAAGACAAATAGCTGAACTTGTCTCCGTTTGACAAGAATGTAAAAGCTGAGCACTTCTTGAACTTCCCTACTTCGAACTAGTCCTCAGTGTTATCGAAGAGGGTGGTATGCAGCTCTTTGATGAAGCGGGTACCATCAGGCATAGGTTGTTGCAGGCCAGTAGACAGAGACCTATTCAGAACAAGCTGGGTGGTAGTGAACATATTGAGCGTGGATCGCTTCTTTCCATCAAAGGAGTTTCCATGAAAGGATTGTTGCACATCAATGATCTGGTGTCTGATGCGAAAAGCGCCTCTTTGGTGGACTCTATCGATGGGAGACCTGCACATTCGATTTTAGCATTGTTGGTGCAGAACGTTAAAGGATTGAGCGACTCTCGCGTTTGCTCAACGGAGTCTAGGCCTTCACCTTCAATGCTGCACACCGTAAACACGAAGTCTGCGATGGCAACATCCTTGCATTGTTTGCTGATGGAGGTCTTTTGTTCATCTGACACAGCGATGCATGTCTACGCAAGAATTGTTGAATGCAAGCAAGCATAGTTGAAGCACTCTTGTCAACGCAGCGCCAAGGTGGATACTCCGCAGGCGTAAAGGACATCATGTCGATGGAAAGCATCTCATCATCGACATGATCATGGATTGCCAGCATGTTCCGATCCCTCGTAGTCTGTGCCCGTTGAACGCTGCAAATCTGTTGCCATGGTCCTAGTGCAGCTATCCAAATTTATAGCAGGAACTTGAAAAAGCGTCGAAAGCCAGCATACGACAAAAGCAAAAGCAAGCAAGTTGCATGCATGTTAAACGCAAAGCATTCGAGCGTTGATCTTCAACTTCAACAAGTGATGAGAGCCTTGATCCACGTTCCGACAACAGTGGCAACAATTGATGAGGACAAGGAATCAGGATTTGAGGAATATTGACAGATGCAGGGTACAATTTGAGGAATATTGACAGATGCAGGGTACAACTGATGAAGCAACAAGCAAATTAGATCGCGTTCAACTTTCGATGCCGAACAGACAAGAGCTCTGAGAATCCTAAAATTTGACGAAAGCTTCATCATGGATCAAGTAAAACATTGCGTTTTGAAACTTTGCCAGCTTCATCAATAACATTGCGTTTCAAAATGATGATGATGAATTTATCGCTCCGAACAGATCACAATTAGTGCTTTGCGGATCCTTATATTAAACTTCGAAAAGCTTCATCGACAAGTAAAATTAATTGCGTTTCGAAGATTCATAAAGTAAAAAATATAAGATTGCGTTTCGAAATGATGATTAAAAAAAAGACTTCTTCCGGATAGTGTAGATTACATTGTGTTTCGAAACTTCTAAAGCTTCATCGAGTAAATGCTAACATTGCGTTTAGAAATGATGCGCGATGATCAGGATAAGGATGAGATGAGATGATCAGAGACAACGCTGAAAGGAGAGCAATTCAAGGCTTCATCTAAAATTGATCACGTTGCGTTTCGAAATGATGAACGAACGATGTCGATGAGCAGATATTGGTGATGATGAGAGACACATTGATGAGAGACAGAGCGCTCTACCGAGAAATACATATTGAATTCGCAAGGAGGGAGTAGGATCATCACATGAGATGAGCAAACGTTGATCGAAGATGGAGCAGTTGACCTGCAGATTGATCTCCTCGAGATTCCGGCGTGATGAAAATGCAGATCAAACAATGTCGTTCTCAAAAGCTCTTAGCTCTTTGCTCTTGTAGATTGGTTGACTACGGAAGCGCACAACAGCATTCTGATGTCGCTAGCTAGCTAGGGTGACGGAGTGATGGCAGGTTTTATGGCAAGTTTTATGTCAAATTCGATTTGGTGCCAAAACGCCCGATTTTAATTACACTTTACTTTTTTTTAAAATGTGACGTGGCAAGAAAGTACATTTACAACAGTTTCCAACTGCGAGTGTCACGTGCCTCGACGTGTCTGATTAAATCTATGGTTGGGAAAGAGGGACTTCAATTCCTTTTGATATAGTTAACTTGTGTCCAGGGATGTATTGATACATTTTATCCCCTAATTCTTCACCACAATACCTATTAAGGCTTAATTGCAACAAAAGGGATATCGTTAATTCCCTTTTTCATAACGTCTTGCTTTGCATAGTGTTATCTCGGAAAAGAGAAGAAGACCCAACTACATCTTTCCTTTGAGGACGAAAGCTTGTCATGTGCACATAGTTTTCTCGATTGTCAATCTTGGCTTAACTCTCGAGTCTAAGGGTGTGGATTACCCCCCTCATAAGATAACACTTTGCTTTTACATGTGAGGCCGAGGAGAGCATCCCCTTTTTTAAACTAATTATTGACCTTTCAGTACTTAGTTTTTCAAAATAAGGGAGCAAACTACCACCCTTGACTGATTATGAAGGTATCCCTCTTAAGCCTATTCCCATCAGGGTAATTCCCATCAGGGTATGGACTGTGCCACTTAGGCCTTACTCTTAATTCATATACAATTTCCCTCTCTTGGCTTGTCAAACACCCCTTAGGCCGGCCCTAACCTTTACATTCCCCTAAGCCGGTGTGTGGACTAACTCCCTTAGACCTTGCTCCACTCCTAATGTATTTCTAATATTCCTCTCTATCCTTGTCAATGTAGGAGGATGTGGACTACCTCCTCAATCATAAATTGTAAACAAAGGGTGTGGACTACCACCTAACTATCCTCGATTAATGTTGAATCAAGTGGTTTAACCTCCTTTTGACCCCTACCTCTTATATTCCCCTCAGGTGGCAGACTCCCTCCCCTTAGGACTTGCTCCATTCTTAATATCTTGTTATTTTCTAACCTTGTTATTTGTTGCAAACTACCCTCCTTATTCATATATTGTTGATAAAGGGTGTGGACTACCCCCCTAATAAATGTTGTTAGTCCACACACAAATTTACATAAATTTGTCATGATGTTTGTCTAACTTTTAGCATCTATAGAAAGGCTAGACTTGCTTTGAGGTAAAAGCAGTAACAAACTAGGGTGCACGGACATTACATGTCTATTCAATTCCCACCCATTTTAAGCTACTATGTTATGACATCTAGTTTATTTGTTTATTTGGATGCTGGTAGGTAAGTGGATCCTAACCTTGAAGCTAGTGCTACCTCACAAATTTGTAAATTGCCCTCTCGTGTACTTCATTTTGTACTCAAAACACTAAAATGAGAGTTCATCAAGTTATTATGAGTTTCATTTTGTTTGAGCATTCGTTTGCTAGTTTTTGCGGGGGTCTTTAAAACTAAAGCACACGACTTTAACCCCATTAATCCTTGGCCGGATTAACATCGTGCGGCCTTGATCTCTCATTTTTTCGAGTTGATGTGTATAGGAACACTAGAACAAGTTCCTAAGACATCTAGGCTTCAATGATGACATTTGGAATCCTTTGACTCAAGATCCAGACCATACTCGCTTTCTTTCTAGATAATGGATTTCATTTAAAAAATGATGCAATTTGAAGAATATGCACAAGGAAAAGACACGCCATCAACCATCAGCATTGCCTCCCTTAATATTGGTTGCAACTACTCTTGGTATTCCAAAAAGAACCGCATATTGCTAATGCATCTCTGCACACCTTCCTACGACAACTCAATTATATCAATAGTGGAGATGAACAAGATTTGGAGTTCTACCACATGACGCTCCCTCCTTTTGTGAAGAAACCTCTTTTTGTGAATAATTTTCCCTTGATATCACTACCTGATCTTAGTTCTTGTGTTGCTCTTGACCTCAATCATTGATATTGAAGGTCTCGATGCCTTAGAAAAATAAGTGTTAGCCAATTTAACTCAAGCCTTCGCCCTCCATGAAGAATTTTGCTTTTGAGTGAGATTCCATTGGGCTTGCTCACAAATTACCCTTGATTCCATCATTACGACTTCAAGTTTTCAAATTTTGCTATTTGTGAGCATTGCATGTATGAAAAACAAACTAGTTCTCCACATGAGAAATCGTGTGGCAAGCAGAAGATTGAACCAACATTGTATTCATTAATTTTGAACTCGGCCACTGTCCAAAATGAGAGAAGGCAAGTTCAAAATGAAATTTGTAAAATAAATTAGGAATTTGTAAGACATATTAGACTTTTATAAAATTTAGACTGTATGATATTAGACTTTTATAATAAATCATGAAGATTGAGCCAACAATGTATTTAGTAATTTTGGACTCGGCCACAGTCCAAAATGAGAGAAGGCAACTCCTAAATAAAAATTGTAAAATATATTAGACATTTGCAAGACACATTAGAATTTTATAATATTTCAAATATTTTTTTAAGAACAATACACGTAGAGTTATAAAAGAAGTTGATAAATTAACCTACAATTTATGTTAGCATTTTTAATGCTTTGAATGATAGCAACACCTAATAATGGTTTCAATAAAAAAGATTACACCTAAAAAACCATGAAGATTCAACCTTCTTAGCTGGATCAAATAAAGGAAAGGCCGGTAAGGACCCATGTACATCTTCTTCAGAGGACAAAAAGAGGAAGAAGAAAATCAAATGCTTCTATTGTAACAATGCGGAGCGCAGAGCGAGTGCTAGAAGAATGCACATGAGAAAAATGACACGAGGAAAGAGTTTGGCAATAGTGCACAAGAAGTAATGGGGGAGCTATTTGTAGCGATGTAGGAGATTTGCAGCACAAATGTGGTTCACGTATCTACGGATGAGTCTTTGATTATTTACAATGGTGCATCATGCCACATGACTAGTCATAAGGATTGGTATAACTCTCTACATCCGGTATAGAATGACATCCTGATAGTAGTTGACAATGATGCAAAATGTCCAACAAGAGGAAAATGTATGATTGCCCTGAAGTTAGATCGAGTGGTAAAGCACTTGTCTAATATTCTTTATGTGTCAAATATCAAGAGAAACTTGTTGTCTATTATTGCGATCACTGATCAGGACCTCAAAGTTCACTCAGATAAGAATGGTGTGGAGATTGTGTATCTTCAAGGGAAGGTCATTGGCAGAGGAACTCAACACAACAACATTTAAAAACTCTCATCTTTCAGTGCTCAGGCCAATATGAGCAATAGTAAGTTGTGCCATGAAAGGTTCGGTCATCTAAACCGAGCATAAATTTGGAATGATTGTCGACTTGCTAGAATTTGTGACCTCTATGGGAAAATGGAGATGGAAGCTATGGTTGGCTCCTATTACTTCATGACGTTGATTGATGACTATAGTAGGAGAATCTGGATATACTTCCTAAAGACCAAGGAGCACGCTCTTGGAAAGTTTAAAGAATGGCATGTGATGGTTGAGAAAGAATCGAGGAAGAAGTCATAGATGTTTAGGTCAAATAGAGGTGGCAAGTTCACATCAAGTGAATTCAAAAGTTACTACAAAAGTCATGGGATCAAGAGGTAGAAACCCTCACCAAATACACCACAGCAAAAAGGAGTAGTGGAGTGCTAGAATCACATCATCTGTGAAATGGAAAGGAGTATGATGAAAGGAAAAGATCTACCAAAGACTTTTTGGGCTAAAGCATGTAAGACAAAAGTACACATTTTGAATCACAACTTTACAAAGTTTGTGACAAGGATGACTCCACTACAAGCCTTTTCTGGTAAGAAACCTTCAATAACACATTTCAAAATTTTTGGAAGTGACTATTTTGTGCATGTTACTGATGCTAATAGGAACAAGTGGGATCTGAAGAGCTAGAAATGTATCTTCTTTGGGTACAGTGAGGACGCAAAGGGTTACCGCCTATATAACCTTGTGACAAAGAAGGTGCTCATCAGGCACCATGATGTGGTTTTCTTAGAATAGCTTCATCAATTGGTGAAGGAGGCCTCCCCAGACACCTAAGATCATGTGATATACATCCAAAACAATCACCAATAGTAGACCAAACTCCCCCAATAGTGCTTGGGAGGATTGAATAGGATAAAGACAAAGAGTAGGACAAACATGCAAAACCACAATGGTAAAGGCCATTCCCAAATTGGGTGAGGTTTCCCATAGTAATGAAAGCTTTACAAAAAAAGAGTATGTGTGTCTGTGTGCATTTGTGTGTGTGTGTGTGTGTGTGTGTGTGTGTGTTTAGATTTAGAACTCCCATCATATCATGAATCATACAATCAATTTACAATAGAAAACCAAGATAGAATTATCAAGGTAGAATTGCACTATACAATTAGAATTAAACTATAAAATGAGAATAGACAATTAGAGTTAAATAGACATGGTCATACATATATGTTCCAATGGTACAATATGTAATCTTGAGTTGGTATAGTAGTTGTCGGGGTAGCCAAGCCTCCAATTACTTGAAGTGTAGGGAACTATACCTACCAGCCAACCATACAAAAATCATAGTTAGGAATTTGTGATAATTTCTAACTATGTTACACTCTTGTTATCAATGTCACAAATAATTGCAGAAAAAATAACCTAACTACCCAAGGCAAAGAATGGTGCAAATAACTGAGTACAAGTCAGACCTAATCCATCATGAGTGTTGGCACACTAGCATTTAGAACTTCCAAGGGAATTTATCCTTGTAGGACTAACCAAAAGAACTCCTGCAACAATGAACTAATGATGCATTAAACAAGCAAGGGTTAAGTCATATAGGAGTGCAAAGTCTTAGCTTGTCGACTTTGCAACACTGGTATTTAGAGAAAGAATCAAAATCTCCTCAAGATCTATAATTGTTCTTTTTACATCATCTCAATCCAAGTGTCTATTAAAAGTTATTGAAGAAAGAAGTATCAACTCATAAGAGTGTAGAATTTTAGACCTGCCGACATTTAGAACACTATATCTTGAGAGGGGATAATCGACATGGTTGTAAATTAGGAAGAGCCCTGACCTAAGGCTGTGCATCAACTGATCTTTAGGTGACCAAAAATACTGCGGTATGCAAGCATGCATAAAAATCCAAAGATTCATACTTGTGATATGCAAGCAACCGTAAGACTAGACCCATGATTCTGATCCGAAAATGATCAGACCCACAAATTTGAAAATTGATGATTTTGAAAAGATCTCAATACAGAAAAGGCTTCCATAATGAGATAGAAGGAAACATACATGATAGAGATGAAGTAGGGAATGGCCTTAGGGAGGGCCACTCCATCGGTTAGGCGACTAACTGGTAGCCGGGAGCTTGTCATGGAATGGCCCTTCGCAAGGCCATTCAATGTCATGGGGGAGGTACTTGGACATTGCTATACCATGGGTTGCAAGTCCATGAACCAAGAATTTGGCCGATCCTTGACCTTGACTGAGCAAAAGAGCTATCACGTCAAAGGAATAACAAAAGCTCAGATCGTCATTGAAAGAGACCAAGGTGAGAAGGCCAAGTATGATCACTATGACTCTGACCCAGCAAGCCCAACATGAACAATTGTAAAGGGGAAGAACAGAGCAAGAGTGTCTTAAGGGGAAGGGTGCACCTGAGGTGTAAACTGTTGAGGGAAGAGGAAGCGTGGTAGGAGGGCTGAAAAACTAGGGTTTTCAATGGAAGGATGGTGAAGGAGAAGTGAAGCTTTAGCAAGAGTAGTGTTAGGGAGACAAGTCAGGAAGGTGAGATGGAAGCAGTATGTAAAATTTGCAATATAAAGCACTGCAATGAGTGAAAGCAACAAGGGTGTTGCTAGAATTGCAACTATTATTTATAAATCAAGGGGATATTAAAAGGTTAGAATAGGATGGTTTTGTTATTTAAAAATATCAAGGATAAATGAACTTAAATTGAAACATCATAATAAGCCACAAGTGTAGTGGCACATTTGAGCCATCATAAACTAGAAGTATAGTGGCATCACCAAAAAACAAGTCCAATCTAAAACCAATAAAGTAATGGCATCATAAAAATGATTAAAACAACCAAGGCATATTTAGTGTTTTGAATATTCCAAGCATCCAATAAACCATCGTCATAGAGTCTACATGAAAAGTTAGTAGGACAGAAGCAAATCAAGGCAAATAACAATGTTTGAGGTATGTAAGTGAACAAGGCATGTATTCCGAAGGTGGAACACATTTTGATCCATACTTCTGAACTAGGTGGCATGTTCAAAATATTAATTAATGTTTACATGTGTGTGTGCATGCGTGAGTGCGATAGTATGTGTGGGTGTGTGTGTGTGTACGTGTGTAAAATTGTAGTAAGAGAAGTGTGTGTGTGCGCGCATGTGTGTACATTTGCATAGGGTTCCAAACATGAACACGGCACTAATTGATTTTGGTTGCACATAGATGTTAGTTTGGTAGGCAACATGTCTACGTGGGTAGGCAATTCATCATACTACAATATTTGCAAGCACAATGTGGAAACACGTGGCAAGATCACCTTGGGCTGAATTTGACCAATTTTCAAGTGGTATGTGGGGAGTTGGTAGCTTGGTATACACAATACTTGATATATGGAACATATGCATATAATTATGAGAGTGGTTCCTATGGAAATGATGTTCATGTCACTTCCATGAGTTGGGGTTGCAAGGGCTAGAAGTGAGTAGTCCACATGTATTGTGGTATTCGTATACCCACATGTTTGTGTTGATGGGTTGTACACAACTTCTATTGTTGATTTGATGGTCAATGGAGGGTGTTGGGCGTGGTGATATCTCCATTATCTTAGACTTTGTGTCCCCTTGGGGGTCCTAATAAGATGTTAGATAAGTGGAACATTTGGAGAAAGGAAGCAAGAGAAGGTGCATACGCTACTACCTTATGGATTCTAGATATCCCACATGGGATGTGGTGAGTATAACTATCTTCAGATGTATGTCTTACATGAGAAGGAGAACCCTTCGCCTTCCTTCCAAGGGAGAGTAGGATCATGGTGTGGTTAGACTTGTGGGCCATCGCACATGGCTCCAACGCCTTAGGGACTTTTAAGTGGGTTCCTCCATGGGCCAACAAAAGGTTCATCATACAAAATATGCAAAACCCTAGTAAAGAATTAATCTTAAGATAAATTCATTTATAAGGTACTTTAAGACAAACCAACACTATTTTCACATCAATCGTATATTCTTGATCAGTTCATTCATTCATGCTACCTTGTCAATTTACATTATTCAATCCCATGATTGTTTGGTTTAAAGTGGATCTCACATACTTTTGATCGCAATGAAGTAAGATTCAATAGAGGTCTCATTATGTGAGTCCCTCTATGTATTGGAGCATAATATGATATTAGTGTGTATATTGATCTTGTGTTCTATGTATCACGACTTCAAAACTTGATCAAAATATCTATGATGAATTTAGGTTCATAGCAACACGTTGTCCGACCTTTGTTTGCTTTCATTCGTTCTAGTTAACACGAGACCATGGATGGATGAGACCCATAAGGTAGACTAATGGAACTTCATAAAGACCAAGCTTTTTGGTTGGGTCCAATAGAAAAAAGGCACCAATTTCAATAACAAGCACGGTATAGTAGATACTAAGGCATTTTGAACCAAATTTATACAATATCCACTTCAATATATATGAAGCCTTTGTATTTTAACAAGTCAAACACTAATTTGTAAGGAAAAGCAAACCACACAAAGGGTGAATCATTGATAGTGGAGCAAATTTTTACAAGAACACACAAAATATGTAGAAGGGCACTTAGTCAAAATGTAGAGTGAAGGGAAACTAATGCACTACAAGATTCCCATGTCAAGAATGGCAAACATATGAATCTAAGGATGCAAAACAATGCTTAAAAACATCGTTGTATCATTAGTGGATAATGTAGGTTGTGATTTGAAGTTAAAATTTGGGACGTGTGGCTTACAATTTTGGGATAAATTATTGAAATGCATGCATAATTCATATTTTTTGATTGGGTGAACTCTAAGACTCATACTAATTACAATTAGCCAAATGATTTACAACACAAGAAATTAGATAAGGTCTTCAAGTTTTAAAGGGGCGAAGGGAGGTTTAAATACTTTATTTGCATGATTGTACTGAAACTTTTACATCTAGAAATTTGATTGAGCAAGCATTAACAACTAAAACTTCACATATTAAAATTTGCAACAAAGGAAAACTCGGCACGAACATTTGAAACAGGCTAGGTTTATTTCACTTTTGATTCAACATTGAATGTTCATAAAATGAAGGCTAACACCAAATGTGCTATAGTATGTTAAATAATTATTCATCCATGATTGAAAACAAATAGATGCACCATTTAAGATTGCCTATATTGATGGTGCACTTCATGACCAAGTTGTAGGCATCATGATTGTCCATGCAATATAAGTTCCCATTATATAGATGTATTGAGCCATGGTCACACAACCAAGGTTTAATCCATTGCATTCATGAATATTGTTTTTCGTATTGTCTAGCTTTCACTCTTTATTGCTCTGAAAATGATCTCATGTGTTTATTCCATGAAAAACGTCCCTTGTCACTCTATTCAAGTGAGACTTAAGATTAAATGAAAAAAGTTACTACAACTCGATTGAGCTTTATATATGCATGATATGAGCAACGTGTGAAGCTTACAAGTGCTTTCATATTTTGATTCTTAGTTATTGTTGGTAACTAGCAAGATGGAATTGTCTTACATTCTCTATAATAATGGAAGCCTAGTGCATTTTTAATGTGCTTTTGACAAATCCTTGACGGGACGATGAGAGGCTCCTATTCTTCCACCATATTGACTTTCATTTTTCTTATCCCCAACCAATGACAAAGCACTTTAACGTGTGAATACAAAAATATTTTTTTGTAAAAAAAAACTAATTCAACTGACCATTTTCAAGTTCCTCATCATAGCCTCATGCTCTTGACTCTCATATGAAGTATCAAAACAGTTTCAGTAGCAACTCTCTGGAGGAAGTCTATAGTAGTCAATAAGCTATACACAACTGCTAACATTATATGCTAGGAGTGCAGTAGGTGTGGAGCCGGGGAATTTTTTGCTCCACTTATTGGAGGTTTTTTCCCGTGCCATTTTGTGCTTAGCACGCACAATAGTGTGACCTGTAGGGTGTGCTTAGTAGGCACAACCCAATCCTTCGTGTCAGGAGTGACTATATGTCACTCATTCCATTCCATGAGATCCACTCACGTGTGTTTTTGCTCTCTATGTGCTTTCCAACTTTCTTGCATCATGTTGCTTGTCTCTCAGCTCCAACAAATGGTATCATAGCTCAAGTGCCTGAAGCTTTCATCTCTTGCAAGGTTCTAGAAGTGCCGGTAGCTAATTCGAGGGATTTCTGATCCTTCGCTTGTGAAGGCCAAAGGAAATCGTGACCACATCAACAAGTGCATATTCAACAGATTTCTTAGTCATATATGCTTCACAATGATTGACGAGTTGATTGACAGGCAAATAGACAGGGTGATTCACAAGCTCTGTGGCTTTGTCTAACATTCTTCATAGACATCGCATAGTATTCCACCTCAAGAATAGACGAGTCTTGGATCAACTCAACCACACACAACAGCAAGAATATGGAGAAAGGGTGTGACAAATGCATTGCACCTAAAGAAAGGACGTCATTGAGATATTTCTCCTTAAGGATAGACTTTGCACATGAATTATGTCTTCAAAATTGGCATAGCATGACTCTCTTCTCCGCACGTCAATCAAAACTGTTTTCCATGGTGGGTATCACATCCTTATGTGGGTCATTTGCTTCTGGATTGAGATTCCACTACCATATCTCCACCAAACTACTATTTCTATGCCATCTGATATTTCCATAGCCATGTTTGATATTTTGGGGGGCAAAGTTTGGCCACATTTGTGCAATTACAATTTACAAGTGTGTTTTGAGGCCCGAGCACTTGGATGGTGCATTTTGGTGCCTACGCACATGGCTGAGAAAGACTTGGTTGGCATGCTTTCCTATGAGGATAGATTGGATGGAACTAATTATCCCCTTTGGTCATACATGATGCGACATGTCCTCATGGCCAAGGGCCTGTGGGGAGCTGCGAAGGGCACTGAGGTGCGTCCCCATACACCTTCTACCTCATCTACTAGTATTGCTAATTGAGAGGGTGATTCCCCTTGTTGTACTGGGACTACTTGTGCTCCCACTACTGAGCAAGCGAGATGGGATGGCAAGGATGCCAATGCCCATGCCTTGCTTGCCCTTTTTATGAAGAGGAGCATCATACTGCATATTCGGTCATGCAAGACAACTAAGGATGGACAGCTTGGCTAGCATGTATCATGTTAGGAATGAAGCTCATGTGGCATACTTGAAGAGGTAGTTGGAGAATTTGCTTATGCATGAGGGTGATTTTATGGATGCCTACCTCACAAAGCTTAAAGATTTGCGAGAATAGTTGGTGGATATAGATGAGATTATTCCAGATGCTACTCTACTTTCCATTATCTTGCAGGCTATCCATGATGCATATCAAAATGCCAATACCACTATCATGTTGTTGACGAAGGGTAATGCCAATTCCCTTACATTCGTTGAGATTGTGTTAGTTCTTCTGCAAGAGGAGCAGTCGAGACACGATAGGTCAACTATGCTTGTGGGAGACCAAGCATTTATTGCCAATCAAAAAGGGAAAGAGGAGGTTGCATTACATGAGGGGAGCAATCCTCGAAAAGATGCAGACCAGCCCTCTATAAAGGATATAGAAGAGGGTAAGCAGCCAAAGAAAAAGGGGAAATGTCATTATTGGAGGAAGCCTGGGCATCATATTGATGAATGTCCAAAGTGGATTCAAAAAGAAAAGAAGAAAGAGGCCAACATGGCTGTGACAAATAGTGCATTTGCAGGAGGTGATAAGAAAGACATTGCACATTATACTCAAGTCGTTCCTCTTTATGAGAATTATGCCTTTACAATGTTATGCAACTATAATCCGTCTATTCATGATGCATGCCTTTATGTGGCAAATGCCAGTGTTTGGTACTTCAACAATGGTGCTAGAAAGCACATCACTGCACATAGAGATCTCTTTACTTCTTTTCTTGGTGATTCTCATACTGGCACAATCACATGTGCCAATATTCCCTCCTATCATGTGAAAGGAGTTGGAAAAGTTGCAGCAAATGGTGATGCATTTACACTCTCTGATGTGTTATGGATGCCAAACATCAATAAAAATTTGCTATCAGTTTCAACCATTGCTAGTTGTGGCTTCATGGTGAAATTTTGGGATGATAGATGTGATGCCCATGACCTTATAGAAGTGAAGTAGTCAAAGTATATTCAAAAATTACTTCAGAGGTTTTCTTTTCAGGATTGTCAGCCAGCTGCTACTCCTGCTAAGCCTGCAATAAAATTCAGCCTTGAGGACTCTCACGATGCTTTTGATCAAACATTATACCAACAATCCGTTGGCTGCATGATCTATTTGTGCAATACACGGCCGGATTCAGTTTGGGATCTCTTTATTGAGATTCATGCATTGCCCAAAGCAAGCATTGGCAAACTGTTAAGTGGGTGTTCCACTATTTGCAAGGTACTTTGTACCTTGGTTTGTGGGGGGCTGATCCACAGCTGCACGACTTCTGTGACTCAGATTAGGCAAGATGTTGTGACACACGAGTGTCCACTTCATGTTTTTGCTTCTACTTTGGTTAGTCATGCATATCCTGGTTCAATAAGAAGCAACCGTCAATGGCCACTTCCAATTGTGAAGCTGAGTACACGGCATCTTTCACAACTTCTGTTGAGTGTGCTTGGCTCAGAAGATTATTTGTTTATTTGGGTACGGGACAGCCGTTTGCTACCTCTATTTTCATAGACAATTTCAAAAATTCCCATCTCTCATGCTCGCACAAAGCATATTAAGGTTCATTATCTTTATGTCAAGAGAAAGATTGTCCGCAGAAGAGACCAGCATGATCTATATACCTACACATGACAATGTGGCAGATATATTCACCAAGGCATTGTCTTGCGAGAAGTTCAAAGGCTTTTAGAAGCTTTTGAACTTACTTCCTTTCGCTGATTGATGTCACACAGCACCTTGTACATTGTCACCACTCCACTCTAGTGGGGTTTGTTAGCATTATATGCTGGGAGTGTAGGGTGACACATTAGGTGTAGGCCACTAATGTGTAGGTGAGGGCAGTTTTTACTCCAGCAAGTGGAGGCTTTTTCCCTTGTGTCATTTTGTGCTTAGTAGGCACAATAGTAGGTGACCTGCATGGTGTGCTTAGTAAGCACAACCCAATCCTTTGCATCAAGAGTTACTATTTGTCACCCATTCCATTCCATGAGATCCACTCATGTACGTTTCTGCTCTCCATGTGCTTTCCAGCTTTCTTGCATCCTCTTGATTGTCTTTCAGCTCCAACCACCACCAACAAAATTGCCAAGCCTTGCATAAGCAAACATTTAAGGGTACAACCTGACACTGGTATATTACATTAAGAAATCAATGCAAACTGAGAAATGTGCACAAAATAAGATGATTGCAATATAAAGCCATTAAGGAAATGATTGGAGCCTCTTCCGGTCTGCTTTGTAATGTATAAGTAACAATTACAAGGAATTCATTATAGCAAAATAACATAAATCAACACCAATACTCTGTAGATGACATGAACCATATGATTGGATCTACAATTTTATGGATTGTTTTTTCCACCCTTCTAGAGAAGGAAAATCTTACAGTGCGTGATGATCATGAACCTTGATGCTCAACTTCAAACTCAACTCTTAATATACTGAAACCATACTTGTAGAATTCAAGCATAACTGAATAACAAAACAAACATCCAGACTACGCTCACTCTCAGGAGTATGAACCAAATTCCGTGTTATAACTTTTATGCAGATTTGACTTCTCGTGGTATGAACCGGCAGTAAACAGGTGTGAGAAAGCACAAGTCAAGCGTACACACTTTCATGTCAGTAGACAAACAAATAATCTCAACTCAACCTTTGAAACCCGAAGTGTAGCCTGAGGTAATGCAAGATATTCTTGCAAGCGCAGATATGCATCAAGTGAATCTCCATTTCATTTTTAAGTGAGCCATTAAAATGCGACAGACCAACTCATTGTTTTAGTATGCCATTTTCAGTGTCATTATTCAAAATTACTACAGCTGGTAAAAGTATGAACTACAACGGAAATCTTGACCTGTTTCTCAGATGACAAGCAGAAACCTGCTTTGCCACACGAACGTAAAGCAAAATAGCCTCAAGCATTGTACATTCATACTTTCCTGGAAAGAATCAACTAATGAATAATATGTATGGAGACTCGTGTCCTTACTATTTGTGTGTATTTTTACAAGTGATGCAACAGAATGGGAGCACTAGTTCTACCCCATAGATGCTTCCAGTTTTGCTTCCAGTTTTTCAATCAATGTCATAGCCAACAGCTGAACAGTAATGTTTCTAGAGAGAGAAGCATCACAGCTACCATGTTCCCTATGTGATGGGCCTGCTGGCAAGAAGCTGTCACGCAACAGTCCTAATCCATAAAAGTCGGGACAATACATTCTTAATCACCATCATTACTTAAGGCATTTAATGTGTATGGGAAGATGCTAAATGCATCATACCAAACAATGCCCAAGCCTGTTTACAATGAGAAGTTTCTCTCGAGATGTCATGCCATGGGGTTAAAATGGATGAAATACCACCAGCGCTAGGGATGGGTGCCTTTGCAAGTTGCCCTCACAAGTTCAAAGCACCTCAGATTGCAGCTAAAAAGTTATTTTAGCTTCAACTACTACCCCATCTACATTTTCTCGCTGGTCGCTCAGGTGTCACTTCTGTTGGATCAGGGGGATGATGGTTGTTAAGTGTCAGCCTTCTTGCTGATCTCTTCTGTCATTGGCAGTTTGAAATGCTCTTCACGCTTTTCCAACTTGGCTGCCAACTCCAGCTGCTGCATCTTCAGAGGTTGCTGGACATGTGCATTCAGACCACTGTCATCAGGATTTATAACAGCTACATCTTCTTCTTTAACTGCTCCCTTGTCTTTCCAATTCCTACATAGTTCATTTCCACCCACTCCTTCAAGCATATGCCTTCTAAGGTCACACTCTGTTCCTTTTTTAGCTTCAGGTACTGAGTGATCAATTTGGCTGAAAATTTGCCTATCACTGCTGCCCGGCACAATCTCTTGAGACTGTCTGCTAGAAGTTTTGTAATGTTTACCACGCTGTCTGCCTTTCTTTGTAAGCTTCTTGTT
Organism: Cibotium barometz; assembly: GCF_041138505.1. NCBI lineage: Eukaryota > Viridiplantae > Streptophyta > Polypodiopsida > Cyatheales > Cibotiaceae > Cibotium > Cibotium barometz. Next base: position 56,048,288 of record NC_141069.1, read on the forward strand.
ATATGCCATAACCCGGGAAGCATCATCATCGATTCCCTTTTGGCTGGCCCAGCGTTCTAGTTTTGAGCGGCCTCTTTGGTGGTGCTCATCTTGTGACAACCCACTGTGACTCACATGAGGGCTCTCTTTAGCAGTAAGACATCGAGCCTCAAAAGCATTCCCTTGTGACCTGCAGATTTCCAAGCTTACTTCTCCATTACCACCGACTGGTTCAGCTTGTTCCCATCGGACGTCTATCGTATTTAATGATTGACTGCTAAGAGCCTGCAAAATACAACTCCCTTCTACTCAGAAGAAGTTTCTTTTTGGCAGAAGGGGGAGGAGGGATGTAGATCTACAGTTTTATCACAGGAAGAAAAGCTGGAAAAAAAGCACGTTAATACAAAGAAAGAGACAACGATCCACAAAGTTGCCGAATATCACACTTGCAACAAGTTGAGCAAAAGACCATGATTCACATGCAGCTAGAAAAGCCTAGTTTTCCAACATAGAATACTCTCTAACCTAACAAACACAACCCTAAGAAGATAGAATAAAGCGTACTGTAGCTTTTAAAAAAATGAGAACAGGTCGATGATTAATCGATGCCCCAGAAATGCCTATGAAGTGAATAATTGACATACAGTTGTATTTTGTTAGACTTTACTGTGCAACTGCAAGGAAGTTTGGGGAAGAACATGGTGAACTTGGATATCTTGTCACTGTAAGAAAATACCGTTCTGACTTGTACAAAGATGGCTGACGAAGGTCAGAGCAGTCAGACACGAGGCCAAGGTGCTCCTGCTGCACGAGAGATGAACCCGCAGATGTCTATGGGTTTGGAACAAACAACATGATGCAACAGATGGAATCATTTAAAAGAGATCCTAGACTGCAGCACTTGTTTGTTCAGGGAGAAACTTCAGAAACGGCCTATGATGTGCCAAGGCCCCCGTGCAAGCGGACATACAGCCAGAGGCTAGAAGCCAGAGGAAGGGAAGGTCCCGTTCCAGGACTAGTAAGAGGAAGCATCGTCAAGAAGCCTCTAGTTCCTCTTCATCCTCTACATCCAGTTCCGCGTCTTCTTCTTCTGATACCTCCCAGGAGAAATCAAGAAGGGGAAAGACAGCAAAGAAGAAAAAGTCTGACAAGGCAAGGGAATTTAAAGAAGGCGGTAAATCTGTTATATTTATCACCTTTAATGGCAGATATGGGCAAGCCGAGAAGGCGGTACAATTTGTCAGACAGTTTGATGCAGCATTTCGAAGTGAGAACTTCCTGGAATCTTCTGAGTTAAGAATGGTTAGTCTGCATCTAACAGGAATAGCCAGTGCTTGGTGGGAAGCCCAAACTCAAGATGGCACAGCACCAAAGCATTGGAAGGGGTCAAGAAGGCCTTTTTCAAGCAGTTCCTGCCTAAGGAATTTAAAAGCCATGTCATGAATGCTTGGGACAGCTTGCATATGGAAGCAGGAGAGTCAGTTGACGATTACAATCAACGGTTTTGGGACTACTACCTGCAAGTCTTGCCTTTCAGGAAGATTTCCCGAAAGACACAGATGGAAAGGTATATGGCCGGTCTGACCCCAAAAATTCAGACCCAGGTGAATCCCCAACGTATAAAGGGTATTCAGAATTTAATGCATTCTGCCACAGTGGCCAGCTTGATGTATATGCAAGACCCCTCGACATTAATGTCACTGCAAGCAGGAATGCCACAGAGAAGGAAGCCTGAACCCTACAGACCAGAAAGAAGGGAATTCCCTGAAAGAAAAGAATTCCCTAGAGGGGCAAGAAAGGGGTTTCAGCCTCAGAAGCCGAGGGGAAAACCACCACTGCCCAGAGGATTTAGGATTAAATCCAAGTTTACTCCTGAGCAGATTGCAGTATTCAGGAAAGAGGGCAAATGCTTCCGATGTGGGGAAGGACATGTGGCTGCCAGGTGCCCAGAAAGGCCTTCGACTTCGAAGGTGAAAGAGGCAGAAAAACAAGAGCCACCTAGGCCTAGAGCTGCAGGAATCCCCGATGTTTTGGGACGCAGCCAGGATCCAGAAGAAAGGGAGATGTGATTGGCTTGGGGAAAAATTCATGACCAGCCAGCATTGATCTTCTTTGACCAAGGGGCTTCAGATAATTTTATTTCAGAAGACTTGGCCATATGACTTGGGATCAAGGTGGAAGAATTAGGCACGGCCTTGGATGCTGATCAGATGTTCCATGGAGACCCAGTGCCAGTTACCCCACTCATTGGAAAGTTACGTAGATCAAGAGGATTTCTTTGTGTCACCGTTGAAGCACCATGATGTAGTGCTTGGAATTCCATGGTTTCACCGCCACAGTGTACAGCTGAGTTTTCCAGATAGAGTGTTTCAGTTTGTACATAAGGGTAAATTACAGAGGATAGTTGCTAAAAGCAGAGGGGAGACTATTCCCATTGTATCTGATAAGTCTTTTGGCAAGGAAATAAAATCAGCAATTTCTGCGTACATGGTTTTTGTCAGAGACAGAATCTCAGATGTATTTGCTGATTTTAGTGTACAAGATGAAAATAATTTTCAGTTTTTGAATAAATTTAAAGATTGTTTCTTTGAGGCACTACCAGAACAGCTACCCCCAGAGAGGCCAGAGGATCATATGATAGATCTAGTGCCAGGGAGTGAGCCACCAAACAGACCACCTTACAGGGTCAGTGCTACTCAGAGGGAGGAGATCATGAATCAAGTACAGGACTTGATGTCCAAAGGGTTGATTCAGCCCAGCTCCTCACCATTTTGTTCACCTGTACTTCTAGTGCAGAAAAAGGATGGTTCGTTCAAGATGTGCGTGGATTATCGTGCTCTGAACAAGATGACCATCAAGAATAGGTTCCCCATTCCTCGCATTGATGATGTCTTGGATAAATTGGGTGGAGCCTCCCTCCACACCGGAGGAGACTTTTGTCCTTCTGATTGTTATTGGTCCCATGGGTCATCTTTTGGCCCCCCGAGGACGATAATAAACTCTACTCTACTCTCTCTCTCTCTCTCTCAACTGTGGTAGATTGGTTAGCCCAATTTGTTCATGGAAGCCAAATTTGGCACGTCCTGTGTTCAAATCCTCCCATTGGATAGATCATTGTGGTCTCTTGGGATTGTTCCTATGATGTTAAAAATTCTCTCTCTCTCTCTCTCTCTCTCTCTCTCTCTCTCTCTCTCTCTCTCCAGAAAGTCCCAATTCTATCATGATCACTTTTTGAGAATATCAGCAGACGGTTTCATCATCCGACCCCGGTACCTAGAGGACAGAGGAGTTTCACATGCACTAAGGATCTGAGTCTCTTCACATCAGCTGGAGATTGAGACAAGCAGAGTAGTTGGTATACCCAGAGAGAGATGGACATGCAGGCTCTGTACCACAGGAGAGATTGAGACAGAGGAGCACTTTTTGTGTCAATGCCCAGTCTATTATGAGACCAGAGGATGCTACCATTGCCTCTTCTTAGAGGGATACGGTCTTGGTCCACTTACACGGCTCCTTCACTATTATGATCAGATCTGCATTGGCTTATACCTACTAGAGATGCGACACCACAGGGACAGTCTTCTTCGACAGATCAGACAATCGCAGACAGAGTGCTACACCGACAACTGACTAGAGACAGAGGCACATCACAGATTTCTTCATATCTAAGGAGGCTCCAGGATATAGCAAGATGGTAGATGAGGAGCTAGTGGACCACCATGACGACCGGATAAGAGGCAGGTGGCAACTTCGGACCCCACGCAGACACACTCGAGCACGCACGATCACGGTTCTCCCATCACTGCTCTCCTTAGTGGGACTTGCCCTACCCAAGGAGTCAACCTTGATATGGCTGATCGGGTACGAGCACGCAGGCCTCGCCCACCACCGAGACGTACCACCTCCCGCCAGCTACAGATTCATGAGATCCTCACATCCCATAGAGCCACTATACTAGAGGCACCAGTTTCTCTATGTATGTTGGATCCCTTGATGTACACTACCATGCAGTAACTAGTACTTTAGATTAACTATTTTTATAGTATTCAGCTTGGGCTTATCTTGCCCTTGCCTCTTTCTTTTTTTGTTTTAGCCCCTTGTGGCTTGTATGAGACATTCCCTTTTGGATGTGTATTTTGTCGCATAGCCCCATGAGGGCCTCTCTCTCTCTCACTCTCTCTCTTTTGTGCCATTTTTTGTATCATCTGGAGATAGACACATTTTTGTATCAGGACTAGACACACCGTCCTTCATAAATTTTTTGGTAGATACGGTTGGGCCGGCCCATGTTGAGACCGCCACCGTTATGCCCGTTGTACCAGTTATCTTTAGTCTCATAGACCTTCACGGTCTCCCGAAGACTTTAATAAACTCTCTCTCTCTCTCTCTCTCTCTCTATTATCTTCAGCAGGGCAGCAGACTTTTCTGTCTTCCCTTGAGTTGGTCGTACCCTGCAGTGGGTGGCTGAGTGCTGGCCAGCGGGGTTCTTTCTTGTGCTGTCCATACGACAGTTGTACAGCAGATATAGCAGCCGGTTTTTGATGACAGAGACACATGAGAGCCCGGAGAGGGGCTTACCACGGGTTGAGGGTTATCAGTGGGAGTCAGCTCACCGACAGGGGATGAGACAAGCCACCTCCCGAGGTTCAGGAGGTATTGCAGTGCTTTTCAGACATGGGTTACATGAGCATGTTCGAGTCGTAGCACGAGACTCGGAGGCGAGATACATGTGGATTAGCTTACGCCTCTCGGAGACCAGATGGATTTATATCGCCCTTTGCTACTTTCCTCCGAAGGGGTCACGGTTTGCCACCACCGAGGAGCCGGGTGGAGGAGAGGCTAGTGAGTCTCCATACTCTGTCTTATCTGAGGAGATCTTACACTATTCGACACTGGGAGAAGTCTTCTTGATGGGGGACTTCAATGCATGGACTCAGAGCAGACAGTGCGAGATCTATGACTTTGAGGATCCCTTGAGACTAGAGCCGCTAGCTACAGAGGATACAGGGACCACTCGGATCTCCGCTGATGGAGGAGCTGACAGCACTGGATATGGGCAACATTTGTTGGAGCTTGGGGCCCGACACCATCTCGTTATTTATAACGGGATGACTCAGTGGCCAGATTCAGGTGGGTTGACTTGCTTTCCAGTGGGAGGCGGCAGTAGTACAGTGGATTATGTGATGGGATCCCGGGAGGCAGCAGATATGGTGTCTCACTTCACCGTATCACCATGCCCCATTGGGGCGGATCATACATACCTATCCCTCACTTTCAGGAGCTTATTGGAGACCCACCCACCCATCATACAGCCACCACGCACTATTTTTCACTTCACTCAGGACCTAGCCGAGGTGTACGACTATCATGTTCATGATCAGCTATTTGCCTTAGATCCATTGGCACCCATGGCCATGCTCACCTCCCAGCTCTCACATGTACTGCACTCCGTAGCCGCGAGGAGTTTCCCATACCACATATACAGACAGGACGGCCACCTACATTTGGGAGCATGCCCCAGAACCGATGGTATGATGATGAGTGCAGAAACCTTAACCGCAGTCTCCGAGTGCAGAGGGCTCGCGGGGAGATCACCCAGAGGCAGGCAGGCAGGAGGATGCATACTCTCACCCGCCGTAAGCGGCGAGCTTATGAGGAGACTCAGTACTGGGACACATATCACATGCTCATGAGCCAGATGCTGCTGCTGCTTGGAGGAGACTCAGAGAGCCCCATTCTCCCACACCTATTGCCGATCCTCAGACCTAGCAGACATATGCAGAGAGACTTTATGATGTGCCTGCACAGCCCCCTATACCACAGTCCACAGAGCCATGCTCCATAGTCTCCACCTTCTTCACCCCACCTATGGTTAGGAGGGCCATATGCCGACTCCAACATGGACGGGCGACAGATCTTATAGGATTAAAGGGAGAGCATCTCATCTATGCTATTGATACATTGGCACCATTTCTTTCTCATCTCTTCAACAGAGCTCTGTCAGAGGGGTTTCCGGCTGAGTGGACGATGCACACATTTGTGCCGATGCATAAAGCGGGAGATGTACTAGACCCCGGGAACTACAGGACCATCATGATTGGCCATATATTGGCCAAACTATACGGGGCAGTTTTGGAGGCAGAGCTGAGCACTCATGCAGAGGTTGGGGGATTGAGAGCAACAGGCCACGCAGGCTTCCGTCGAGCCTTCTCGACCATCGACCACATTTTTACATTGAGGTGCCTGATTGATCAGGCCAAGGCACGGAGGCAACGGCTCTATTGTTGCTTTGTGGATTTCCGCAAGGCATTTGATACTGTGCCCAGAGAGCGCCTCTTTCGGCGACTACAGACAATAGGCATACCTTCAGACATGATGTGGGGCATATACAGGCTATATGGGCAGGTCTTTGGGAGAGTCCGATGCCCAGGAGGCTTGTCCGACACAGTTGCTAGCACCATTGGTGTGAAGCAGGGGTGCCCGCTCTCCCCCACGCTCTTTGGGCTCTATATTGATGAGGTGGTCGATTACATCACACAGGGAGGAGGCTCTGGGATTGAGCTATCAAGTATTACTGTCCATGTTATGCTTTATGCTGATGACATCGTCTTGGTATCCGACACGCAGGTTGGGCTTCAAAGACACCTTGTGGCTCTTGATGACTTCTGCGCACAACACGGGCTCACAGTGAACCTTGGGAAAACCAAGGTTATGATCTTCCACACTTCACCCGCAGTCAGGAGCCACACTACTCTCACATTAGTAGGAGGGCGGGTCGAGGTGGTGAGCTCTTATGTTTACCTTGGCATCACATTTACTAGCTCAGCTGGACGCTTCTCCATGGCTCAGGCAGTCCGAGACTGAGTGACCCGGGGGTATGCAGCTCTTGCTGGCCTTGAGCGTCAGTGTCATCAGGCACATTTTCAAGAACCCCGCACGAAGGGGTGGCTCTTTGATACATTAGTGACACCAGCCTTGATGTATGCAGCAGTGGTTTGGGCACCAGGGCTTGCAGCCTCCACATGGGTACAGCTGGAGAGACCACAGATCTTGATGCTCTCGAGGATGATACGCAGCAAACCATCCGTCCCGCACGACATTGTTCGAGCTGAGTTTGCTGCACCACCTATGGCAGTGGAGGCATTGTTCGAGACGATCTCCTTTATATACAGGATGAGGGAGATGCCCACGGGGAGATTATCCTGCCGAGCTTTTGAGGCATCCAGACAGCTGGCCGAGGCTGGACACACTGGATCTTGGTATGCACAGATGCTACAGTGGTTCTCACATCATGGGATAGACATTGAGCGGTTGCCACCTTTTCAGTATGATCAGTCTGCTCCACGGGGTTACCTCTCTCTCAATGAGAGGAACAGAGTGATGAGACAGGACATATGGCAGCACTACATATAGGAGACATGGACAGCACCAGAGAGCCCACTACCACCGAAGATGCTGTATTACAGAGACCACTTTATGAGCATCTCAGGAGATGGGTTTATACATCGACCACGGTACATGGATGTATACATGCCACACAGCTCTCGCGTTGCTATTGGACAGCTACGAGTCTCATCACATCAGCTAGAGATAGAGGCTGGGAGAGTGGCACGGGTTCCCAGAGCTGAGCGGATATGCAGATTGTGCGGCGAGGAGGTGGAGACAGAGGATCACTTTGTATGTAGATGTAGAGCCCACCAGGGGATCAGAGATAGATATGCAGGATTGTTTGAGGAGCACTCTTCACTACATCAGTTGATGGAGGCCTCGGACCAGCGACAGCTTGGCAGACTACTACTAGAGCTTCATAGTTCTCGAGAGAGACTCCTCCAGACACCTGCTCCCACTAGGGGTGGGAGACAGTCATAGTCACAAGGGACGGTGACGGGGGACGGGGACGGGGACGGGGACGGGACGGGGGACGGCCATAAGTAGGGAACGGGGACGGGGGAGGGAACGGCACTCAAAAAATACTTTTTATTTTAATTTTTCTACTCTACACTTATTCTACTTTGGAAGTACATCAAAATGAGCACAAATTTACATGGACGGACTCAAATGAGTCAATGACAAAAAAAGTGCTGAAGACTAGAGGCTAGCCGCTAGAGAGACAGTCTATGCAATGTGTTTGAGACAGCACCATATATAGATAGCATGTTCTTACACTACTCTCTCTAAATTTCTGCCGCCGGGGGGATCCAAGGGGAGTTCGGGGGCAGCGCCCCCGAAGCTTGAAACGAACTCAAAATCGTGATGATTTTTTCAATGGTCGGCAGCAAAACATCCTATTATGCACAAAATCATTCAAGAAAAATAGCAACAAGAAGTAACAGCCATAAATGGCTAGAAACGGGCAGGCAGGCGCAACGGCCAAAAACGGCAGGAGCAACGACAGGCGCAACGGCTCTCTGTCGTCCCCCGCACAGGCCGTCCCCGACAGCCCTCCCCCGTCCCCTGCGCCGTCCCCTGTTTGAAACGCCCGTCGGGGGGACGTTCGTCCGTCCCCGTCCCTCCGCCGTCCCGTTTCGGCGTCCCAGCGTTCCTAGGCTCCGTCCCCGCCGTCCCCTGTGACTATGGAGACAGTCCCAGCTCACAGATTTCTTCCAGAGAGCTATACCAGTGCTAGTTGATGTACCACGTGGGGTGACCGCACAGAGAACAGAGGAATTGAGAGCCAGGAGGAGACCTAGACAGACTGGACATAGAGCATCCCGACTCCGTCACCGAGAGATAGCAGCTATCCGAATGAGACACCAGATGGAGACACAGGAGAGGCTAGCTCGCTTTCATTCAGACTCAGGGTACATGTTCACGCCATTCACAGCCTCAGCATCGGCGATGTATGATATCTTATATCCCTCTTATGGCCCTGGATGGAGTTAGACATAGATCTGCATAGCATGCTTGTACTACCCCTTCAGCATATAGAGATGCATCTTGCCTTAGCACTCCATCCACATCCCCACCCCCCCTTATATTGTTTGTATATGGGCTCCACCGATCCATGATGACTCACAGTTGTATCCAGACACATGCACACTTTTTCTTTTCTTTCTTTTCTTCCGATGACCGGAAGAACACAGTTGTATTATTTTTTGTCTCATAGGCCGACTTTGGCCTCTCGTAGACGTTAATCTCTCTCTCTCTCTCTCTCTCTCTCTCTCTCTCTCGCCGTCGCCTTCTCCCTGGGCTCTCTCTGCTCGCCGCCGCCTTCTCCCTGGGCCGCCCTTGTTCGCTACTGTCGCCGCCTTCTCCCCGCTGTTCTCTGTTCGCTACCGTCGTTGTTCACTGCTCTCTCTCTCTTCGCCGCCCACTGCGCCTTCTGTTCGCTTCCGCCGCCCCCTCTCTCACTGTTCGCCTCTCTCCTCTGCCCTGTGCCCGTCGCTTCACTCTCGCCCTCTCTCTCTCTCTTCGCTGCGCACGCTTTTCCCTCACCCACGCTTTTCCCACCCACCCTTGCTCAGGCCCCCAAGGCAGCAACATAACTCTCTCTCACTTCTTCCATGGCTTCCCCCTTGCGCAACCCGACGAAGGCGACCTTTATGGTCACAAACAAGAGGATAACAAATGTGGAAAAGGAGATGGAGCGATGGTGGAAGGAGAAAGCCAACTTTCTCCAAATGGTATTCAATGAGGGTAAGCGGTGGAAAGAGGAGAAGGAGGACCTCATAGCAGAACTCAAAGACCTTCACGGGGACGTCAACACGCTCAAAGGCGTAATTTCAGCTCTTCAGAGGGAGCTTGCAGAGGCTAAGGCAAATGGTGGACTTGAAGAAGATGAAATTCAGCCATCCATGATAGAAGAGCTCAAGGTTATCAAGGAACAAGTACGGGCAATTAAGGAAGAAGAGAAGCAACACGAAGCAAAGACTTCCTCATGGGTGGAAGTCATCACCAAGACTCAAAGGAAGATGGATGAAGCGGAGAAGTGGATAGAGGTCGCCAAGAAGGGTAAAGGTAAGGAGATAACAATCCCTACACCTACAATCATTAACATGACTTTGGAAGAGGAACAACGAAGACGTACACGTGCTTTGCATGTGAGGATTACCGGCCTTAAAGACGGGGATAAAGTTGAAGAGGAGGTGAAAGAGCTTATGGTGTTGATGGGGATTGACAGTCCGGCACATGCAAAAGCCTGGAGAGTGGGCAAAAAAAGCGGAGGCAACGGGGAAACATCAAAGGAAAGAGCTCTCATACTTCGCTTCCCCTCTATTGAGGCGAAGAAGAAGTTCTTGAAGAGGCGACCCACTTTAAAGAATACAGGCATTTTTCTTGGTGACGATCTTACTCTTTCACAGCTTGCACATATGAAGGAAGTCATACCAGAGATTAGGGCGGCAAGAGAAAAGGGAAAGATAGCATTTTATAGACAAGGGAGGGTGGTCATCGTGGAGCGACGCTCTACATGACGGTGCGAGACCTATGAGACCAAATTAAACCTGGCAGCCTGGAACTGCAATGGATCCCTCAAACTTGATGTAGGTGCCTTTGAGGACAGCTTTAGAGATAGAGATATAGTCTTCTACTTGGAGACTCACCAGGCCCTTGGTCAGATGATGCCACAGGTGACAGGATACAGAAGGAGACAGCTTGCACCTGCAACCGCTTCTACACATCGTTCGGAGAGATGATCAGGCCAGATATATGTGGGTGAGACTGAGGGCCGACACAGGCAGATTCCTGTATATTGCCATATGCTATTTTGCTCCTAGTACATCGACATATGCAACACCTAGTCTCCTTTCTCTGTGCTAGATGATAACATATGGGAGTTCTCTAGGGATGGAGACATCATCCTGTTAGGGGACTTTAATGCCCGGACGGGCAACCGCCAGACAGCCTTTTATGATACCTCAGAGGAGATGCTGAGAGAGCTGGACACTCTGCATATGGGATTAGACAGACGCTCACAGGATGTGGAGTGCACAGAGTATGGGAGATATTTGGTAGATATGGGGACTGCACATGGGTTGGCCATACTTAATGGCTTGCAGAGGTTTCCGTCAGCAGCTGGATTTACTTGCTTTCCACATAGACATGGTGCTAGCACAGTGGATTATGTTATGGCTATGCCGAGCTTTGTTTCATGCATTGAGGACTTCACAGTTGGATCTCGGCCCATTGGGGTAGTAGTGGATCATGCATTGTTGACATTGACCATCTCTTTTCACTTTACCACAGCTCAGAGGACACGAGGGGCAAATCACACTCGATATACTTTTACTTCAGAGACTGATGTTGTCTATAGAGATGGGATTTATAGACGTCTGTACACAGAGGAGCCAGGGAGACCTTTGGAGGAGCTGACCCATATACTGACAGAGACTTTATAGGATGCAGCGAGAGAGGCATATCCACATACTCAGCCTGGACAGAGACAGCGTTCTGGGTGTGTGCCCCAGAACAGCTGGTATGATGAGGAGTGCAGAGAGACAAGAGCCCGACTGCAGCGGGAGGTTGCTTTGGGAGTCACTACTCACCGACAGTCACGTATTGCCTTCCGACGCCTTGTGCGAAGGAAGAAGCGGGCCTTCCTTGCTCAGCTAGAGCAGGAATTATACTAGCTGTTCTTGAGCCAGGATTCGAGGGAGGCTTGGCGTTTGTTTCATGAGTCCTCCCCTGCTTTGGCCATCACTTCTACGGAGGTCTGGGGTAGTTATGCAGCATCTCTATATACAGTTCCTGAACAGACACCTTTTCCTGACCCGCCAGCACCATGCCCACAGACATGTACTTTCTTTACCGCAGAGATGGTAAGGAAGGCCATTGATAGGATGAAGAGTGGGAGAGCATATGATCATGATGGATTGGTCGCTGAGCACTTTATCCATGCGAGAGACATGCTGGCAGAGCTTCTAGCAGTGATGTTCAATCGTGCTATGTGTGAAGGCTTACCCGAGACTTGGAGTATGTCCACCATCGTGCCTATCTTCAAGTCAGGGGACCCTATGGAGCTAGGGAATTATCGCACTATTATGATTGGTCACACACTACCACGATTGTATGCATCCATTCTTGAGCAGCAGTTGAGTAGATGGGCAGAGAGAGGGCATTCGAGCAGAGGGACAGGCAGGGTTCAGGAGAGGTTTCTCTACTCTTGACCACATCTTGACTCTGCGGGCCATTATTGAGGAGGGCAGGTCGCATGGGCGACGGATTTATTGTAGCTTTGTGGACTTCCGCAAAGCATTTGATACAGTGCCCAGAGCCAGATTGATGAGGCGATTACAGGAGATGGGGGTACCCATAGAGCTCATATCGGAGATTATGGCTTTATATAGATCAGTTTGCAGGACAGGTACGCACCCCAGAGGGGGTCTCTACTTTGGTTCACTCGTGACTCCACTATAGGAGTGAAGCAAGGTTGCCCGTTATCTCCTTCATTGTTTGGTATATATGTGGATGAGGCTTCTGACTACATTGAGAGATTAGGGGACAGAGGAGCCCAGCTAGCAGGTACATGGATCCCACTATTGTTATATGCTGATGATATTGTGTTGATCTCTGACTCCCCTGAGGGTATGCAGCGTCATCTGGATGCTTTACATGAGTTTGCACATGATAGTGGATTGTCTGTCAACCTTGGCAAAACCAAGGTTATGGTGTTTAACACCACGCCACAGTGGGTTAGGCAATCAGCTCCCACATTTACATATGGGCAGGAGATTGTGGAGTATACAGATGCATATACATATCTTGGGGTAGTATTCAGTGGGCCAGTGTTTTCGATGAGGAGAGCAGCAGAGACTAGATTGACTAGAGCACATGCAGCCCTGGGTGGTTTGGAGAGGATGTGTTTGCAGGTTTAGTTTCAAGAACCTCGAACGAAACTTTGGCTTTTTGACACTCTAGTGACATCTCAGCTATGCTTTATGGAGTGCAGATATGGGGACCTTCAGTGGGCCATCACAGGCGGGTGGAGAGGTATGGAGAGGCCTTTGGTATCTATGATTGCTTGGATTATTAGAGCCAAGGCCTTGGTACCTCATGAGATTATTCGAGTAGAGCTGGCGGCTGCCCCTCTGGTGATTGAGGCTCTTATGAGATCAGTCTCCTACATACATGGCTTGTGGGATCTCCCCCGAGACAGATATGCACGCCTCGCCCTTGAGTCCTCCCGACAGTTAGCTTTACAGGGAGACACGGCTTGTTGGTATGGACAGATGACATCTTGGTTCCAGGCACATTGTTTTAGCATGGACAGATTGCCTCCCTTCCAGTATTCTCTGGAGGCACCCTCTCTCACTCTCACACGGACAGAGATTACCAGACTCATCCGTCAGGATTTAGTTCAGCTGGACATTAGGAGGACATGGATACAGTCGACTGAGAAGCTGGGCACGAAGATGGCTTTCTACAGAGAGCATTTCTTCAGCTCACAGCAGATGGTTTTGTGATCAGACCCAGTTACATGGATGTACACTTGTCTCATGCAGTACGATGTGCTATTGGTCAGATTCGCACATCCTCACACCAGCTTGAGATTGAGATTGGCCAATATAGAGGTATAACAGCTAAGGCCAGGATATGTCGAGTATGCCATGGGGAGCCAGAGACAGAGCTGCATTATATATGCCATTGTACTGTATACTATGAGATACGTGGTCGTTTCCACTGTTTATTCAGAGAGGGTTTTGGACCACTTTCCAGAGTCATGGGGTACAAGGACCAGAGGTGTTTGGGATTGTTCTTGCTTGAGCTGCGGAGATATAGAGATAGCCTGCTTAGGCGCACAGAGAGCCAGACTCAGAGGCACATTACAGACTTCTTTAGTCCAGCCATCACTGCGCCAGATGGACCACAGCAGCAGCAGCAGGACATGGATACCGCCCACACCAGCGGTACACTGATTGATCGTGCGATTGAGCTTGGGTGGCCCAGACGCCCATGACTATGGAGGAGGGCATCCCAGCATAGACGGAGGCACAACAAAGCATCAAACTCGAACACAACTGGTCCATAGCTCTAATGGTCAGAAGCAACCCATCAACCATCCTCCCACATGCCCTCTCTAGTTGTGACCTCGTGGGAGGGGGACTCTGCCCTAGAAGAGTAGAGCTAGTGCCAAAGCAATACATGCGATATTGCTTGGCTTGGAATCAAATGACGAGTCAACATCCTTCCTCTTGAACTTGCAATTTCTCGCCAAGTGTCTTCATTTCCCGCACTTGTAACACCTAATTCTACTCTTCTTCGGTTTCTGCACTCCAACATATGCCTCATTACCACGGAATGCACTACTGCCTGCAGTAATTGACAACAGAAGGGACTCCTCCTCAAGTAACAATGAACTAAGGTCATCAAAATCCAGTTGATTACTTGTGGCCTGACAGCGAGAGACCATATCATAACCAAGCGGGAGCTTAGGGATAACAGTGCCACTAGCTGAAGAGAAATCAAAGCCACTCCCATCAACAAAAGCTCATCATGAATAATATTTTCCTTCATTGGAAAGTGCTGCATGGTACTGCCACTCAGAAACTCAAGTCTAAATAGCTTCCCCATAAGTATAACTACCCTCATCACAGAGTCCCGTGCATAAAGGTCCTCTAGCTTGGACCACACCTTTGACACATTGGTCAAGGCATGAACTACATGTGAGACTTCTTCACTAATTGTCTGAACCAAGACTGAGTGAGCTTTTGAATCTCGTTCCTCCCAATCCTAAAGCTCCTCCTGGAACTCGTCCTCTTGATCCATGGTCCATTTCTTCAGATTCTCGAGGCGCCCTAGTTTCTTTTTAAAGCCCTGAACAAGTTCCCAAAGACCTTTGTGGATTAATCAAATCTTGAGTCGCTACTTTCAATGAGCATAATTGGTTCCGTTCAGTTTTTCTCCTCTTGAAACATGCCGACCAGATCGGCAATTGATTCAACCAACAAACACAAGAAAGGAGCCCTGAAATAACCCTTCAACTACAATCCTTTTGACCAAAGTCAAACCTTCTAACCGAAGCAAGCACCAGATTTTTGGTTTATTATTGTCAAACCCCTTGGGTCGGAACCCATATTCCTTGACTGGAGTCGAGTCTCTTTGACTTAGTCAATGCTTTAACCAAGTCAATGTGCTTTTAATCTTGGGTTGACCAAGTGAAATCCCTGACTACATCAACCACCTTGGGTTGAAACCCATTCTTCTTGGCCGAAACGCACATGTGCACACAACATATAAATACTTGGTTGCCCAGGTCAGCCCTTTTGACTATGGTCAAATCCCTTTGACCAAAGTCAAACCTTCTAACCGAAGCAAGCACCAGATTTTTGGTTTATTATTGTCAAACCCCTTGGGTCGGAACCCATTCTCCTTGACTGGAGTCGAGTCTCTTTGACTTAGTCAATGCTTTAACCAAGTCAATGTGCTTTTAATCTTGGGTTGACCAAGTGAAATCCTTGACTTCCAAGTCAAATCCTTGACCAAAATCAATCAAACTTTGACCATTAAAATAATCCTTTGACTAAAAGTCAAACTTGGTCAATCTTTATTATTACTCGTGGATATTTAGATCTTGGTGATAGGCCCCTTTTTATAAGGCCCAGTCTGCTGCCGCAAAGGTGGCCGGCCAAATCTGGCCACCCCAACGGCAGACTATTTGCCAACCTATTGGCCCTCTCTCAGATAGGAAACCACTAGACGTCCTAAATTCTAACAGTTTCAAAGGAGACTCGGAAGACTTTAAAGAGGACTTTTAGTTTGAGTGGAGTTTCACTACTGTTTGAAAGAGTTACATATTATCCATTTTGAGTTCTAGGGGAGTTTCAGGATAGTTTGATGGAAGTCAGTAGGCGTTTGATAGAGTTACTTCGAAGTGTGAAAGAGTTTCTTAGAATGCATTGCAATTTCATGAATCGGAGTTCCATGGTGTTGTCATAGATTTTCACAAGAGTTTCAAGGTGTAGGAGTTGCAATGGGGCTTCTTAGGTTTCAAAAGAGTTTCATGGAGTTTACATGAAGTTTCACAGAGCTTATTGGAGTTTACATGAAGTTTCACAGAGCTTATTGGAGTTCCATGTTGTTTCGACGAGCTTCCACCTATTTCTGGGGAGCTTCATGGAGATCATACAATATCAACGTAGCTTTATGAAGTTTGAGTGGATCTTGATAGAGTTTCACTAGAGTTCAATGGAGTTTCTAAGAGTTTTAGAAAGGCTTCACGGAGCTTCTTATGTTTTCAGTGGTGTTTTTGGTGGATTTCCATAGAGTTCACCTAGAGTCTACTGGACTTTCTTTGCATTTTAGAAGTTTCAATAGAGTTTCATGCCTTGAGCCTCCCAAATCCAATGAAACCCTTAAAACATCTGACACCACCAAGCATAGGCAGGTTTAGTTTTGGCAAACATGGTGTGAATGCACTCTCACTTTTGCACACCAGTCACGTAAATCCTGACGTCAAGCTTCCCTAGTGTGGTCAGTGATTGCGGACACGTTAACTTGGAAATGCAGCAATTGAAAAATATTGCATGGCATCAACATCAACTGCGATAAGAAAACTGGCTGAGATTTAAGGGAAAAACTGCATATATGTCAACACAACAAGGAGTCTACAAAACTCCAGCTTGAAATTGACTCCTAAAACAAAACTTTTGGACTGTAACCAAGATTTGAAATAGTGACCCATAACACATCATATGAGATCTAGCTTACATCAAAAAATAGTTAAAGAGTGCCTTTTGAAGGAGGTATAGGAACATGAGCTTCAGTGGTGATATACATGGTATAAATGTCCTCGCCCTACACCTTGGCCACCTCCTGCAGCAGCAGCAGCTGTAGTCATGACCACCATTCCTATTTGACGATGTTGTGCACCTTCACCAGATGTTCCACGTATGCCTGCAGAGCTGCTACCAACTCTGGAGGTAGGTCTGGATCATACTCCTAGAGAAAAAGTATCATCCATTTCATTAATTATCGGTAACAAACAAATGCTTAAGGTAGTCAGGAAGTCTCAACAAACAGTTGTCAAAACTATCAGAGAGTGCCTCAGTAAATTAAAGAGCTTCACATATACTAACCTTTTCGGATCACCCACTTTCATACACCCTGATTTTGCTCTGCATGGTGCTTTCCAGATGAAGTTGTGCCTATAATTCAGTTAAGCAATATCATGAACTCTAGCCAGCATTCAAATCGCGTCTAAAAATTAAGATCTGTCCACCTTGCACATAACTTCAGATAAGAGTTAAGCTACAGGACTTTTTTAACGGCCACAGTTTCAAACAACAAAATGAAGTTCACAGTCACAAGCACCACCTTTCACTGAAAAATCCCAACAAAAAAGATGTATGGAAGAAAGAATTACTACAAAAAATGGCATAGCAAGCTTCCCTTGTCCTACTTTTAAAGAGGCATCTGATGAACCACCAAAAGAGAATGTCTGAATGTTAAACTTTGGGATTGAAGCATACCAACTGCTGGCAATAATCCTTCCAACTGCTCTCATTGAATCCAAAGTTGAAATAATCAGAGACATCAACACTAGGATGTCTCCAAGGCTTCTCATCTAACGTATCAAGATCAATATCATACACTGTCCTGCACAGTAACTCTTATAAGCAAGTTATATGGTCACTAACTAAATGTACAACAAGCAGAATATCATAACAGTGACACCAGAATCTGATATCTATATACCACCTGTAACCACTTTCATAAATATGGTTAGCCAAACAAAAACAAATATAAACTTTGCCTTTTCTAGGCATACCAATAAGAAGACAATACAAGATGATGAACAGGAAATTTACAAACATGCATATTTGGACAAGTAACCCTGAGAAAATATATGCTCGTTAATGTTGTTTAAAATACTAACGAATAAAATGCTCTTAACAGGAGCCATCAACAAAATCCCCTAATGTTCTTGACTTCAGAACGGATATAATAACTCACTTGTTTGGTGGAAGAGTATACTCAAAACCATATTGTATGCCCCGAGATGCATTGTTTCCCCAAGAAGGTAGAGGAGGAAATCCCCGACTAGCCCCACTCCAGTCACCTCTTCCGCCTACCAGCTTTGGATAGAGAGACTCTGTTTGGACCCTGTGCACCTGACGTTGCTCTTGCCCCACCAAGAGCACCAGGCCTAACATACTGCATGAAAAAAAAAAAAACAATCCTGCGCTTACCACACAAGAATTGAGCAATAACCCATTTGAGCCACTTCCTACCTCTAAAGAAGTGTAATCTGTCTAATGAATGTATGTACTATGATAAAGAACTAAAAGAGCATGATAAACGCGGAAGTATTTGGAATGGAATAAAATAGAATCAAACTAAATAAGAGTTTCAATGCTTGGAAACTAAGGTCTCACAAAATCATGCACATAAACAGTATTCTTGTAAGAGAGAACTGGTCCAAATTTTCAAATGTGACATTTTGTGAATCCAGTGTGGCCGTTGTGTGAAAAGGATGATGGGATGCTATACAGAATGCCAATGCTAGTGTGCAGCTGACAATGCTAATAGAGAAACCGGCATCGACTCTGCAAATGTATGGCATTTACTGCTGTATGAAGCAACATGTTATGCCATATGTAACTCAACAGGCAGTTCCATGGTGTTGTACAGATGTCATGGATTTGCAAACAACTTAAGTGCAAGCTTGAATAAAATAGAATCAAACTAAATAAGAGTTTCAATGCTTGGAAACTAAGGTCTCACAAAATCATGCACATAAACAGTATTTGGAATGGAATAAAATAGAATCAAACTAAATAAGAGTTTCAATGCTTGGAAACTAAGGTCTCACAAAATCATGCACATAAACAGTATTCTTGTAAGAGAGAACTGGTCCAAATTTTCAAATGTGACATTTTGTGAATCCAGTGTGGCCGTTGTGTGAAAAGGATGATGGGCTGCTATACAGAATGACAATGCTAGTGTGCAGCTGACAATGCTAATAGAGAAACCGGCATCGACTCTGCAAATGTATGGCATTTACTGCTGTATGAAGCAACATGTTATGCCATATGTAACTCAACAGGCAGTTCCATGGTGTTGTACAGATGTCATGGATTTGCAAACAACTTAAGTGCAAGCTTGAATCACTGCTGTTATACCATGGAAGCAATGGTAGTCAATTTGTTTAGCTTGAGAGATCTAGCTCTAATGAGGGGCTGTAGCAGAGAGATTGTGAGTGTGGAGAGGGAAGCAACAAACAAAAATCTCATTCCTCCAAAACCCCAAATTCCACAAATTAAATAATAAAAGAAATAAACCATAACATCATAGCATAAATCAAAAGAGCATGAATCAACAACATAAAAGATCAAGAACACAAGACTGGGTGCAATCTCTCCCCCGAAGTGTGTGGCTCCACTCCCACACTCGGTATTTTAATCATATTAATAAATTTAGCCCTTGGAGCCATAAATGGCATAGCTTTTCCAAAATTGGGCTTTTACAAAATTGAACCTTAGTCCAATGCTTTTAAAGCATTTCATAAAAAATAAACCAATGTCTACCTTGGTTGTCTCGAATCCATGATCTATACTCAACATAATTCCACAATGTTAGATCACAATTACTTTGGAATCATTCACAAAAATAATTATAACAAATGGAAATCATCCATAACCATGCTTCACACATGAATCATGCATCACATATATAATTAATTGCATTCACTCCCCTGATAAAATATTCTGAAAAATCTCACTCCCGTGATACACATGGGCTCAGTTTTGATGTGCACATCATAGATTTGGACACTCTCACTTGTTGCCAATTGAAACACACAATGATGTCCAGACTCAATTGTTCTTTCCTCAACCAAAATTGCATGCATAGTCTCTGCACTTTCTATTCTCTTCTTGGCCTCCTTTGATATTACATGCCTCCATTTGGTCAATCTTTTGGACATTGTTGATGTTGATTGTGGTGTATTTTCCTTGAAACCATGGTCATCATCTCTAGGAGTAGCAATAGCACCTGTGATGTTCTTTGTTAATGAAGGCCCATGAACTGTGAGTGCATGTAGCTTATAACCACCTTTTAATAATTTACTTATCTCAGAAGATGTGATATTTGTCCCCACATCCATCTTAATGGATTCAGGAAAATCAGGCTGGTATATAATGTTTGGATCTGGGTGCCAACAATGTGTATTTTCATCAGGGCAGAACCACGTCATTTGTGGCTTTGGATGACCTAGCCCAGTATGTCGCCTCTCAAAGAAGAAACAAGGAGCCACCACCCCCCTTGAAGAATTTGGAATATCGCGACTACACTTAATTTTTTTTATCTATCCACCCCAAGCACTTCACTTTTGAGTTTATTGGAGTTATTCTTATAGCCCACATAGAATGATTCATTGCAAATTCTTGAACTGAATAAAATGGGTCCCCCTCCTTGACTATTGGTGAACTTTCTATGTGTGACCTTTGCCGATCCTCAACTAAAGGTGGAAATTTCACTCTCGCCTACCCTTACGTTGTGTTTGCATTGCTTAGAGCTCCAACTTCAAACCTAATTTTGTGTGGTCTCCCATGCTACTTACGTTCCCTTGTCTCCATCGCATGAGCCTGTAAGAGTTGTTCTTTTTACATAAGTGCCTGGTGCTTATCTTATTTTCCTTTGTACTGTCTCCTTATCACCATGTAAAGTCCCAGGATCCTTCTAGGCTAGGTCCATCTCCAACATGCCTACCTACCATGTAAGCATGCTGCTTCGCACTCTGTAGCAATGCATCTACCATCATGTCAAAGACACAAGAATCATACAATGTAATCTTTGTCTTATACCCCTCTCCAGACAACCAGTTGTGTTATAGGTATATATTTTATCATATTTTTGATGCATAATAATCGTAGAAAAATATGCTTGATTTAATGTTTGTAAAAATCAGCTTAATGGAATATTATGCGAATGTGCACAAGGTTATTATATATGCGAATGAGCACAAGGTTATTTTATGAGTTATTTTGTTGGTCACGTGCCAAATGTTTGAACAAAATATTTATGCACGCTTGTGCATGGCGTTGCTATATTCCTAGTACATATGCTAGAAGAGTTTTAATTATTTACACTTAGTGTGTGAACAAGATCTAGTGTTTGAGCTATTTTTGTAAAAGTGGAAAAGCAAGCCCAATTTTGTATGCATAACTATTAATAGCTCCTTGGGATATTTATTAAATATAATTCTCAAAATACTCATGTGGTGGAAGTGGAGCTACATGCACAAGGGGGGAGATTGAACCCAATCTTGTCTTGATGGTGATGTTGTTCCATCTCTCTTGTTTATGCTATGTTATGCTCTTTCATATCAATTTGATACATATACAAGCTCACAAAAGTCCAAAGGGTAAAGGAGACAAAGCCTCAAGAACTCTAACTCTTGGACAAAGGTGGAATGATTCATGGGAATTTGTAGACCCTTGGATGCAGATTGGAATCAAAGGCTAGCAATTGGTGTCACCCCTTCTTGTAAAACCACTATTGTGGAAGAGAAACCATCCTTAGTCTCACAAAAGTAGTTTTGGCAAATTGAATATGGTTTGGAGATCCTTCTTTATGGATGTATGGAGCAAGGCATGAGAATAATTCTCCTACTCTTAGATTTCAAGACAATGGATATGACGGGATTTCCATAATCAAGGGTTCAAGCTTTCTTCAATTAATAAGCGCAAGAATTCATTTGAATCAATTGGGAAAATCATGTATACTTAATTTTAATTACTTTTTTCTTTTCAATTAACAAATCATGGCATCAAAAGCAGCAATAGATTCAAAAAAATTCAGCAAAAAGACGGGCGTGTGTGGATTTAAAAATCCACTGGTGTAATTCGTGCAGTGTGCAGTGAGAGAGAGAGAGAGAAAAAATAATAATATATATCTTGCGTCACACTGTTGGCTGATTGCACAGATTGCTGGCTACTTTTCTATCTTCTTTTCCACTATGGCAATGACAGGAGCATTCACAGGCGGCTTCATTTCCTTTTCTTCCTTTACGCTAGCCGTTGGCCCACGAACAATGTGGGGGCGGACTGTGAAGCTTTTTAATAAGCTTTGATAAGGTTACTTCCAAGCTTAGCTTTAAAGCTTTAAAGCTTAAAAGCTTTTGTTTAAAAAAAAGCATAACACAAAAGCTTGTAAAAAGCTTTCAAAAAAGCTTTTACTTATTTTCAAAGAGGGATTACAAGTGGGCCTTATTATGAAAATTTTATAAATCCTTCCGACTTTGATTTTCAATCTTAGTTATTCGTTTTCAGAATTTATTGACTTATTTATGAACGGAAGCAGGATTATATTTTCGACAACGATATTTTCTCTGAATATGGAGTTTATTGACTTCTCTGACTCACCAATAAAGATAAGAAAAAAAATCCTTATAATTTTTGCTATTCCCAATTATTTGTTACTTCAAATTTTAGTGTCGTTAAAACATTATTTGACCAATAGATTTTTTCTAGTTCTTCTCTTATTTAATTGTTTAATTATTCATATTGATTATTCATGTATCCTATTTCGATATACGTTTATTCACCTTCTTTCCTTTTTGCTAATGCTAGCCTAACAAGGTTTATTAGTGAATATTGATTCTAAATAGATAGATTATTTGCTAACCTATGTGAACAAAAAGATGTTTAATCTCTTAGGGGATCAGTGGTTCATCGGCATCATTCATTCTCAAATTGGTAGTGGAAAGAAAGGGGCTTTTCATGAAAGTAAAAGGAAATTCACTAAGTGGGCACTAGGGTTTTTCTTAACTGGTTCATTTCGGCATCATTCATTCTTAATTTGGTAGTGGAAAGAAAGGGGGTTTACACAAAAGCAAAAGGAAATTCACCAAGTGGACACCAGGGTTTTTCTTCCTTGACAATTTTTTACTCTTAAGAAGACTTTTCAATGAGTTATCACTTGGATTTATTTCGACATTAAGGAGTTATAACTTATAACTTGGATTAAGGAGTTATCTTCTACATCAGATGCATTTTTTGAGCATTATTCTCAAGCCTTTGGAGATTTTCGGACCCATGGTTAATAGTTAATTTTTTGAAATCAATAAATATTAAATTTTCCACTTACTTTTTGACATACGAGCTTCCCACTTCTTATTACAAATTGCAAGTGAAAGCTAAGTAATAACTAAACTTTCTAAATTCTATAAATTAACAACTAAAGTTTGATATTATATTATGAATTGAAACTAACCTGCATATTAGTATATGCAAAATCTCCAATGATTTACCAGTTAAGTATTCGATTTGTTTTCTTCTAACTAATATTTTGTAGTCTAACCTAAGTAAGTTTCTCTATTTTTCATAATTTTAATCATCAGCAGTAAATTAACACATCACATATGCTTGCAATATTTGTGTCCTTTTAATGATGCATTTTTTTGTAGCAAAGCTATCCAACACTTGCAAGTAAGTTGTTACTCTCTATAAGTTAGTAAATAATTCCTCCAATATTTCTATGTAAGCTTTATCTTTCAGACAGTGATTCGCAAGTAAGTTTCTCATTTTTACTATCCTTGCAATAGTAATCATGCTTAAATATTTGTGCGTAGAATTTCAAACCATATTACTATAGATTTTATTTCTTATAACTTTATAATTTAATATAACCTTAATCAGCTTTGGAAGAAATTCAAAAAAAACTCAATCCATTCGCATTGCTTTCTCATTGTTCTCTCTAATTTCTAATGAGTTATTCTCAATGTAGAAAATCATTGTAACCGAATATATGTAAGGTATGATCTTATAATTCACTCAACCTTATGATTGCCAAGTTTCATATTTATTATTCAAGTTTATTTCAACTTCAAATGCAAATTAATCTTTTCATCATCATATCGTTTGACACTAAGGTAAGTACATAGATTTAGACTTATTTACTTAATCAAGATTGTTAGGATTGTTACTTGTCATTCACATTTATAATTGTGCTTTTGGATATATTGAAAAATCAATTCTATCTATTCTTTATTTACAATCTCACAACCTCTCAAACAGCTTTTCAACCCAAGGTTAGTATTTCCTATCCTTATATCCATAATCAATTTATCTTTTACTGTTATGATGTTTAGTTTCTCATGAATTATGTTTAACAACTTTATATTCCCTATCCATAGAAACCATAACGATTCACATCTCTTTGGAGTGTCAAAATTGTTTTTGACAAATAATTTCAATAACACCATAATGATGGAGGTATGTATATATTCACTTCCTTTTGTAAACGTCACATTTGTTCTATATTTATTTAAGCATTTCTATAATATTTTTTAAACCTAAGAACCTAATTAGTAAACCATAGATTCAACACATTAAGATTAGTTTTAATTTGATAACTTAAATAAATTTTTAAGATAAAGAAAATTTGTGTCAGAATTCAAGTTTCAGAGGGAACTAGCCACTCCGTCTCAAATTTCTATTCTAAAGGAGTGATATGTGCAATTAATTTGGTGGTATGGGACATCATATTCATTTCATGTACTTACTCTAGACACATTTATGTCTTCTATCTTTTACCATCTTATGTGTATATGTGGAATATGCCTTTGTGGTATGGGACACATAGACTCGTTTCACATATGTTCATTTGATTGGTTCATTGCATATTTGTATTATGTGTTGATCTAGTTTTCCACACCAATCATGAAGCCATCCTCTCATGGATTTACGCATTTGAGATCAGTTGTAACCCTAGCAAGAGGGAATGATATGGGAATTAACTCTTGTTTATTGGGAATTATATTTCTTATTTTATAGTGGGGATTCCCATGTGTGCCGTGCCTGTTGTTGGTACATGTATTTTGATTTTATGGTTGCCTATATCTCATGACGATGTTAGGATTAATTGATGTGTTCAATTAATTGTTTAACTAACGTGGATTGCGTCTATGAGTATAGATACCCCGATGTGCGAGGGTACCGAATGAGGTGTTGCACCATAATGTTCACGATGCACCATTATCTTATCAGGACCTCCATTGAACACAACACTGCAAGCCAATTTGCTCCTGCCTCATCTGCCATGAAACCATGGAAATCTGATGGTGGGCACTCGCATTGCTTTATTGGTTGCATTCAACATATCCCAAAATAGAACCTGGCTTTGAGTGTCTTCCTCCTCCATTTTGCACGTAGCAATCGTGAGCTCCAGTACACTGAAGAGAAGGATAATGATTTTATGGATGCAAATGGTCATAACCTAGAGGTCATTGTCATGCCTTGGATCATATACGTGACATGTCATTGTGTTCCAACCGATGACTTGATGTGTATGATCAAACTGCACCCATGACTGACACAAATCTCTAGTACCTCCTCGCCTCATGTGATTCACAAGATCCACTCTTGATGCGGGGCCCTTTGTTGACATTTTGAATATGAAGCACTTCTCATCAGGTAGGCCCTGCCTGGGAAATCTACTACCATGAAAGAAAGAGTACATTGATCTCTTTTTAAGCATTAGCATGCTATCATAACCCTCCCCAATAAGCATCCTTGTTTTTTTTTTCTTGTGCGACAATCTATCAAAATCTACGTACGTACAATATTACACTCAAGTAGTATTCATGAAAACCATTGCTTTAGAAAGAGTCTATTTATCACAAATGTGCATACCTCTGGTTCTCAACTAGTGACACAAGCTCCTCCAAGAAGTGATTTAATTTTGCATCTCCAATAGTGTTATCATCAGTAGTAGAGCTGTGCAAGGAAGACATGAGCATTTCCTTGGCCACAGTAATTTGCACTTTGTGAGGACCGGCATTTTTATCCACTTTTACAATGTTCGCTACAAGATGTTTTGTTTTTTCTATCATAACCTTAGATGTTCCAGGTTGTACCAAATGAAGATGATCACCAAAGTGAACCATTATCATTGTCATGGTTACATCGTGCAGCGACATAATAAACTATACAAGGACACATGTCCACACAATAGGCAGCCCCATGATAATAGCGACATATTATTTTGTTGTTTCCTTCTTTAACTTGAAGGCCAAGTGCAATTTTCTTTTGAAACCTTCCCCTAAAAGAAGGATGTGTTGTATTTCTTATTATTAATATAATAAGGCCAATTCACCCTGTGACACTCCAATGCTCCTACACAACAGCTGAGTCTGACAGTGCTCTGGATAGACATATTAGTTGTTTGAAGGTCTCATCCATACATGCCCATCATATTTCTGCTCCATGCCATCCATTCCATTAGTTTTTCCAAAAGTAGGAGGAAATTCCAAAATAAGAATTCCGTTGTACTCCCTTGGTATCTCCTTTACATGGATCCTCTTTTTTATGTTCATAATCTTGGTTTTCAAGATATTATTTTTCTTGCTCTCCATGAGCCATGGAAAAATACTTTGGCTTGACTGACAATTCTCATTGTCTTTTGAGGGTTCTTAATCATCGTCTCCACTGTCTTGAATGGGTACATGAACTATCTTTTCCCTCACAACAATTGATGGTCACAACAATTGATGGACCTACCAGTGATGCTCCACAGTTGTTGTGAGGTCTTGTGAAGCTCCAAATATGTCATCAAGGTTGACATAGCAAGATTTTGATCCTTCACATCTGATACTAGTTGAACCCTCATCTTCATCTTTGCACCCTATACCTTTCTTAATGCACTCCACCTCATTCTCACTTTTAACAATAAAAGTTGTTGGTTTGACACAATCCATATCTACATCAACACCCCACTCTTCTTTAGGTACAACATTAGCACTAGCACCCCCTATTGAAGGTCATGTCTCTTCTAGATTATCCATTAATGCATCATTAAGAAGAACAAACCTCTTTAACAATATGGTATCAAGAAGATAATGCTCATTGCCTTCTATATCCCAATGCGAGAATACCTTCACCTCCATTGGTGGGATCCCTTCCATAACTGCTTTGAGCCTCCCAAACTAATGCCCGGGAGGAAGAAGAATTTGTAGGAAGTGTGAACTTACAATTACACTCCCACCTCTCAGAGGGATAGAGCGGCTCAACTTAACACCATTGACAGTCCATTCTATTGTGGCCTCCTCTTCAGAAGCCATCATGCATTTGAGGAGAGCCCAGATGAGCAAAGTGAGGCTACTGAGTGAAGGCTACTAAGCAAGCAATAAGATGGTGGAAAATAAGGGCACTATAAAGACAATGTTATTAGAGGTTACTGAGCTAGAAAAAGTTATGCAAGGTGATTGTGAAAGAGAGGTCGTGGCCATATCCGCATAATCATCCCACCATGAGTTCGTGGCCATATTTACCACCCATGTGCATTTATTACATGTAAAAGTTCTGCAAGGTTGTTGTGAAAGAGAGGTCATGACCATATTCACATAATCATCCCATGAGGTGGTGGACATATTCACATAATCATTCCATGAGGCCGTGACCAATTTTTATGCTAAAGCTGATAGCTCCTATTAAATGCAAGCCGCCCTTAATATTTGGTATCATTATTATTGATAATTCCTATTAAATATGTTTGTACTAATATATATTACTAATATTACCATTGTATTAATATATTAGTAATATTACTAATAGTACTATATTAAAAATAAATATTATTATAATAATATATTAATATTAATATTACTAATAGTACTATATTAATATAAACCTAATATTATCATCTCCATCCTCTACTTTGTCTCCATTCTCTACTTTCTCTCATCCTCAAATCCTCCATATTAATATAGTACTATTAGTAATATTATACCTAATATTATCATCTCCATCCTCTACTTTGTCTCCATTCTCTACTTTCTCTCATCCTCAAATCCTCCATCCTCTACTTTGTATCATCCTTAAATCATGATGCTTCTCCATCGCTTCCTTGAATCGGTGGCTTCTCTCGAATCACACTCATCCTTGAACCAAGTATACTCACATCTCCATCATGAAAAGCAAGGGTCCGACTTGTTAATGTAGACCAGGTATACTGGTATTCTCGTATACTTTTTTTGCATGAAAAGCAAGGGCCTATCCTCTTCCGTCCAAAAATCTGATCAAAAAGCAAGGACCTATCCTCTTCCGTCCAAAAATCTGATCAACCACCTCAGAGGATAGCCACGTTGGCCTCATGAGGGAAAAAAAGAGGGGGCTAGGGATCCCCCCCTTTTTTTCCCTCACGAGGCCAATGGGGCTATAGTACTTTATTCTGAAGCTTGTATGGGACACGCTGGTTAAGCAAGTACCACTCATTATTCAAGGACATGAAATGCACTTAGATTTTCAGGTTATGCATATTACTAGAGCTGATGTTATTTTGGGTTGTGAATGATTGTTTCATTTAGGACCATCTCTTTCTTGTAGTTATCTAGATAATACTTTTGATTTTAAGGTTAATGGTAAACAAGTTCATTTGCAAGGTGAGCGCTATATGCCCCCATCTTCACTCAATTGTTCTGCTAAAGTGGACCGCCTTGTACATGCTCATGAAATAGAAAATCTCTTTTTGTGTTATATGTCTCCTTCAGTTTTGTCTCATGATGATGCTAGTGGTGGTCATTTTAATTCCAGTTTGAGTATTAAATCTCTCATTTCTGTCATATGTG
Source organism: Cibotium barometz (assembly GCF_041138505.1). NCBI lineage: Eukaryota > Viridiplantae > Streptophyta > Polypodiopsida > Cyatheales > Cibotiaceae > Cibotium > Cibotium barometz. Next base: position 56,076,771 of record NC_141069.1, read on the forward strand.
AACATATTAGTGCTATGCATAATAATAAACAAACTCGAATTTTTCCTAAGCTCCCTCAACAAGTTTCTAATTCTTTGCAAAGCCTTTTGCTTGAATTTTGTGATGTGTTTCCAAGTAACTTGCCGTCTGGTTTGCCCCTTGAGCGCAATGTCCAACATGCCATTGAAGTGCTCAAGGATGTTAAACCAGTCTGCAAGCCTCCGTATCGACTTAGCACTAGTGAAGACAGTGAGGTAGAGCGTCAGCTTGCTGACTGCCTCACCAGGGGCTTCATTAGGTCTAGCAATTTGCCATGGGCATTGT